>NC_088863.1:60581511-60919181 GCF_032884065.1 Artemia franciscana | reverse complement strand
AAAAACTAATAAAAAAAGTAAAAAAGCTAAAAAACTAAAAAAACTAAAAAAACTAAAAAAAGGTAAAAAACTAAAAAAAAATAAAAAATAAAAAAAAAACTAAAAAAAAGGAAAAAAACTGAAAAATAAGCTAAAATAAAGGTAAAAACCAATAAAAAACTAAAAAAAAAAGAAAAAACTAATAAATGACGACACTCAAAGAGAAAGCGACCAGGACAAAAGGAATGTTCGATTAGCAATCAACAAAGCACCGGGACACAGGGGAGTATAAATGACGACCAGGACATAAGTAAAAAAAAAAACTATCTATATATATAAAAATAAGTTGTCTGTGGATCTGTGGATCGTGGATCAGGTGACGTCACCTGAAAAAACTGGATCAGGTGACGTCAAAACTGAAAAAACTAAAAAAAGGCAAAAACTACAAAAAAAACTAAAAACTAATAAAAAAAATAGAAAAGCTAAAACACTAAAAAAACTAAAAAAAGGCAAAAACTACAAAAAAACTAAAAACTAATAAAAAAGCTAAAAAAATAAAAAAACTAAAAAAAAGGCAAAAACTACAAAAAAACTAAAAACTAATAAAAAAAATAAAAAAGCTAAAAAACTAAAAAAACTAAAAAAACTAAAAAAAAGGTAAAAAACTAAAAAAACTAAAAACTAAAAAAAACTAAAAAAGGTAAAAACTAAAAGAACTAAAAAAGAAAAAAATAAATGACGACACTCAAAGAGAAAGTGACCCAGGACAAAAGGAATGTTCGATTAGCAATCAACAAAGCACCGGGACACAGGGAGTATAAATGACGACCAGGACACAAGTAAAAAAAAAAATTAACAAAACTAAAAAGAAGGTAAAAACTACAAAAAAACTAAAAAGAAAAAAAAACTAAAAACTAATAAAAAAACTAAAAAATCTAAAAATCTAAATAAACTAAAAAAGAAAAAAAAAGGAAAAAAATAAAGGAGAAAAATAAAACTAAAAAACGAATATATATACAGACCGGTACACCGGGATACAAATGACGACCGGGACACAGGGAATATAAATAACGACCGGGACACAGGGACACAACTACAACGGGGACACCGGGGGGAAACAGGGGGATATAAATGACGACCGGGACAAAAAAAACTAAAAGAAAAAAAAAACTAAAAACTAATAAAAAAACTAAAAAATCTAAAAATCTAAATAAGCTAAAAAAGAAAAAAAAGGAAAAAAATAAAGGTGTTGTATATTCGCAAGTTTTACGTAGTTAAAACCATATATATATATCTATCTATATTCACAGGTGGGACATAGGGACACAACTACAATGGCGCGTAACTATTATGGCGCGTAACGACTTACGCGCGCGGGGGGGCTTGGGGGGGGGCGCGAAGCGTTCCCACCAACTAGGTGTTGGGGTGGCGCGAAGCGCCACCCCAACAGCTAGTATATATATATATATATATATATATATATATATATATATATATATATATATATATATATATATATATAGAAGATATATATATATATATATATATATATATATATATATATATATATATATATATATATATTCTATATATATAAATAAGTGTCTGTCTGTCTGTCTGTGGATCAGGTGACGTCATGTTTCTGTATCGGCTGACGTCATGAAATTAGTTGTCAGGTGACAACCTGACGTCATGACGTCATAGCATTTTGACAGTGACGTCATTAATGGTATTTAAGACATGCGTTCACGGAAAAATGTTTAATTGTAAAATGACTGAAGAACCTACAATGGCAACAGCCGAGGAAGCTGCTCAAAGAGTCTATGCCAAAAAACTTGCTGCTGATAGAGAAAGTAAGAAAAGAAAGCGTGCCGAGGAATTACAAGAACAGCAAGAAAACAGGCTTGCAGCTGATAGAGAAAGTAAGAAAAGAAAGCGTGCCGAGGAATCACAAGAACAGCAAGAAAACAGGCTTGCGGCTAAAGAACGCAAAAACCGCGCAGTTAGATGAAAATCCACCTGGAAAGCGAGAGTCAAAACATATCAAAACTGAAAATGATAGCGATGATGATTGGGTTTGGGATTTTGACTTAGATAAGGTCATCAATGCCTACCAGATTTAAGTTAAAAAACAAAGGTCGGCGATATATACTTCATAGTGACGCTGAAAAATAAAGAGGAAAAAAAACTGAAAAAATGTAAAAAACTAAAAAAATTAAAAGAAAAAACACTCAAAGAGAAATTACAGACCGGGACACAAATGACGACCGGGACAGAGGGAATATAAATAACGACCGGGACACTCAAGGAGAAATTACAGACTGGGATACCGGGACACAAATGACGACCGGGACACAGGCAATATAAATGACGACCAGGACACAGGTATTTAAGAATATCGTTCAAAACAAATTTTAATTGTAAGAAGACCGTTGAAAGAGAAATTTCTAATTGTAAAATGACTGAAGAACCTACAATGGCAACACCCGAGGAAGCTGCTCAAAACGAATGTATTCACGCCGAAGTAGCTGAGTTGGTAAAGCGTTATGTTTCAGGTTCTAGGTCCGAGAGGCTCCAGGTTTGAAACCTTGGCTTTAGCATTAATACAAAAGAAGAAAAAAACTAAAAAAGGTAAAAACTACAAAAAAACTAAAAAGAAAATATATATATATATTTATATATATCATCTTTTCCACAAAAATAATAATTTAGTGCTTCTGCTTAAAAACAGCAATCGAATTGATGCCTCCTGATACGCAACTATCAACAAAGTGGCAATCGTTGTGGCCGGTGATCAGTTCTTACCTCGAGATAATATTCTTTATAGGCGAAACAATCAGTTGACAAGAATTGCTTAAACTCATCGATGCTACGATGCCCTACAATATCCTGACGAATTTAAATGACGCCCGGGACACTCAAATAGAAATCACAGACTGGGACACCGGGACGCAAATGACGACGGGGACACAGGGAATATAAATGACGACCCGGACACAGGGACACAACTACAACGGGACGCCGGGGGGCACAGGGGGATATATAAATGACGACGGCAACAAAGGAAATGGTCGATTAGCAATCACCATCAACAAAGCTCAAGGGCGATCAATAGAATCATGAGGTATAGATCTGAATACGGATTGTTTTCCCATGGACCATTATGCGTTGCATGTTCAAGAGTCGGTAAACCTGACAATCTATTTATATGCACAGACGATGGGACAGCAAAGAATGTTGTATATTCGCAAGTTTTACGTAGTTAAAAACATATATATATATATATATATATATATATATATATATATATATATATATATATATATATATATATATATATATATATATATATATATATATATATATATATATATATATATATATATATATATATATATATATATATATATATATATATATATATATATATATAGCGCGGGGGGGCTTGGGGGGGCGCGAAGCGCCCCCAGCAACTAGGTGTTGGGGTGGCGCGAAGCTCCACCCCAACAGCTAGTATATATATATATATATATATATATATATATATATATATATATATATATATATATATATATATATATATATATATATATACTAGCTGTTGGGGTGGCGCTTCGCGCCACCCCAACACCTAGTTGGTGGGGGCGCTTCACGCCCCCCCCAAGCCCCCCCGCGCGCGTAAGTCGTTACGCGCCATATTAGTTACGCGCCATTGTAGTTGTGTCCCTATGTCCCACCTGTGAATATAGATAGATATATATATATATATATATATATATATATATATATATATATATATATATATATATATATATATATATATATATATATATATATATATATATATATATATATATATATATATATATATATTATATATATATATATATATATATATATATATATGTTTTTAACTACGTAAAACTCTTGAACATGCAACATATAATGGTCCATGGGAAAACAATCCGTATTCAGATCTATACCTCATGATTCTAATGATTGCCCTTGAGCTTTGTTGATGGTGATTGCTAATCGACCATTCCCTGAGTCGCCATCGTCATTTATATATCCCCCTGTGCACCCCGGCGTCCCCTTTGTAGTTATGTCCCTGTGTCCCGGTCGTCATTTATATTCCCTGTGTCCCGGTCGTCATTTGTGTCCCGGTGTTCCAGTCTTTGATTTCTCTTTGAGTGTCCCGGGCGTCATTTATATTCCTTGTGTCCCGGTGTCCCGGTCGTCATTTATATCCCCCTGTGCCCCCCGGCGTCCCCATTGTAGTTGTGTCCCTGTGTCCCGGTCGTCATTTATATTCCCTGTGTCCCGGTCGTCATTTGTATCCCGGTGTCCCATTTTTTTGTAGTTTTTACCATTTTTTTAGTTTTTTTAGTTTTTTTTTTACTTATGTCCTGGTCGTCATTTATACTCCCTGTGTCCCGGTCGTCATTTGTGTCTCGGTGCTTTGTTGATTGCTAATTTATATTATATTTATATTTATATTTTTTATATTTATTAATATTTTTTTAGTTTTCTTTTTCTCTTATTTTTCAGTTTTTTCCTTTTTTTTAGTTTTTTCTTTTTTAGTTTTTAGTTTTTTTTTGTTTTTTACCTTTTTTTAGTTTTTTTTAGTTTTTTTAGTTTTTTAGCTTTTTTAGTTTTTTTTATTAGTTTTTAGTTTTTTTTTAGTTTTTGCCTTTTTTTAGTTTTTTCAGTTTTTTTTAGTTTTTAGTTTTTTACCTTTTTTTAGTTTTTTTTAGTTTTTTAGCTTTTTTAGTTTTTTTTCTTTTTAGTTTTTTTTGTAGTTTTTACCTTTTTTAGTTTTTTTTCTTCTTTTGTATTAGTGTGAAATAATTCAGACGTCATATGCGGACAAACACGACGTCACTCGACAGACAGACAGACAGACATAACCCACAAACAACTTATTTTTATATATATTTATTCATATTTTTTTAGTTTTCTTTTTCTCTTTTATTTTTCAGTTTTTCCTTTTTTTTAGTTTTTTTCTTTTTTAGTTTTTAGTTTTTTTTAGTTTTTTACCTTTTTTTAGTTTTTTTGGTTTTTTTAGTTTTTTAGCTTTTTTAGTTTTTTTATTAGTTTTTGTTTTTTTTGTAGTTTTTGCCTTTTTTTATTTTTTTTCAGTTTTTTTTTAGTTATTAGATTTTTACCTTTTTTTAGTTTTTTTTAGTTTTTTAGCTTTTTTAGTTTTTTTTTCTTTTTAGTTTTTTTTGTAGTTTTTACCTTTTTTAGTTTTTTTCTTCTTTTGTATTAGTGTGAAATAATTCAGACGTCATATGCGGACAAACATGACGTCACCTGATCCATCCACACATCCACAGACAGACAACTTATTTTTATATATATAGATAGATATATATATATATATATATATATATATATATATATATATATATATATATATATATATATATATATATATATATATATATATATATTTTTAACTAAGTAAAACATGCAAATATACAACATTCTTTGCTGTCCCATTGTCTGTCCATATAAATAGATTTTCAGGTTTACCAACTCTTGAACATGCAACATAATAATTGTCCATGGGAAAACAATCCGTATTCAGATCTATACCGCATTTTTCTAACGATTGCCCTTGAGCTTTGTTGATGGTGATTGCTAATCGAACATTCCCTGTGTCCCTGTCGTCATTTATATATCCCCCTGTGCCCCGTTGTAGTCTCTGTTGTAGTTGTGTCCCGGTATCCCAGTCTGTAATCTCTCTTTGAGTGTCCCAGTCGTTATTTACATTCCCGGTGTCCCGGTCGTCATTTGTGTCCCGGTCTGTAATTTCTCTTTGAGTGTCCCGGTCGTCATTTATATTCCCTGTGTATCGGTCGTCATTTGTGTCCCGGTGTCCCGGTCTGTAGTGTCATCTTATAATGACGTCATACACAAAGCCTTATATACTTATAATGACGTCAAATGCAAACCCACATACAAACAAACATGCATATATACAACTCATTTTTATATATATAGATACAGTTTCTTCTTTAGTTTTTTTTCTTTTTTAGTTTTTTCTTTTTTTTAGTTTCCTCTTTTTATTGATTTGTTTTCTTCAATTTGTCAATGTTCATTCTAACATTGGCACTTGGAAAAATCTTTACGTGCCAAGCATGCTAAAGCTCCAACAATTTATATTAAACCTCAAATTTTGGTTATCTGTTTTAAGGTTTTTGAATTACTTTAATCTATTGTCAAAATATATTGAAATATTTGTGCAATTCCCAGTTTTTTTCAGTTTTTTCTTTTTTTAGTTTCTTAGCTTTTTTTAATTGTTTTTTCTTTTTAGTTTTTTATCCTTTTTATTTTTTTACGTTTTTTTAGGTTTTTTCTTTTTAAATTTTAAATTTTTTTTTTTTTTTTAGTTTTTTCTTTTTAGTTTTTTTAGTTTTTTACCATTTTTCTTTTTTTGAATTACTTTAATCTATTGTCAAAATATTTCTAAATATTTATGGAATTTCCAGTTTTTACGTTTTAGTTTGTTTTCTTTTATATATATAGAAGATATAATCTTGCATAACAGACAAAGTGTAACAGACATAACAGACAGACAACTTATATTTAGGTATATAGATATACTAGCTGTTGGGCTTCGCGCAACATTTATATATATATATATATATATATATATATATATATATATATATATATATATATATATATATATATATATATATATATATATATATATATATATATATATAATATATATATATATATATATATATATATATATATATATATATATATATATATATATATATATATATATATACTAGCTGTTGGGGTGGCGCTTCGCGCCACCCCAACACCTAGTTGGTGGGGGCGCTTCGCGCCCCCTCCAAGCCCCCCCGCGCGCGTAAGTCGTTACGCGCCATAATAGTTACGCGCCATTGTAGTTGTGTCCCTATGTCCCACCTGTGAATATAGATATATATATATATATATATGGTTTTAACTACGTAAAACTTGCGAATATACAACATTCTTTGCTGTCCCATTGTCTTTGCATATAAATAGATTGTCAGGTTATCCCCCTGTTTCCCCCGGTGTCCCCGTTGTAGTTGTGTCCCTGTGTCCCGGTCGTCATTTATATTCCCTGTGTCCCGGGTCCCGGTCATCATTTGTATCCCGGTGTCCCGGTCTGTATATACATTCGTTTTTTAGTTTTGTTTTTCTCCTTTATTTTTTTCCTTTTTTTTTCTTTTTTAGCTTATTTAGATTTTTAGATTTTTTAGTTTTTTTTATTAGTTTTTAGTTTTTATTTCTTTTTAGTTTTTTTGTCCCGGTCGTCATTTATATCCCCCTGTTTCCCCCGGTGTCCCCGTTGTAGTTGTGTCCCTGTGTCCCGGTCGTTATTTATTTTTTAGTTTTTTACCTTTTTTTAGTTTTTTTAGTTTTTTAGCTTTTTTATTTTTTTTTATTAGTTTTTAGTTTTTTTGTAGTTTTTGCCTTTTTTTTAGTTTTTTTAGTTTTTTAGCTTTTTTATTAGTTTTTAGTTTTTTTTGTAGTTTTTGCCTTTTTTTAGTTTTTTTAGTTTTTTAGCTTTTTTATTTTTTTTATTAGTTTTTAGTTTTTTTTGTAGTTTTTGCCTTTTTTTAGTTTTTTCAGTTTTGACGTCACCTGATCCAGTTTTTTCAGGTGACGTCACCTGATCCACGATCCACAGATCCACAGACAACTTATTTTTATATATATAGATAGTTTTTTTTTTTTACTTATGTCCTGGTCGTCATTTATACTCCCTGTGTCCCGGTGCTTTGTTGATTGCTAATCGAACATTCCTTTTGTCCTGGTCGCTTTCTCTTTGAGTGTCGTCATTTATTAGTTTTTTCCTTTTTTTTTTAGTTTTTTATTGGTTTTTACCTTTATTTTAGCTTATTTTTCAGTTTTTTCCTTTTTTTTTAGTTTTTTTTTATTTTTTATTTTTTTTAGTTTTTTACCTTTTTTTAGTTTTTTTAGTTTTTTTAGTTTTTTAGCTTTTTTACTTTTTTTATTAGTTTTTAGTTTTTTTTTGTAGTTTTTGCCTTTTTTTAGTTTTTTCAGTTTTTTTTTTAGTTTTTTATTGGTTTTTACCTTTATAGTTTTTTTAGTTTTTTAGCTTTTTTATTTTTTTTATTAGTTTTTAGTTTTTTTTTGTAGTTTTTGCCTTTTTTTAGTTTTTTCAGTTTTGACGTCACCTAATCCAGTTTTTTCAGGTGACGTCACCTGACACATCCATCCATCCATCCACAGACAGACAACTTATTTTTATATATATAGATATATATATATATATATATATATATATATATATATATATATATATATATATATTTATATATATATATATATATATATATACTAGCTGTTGGGGTGGCGCCTCGCGCCACCCCAACACCTAGTTGGTGGGGCGCTTCGCGCCCCCCCAAGCCCCCCCGCGTGCGGTAAGTCGTTACGCGCCATATTAGTTACGCGCCATTGTAGCTGTGTCCCTGTGTCCCACCTTTGAATAGAGATAGATATAAATATATATTTTTAACTACGTAAAACATACGAATATACAACATTCTTCGCTGTCCCATTGTCTGTGCATATAAATAGCATTTATATTTTTATGTCTGTGCATATACAAAGCCTTATGTACTAATAATGACGTCATATGCAAACGCTCTTTTTACAAACAAACAAACATGCATACACACAACTCGCTTCACGCCAGCCCGACACCTCGTTGGTGGGGCGCTTCGCGCCCCCCCAAGCCCCCCCCCCCGCGCGCGTAAGTTGTTACGCGCCATATTAGTTACGCGCCATTGTAGCTGTGTCCCACCTGTGAATAGAGATATATAAATATATATTTTTAACTACGTAAAACATGCGAATATACAACATTCTTCGCTGTCCCATTGTCTGTGCATATAAATAGCATTTATATTCCCTGTGTCCCGGTCGTCATTTGTGTCCTAGTGTCCCAGTTTGTATTCTCTCTTTGAGTGTCCCGGTCGTCATTTATATTCCCTATGTCCCAGTGTCCCGGTTGTCATTTGTGTCCCGGTCTGTAATTTCTATTCAAACAATCCCTGTGTCTCAGTCGTCAATTATCTATCCCGCCTGTGCCCCCGGCGTCCCCGTTGTAGTTGTTTCCCTGCGTCCCGGTCGTCATTTATATTCCCGGTCGTGATTTGTGTCCGGGTGTCCCAGTCTGTAATTTTTCTTTGAGGTTCCTGGTCGTCAATTATATTCCCTCTGTGTCGGTCGTCATTTGTGTCCCGGTCTGTAATTTATCTTTGAGTGTTTTTTCTTTTTAGTTTTTTTAGTTTTTTACATTTTTTCAGTTTTTTTTTCTTCTTTATTTTTCAGCGTCACTATGAAGTACATATCGCCGAACCTTTGTTTTTTAACTTAAATCTGGTAGGCATTGATGACCTTATCCAAGTCAAAATCCCAAACCCAATCATCATCGCTATCATTTTCAGTTTTGATATGTTTTGACTCTCGCTTTCCAGGTGGATTTTCATCTAACTGCGCGGTTTTGCGTTCTTTAGCCGCAAGCCAGTTTTCTTGCTGTTCTTGTGATTCCTCGGCACGCTTTCTTTTCTTACTTTCTCTATCAGCAGCAAGATTTTTGGCATAGACTCTTTGAGCAGCTTCCTCTGCTGTTGCCATTGTAGGTTCTTCAGTCATTTTACAATTAAACATTTTTCCGTGAACGCATGTCTTAAATACCATTAATGACGTCACCGTCATAGCAAAAATGATGACAACTAACTTCATGACGTCAGTCGACACAGAAACATGACGTCACCTGACAGACAGACACACAGACAGACAACTTATTTTTATATATATAGATATATATATATTTATATATATATATATATATATATATATATATATATATATATATATATATATATATATATACTAGCTGTTGGGGTGGCGCTTCGCGCCACCCCAACACCTAGTTGGTGGGGGCGCTTCGCGCCCCCCCCCCAAGCCCCCCCGCGCGCGTAAGTCGTTACGCGCCATAATAGTTACGCGCCATTGTAGTTGTGTCCCTATGTCCCACCTGTGAATATAGATATATATATATATATATATATATATATATATATATATATATATATATATGGTTTTAACTACGTAAAACTTGCGAATATACAACATTCTTTGCTGTCCCATTGTCTTTGCATATAAATAGATTGTCAGGTTTACCGACTCTTGAACATGCAACATATAATGGTCCATGGGAAAACAATCTGTATTCAGATCTATACCTCATGATTCTAATGATTGCCCTTGAGCTTTGTTGATGGTGATTGCTAATCGACCATTCCCTGTCCCGGTGTCCCGGTCGTCATTTATATCCCCCTGTTTCCCCCGGTGTCCCCGTTGTAGTTGTGTCCCTGTGTCCCGGTCGTCATTTATATTCCCTGTGTCCCGGTCGTCATTTGTATCCCGGTGTCCCGGTCTGTATATACATTCGTTTTTTAGTTTTGTTTTTCTCCTTTATTTTTTTCCTTTTTTTTTCTTTTTTAGTTTATTTAGATTTTTAGATTTTTTAGTTTTTTTATTAGTTTTTAGTTTTTTTTTTCTTTTTAGTTTTTTTGTAGTTTTTACCTTCTTTTTAGTTTTGTTAGTTTTTTTTTTACTTATGTCCTGGTCGTCATTTATACTCCCTGTGTCCCGGTGCTTTGTTGATTGCTAATCGAACATTCCTTTTGTCCTGGTCGCTTTCTCTTTGAGTGTCGTCATTTATTTTTTTCTTTTTTAGTTCTTTTAGTTTTTACCTTTATTAGTTTTTTTAGTTTTTTAGATGAAAATTTTTTTTAGTTTTTTCCTTTTTTTCTTTTTAGTTTTTTATTGGTTTTTACCTTTATTTTAGCTTATTTTTCAGTTTTTTCCTTTTTTTTATTTTTTTTTTATTTTTTTTTTTTTTTTAGTTTTTTACCTTTTTTTAGTTTTTTTAGTTTTTTAGCTTTTTTACTTTTTTTATTAGTTTTTAGTTTTTTTTTGTAGTTTTTGCCCTTTCTTAGTTTTTTCAGTTTTTTTTTAGTTTTTTATTGGTTTTTACCTTTATTTTAGCTTATTTTTCAGTTTTTTCCTTTTTTTTAGTTTTTTTTAGTTTTTAGTTTTTTTAGTTTTTTACCTTTTTTTAGTTTTTTTAGTTTTTTTAGTTTTTTAGCTTTTTTATTTTTTTTATTAGTTTTTAGTTTTTTTGTAGTTTTTGCCTTTTTTTAGTTTTTTTAGTTTTTTAGCTTTTTTCATTTATACTCCCTGTGTCCCGGTGCTTTGTTGATTGCTAATCGAACATTCCTTTTGTCCTGGTCGCTTTCTCTTTGAATGTCGTCATTTATTTTTTTTCTTTTTTAGTTCTTTTAGTTTTTACCTTTTTTAGTTTTTTTTAGTTTTTTAGATGAACATTTTTTTTAGTTTTTTCCTTTTTTTCTTTTTAGTTTTTTATTGGTTTTTACCTTTATTTTAGCTTATTTTTCAGTTTTTTCCTTTTTTTTAGTTTTTTTTTTATTTTTTATTTTTTTTAGTTTTTTACCTTTTTTTAGTTTTTTTAGTGTTTTTAGTTTTTTAGCTTTTTTACTTTTTTTATTAGTTTTTAGTTTTTTTTTGTAGTTTTTGCCTTTTTTTAGTTTTTTCAGTTTTTTTTTTTAGTTTTTTATTAGTTTTTACCTTTATTTTAGCTTATTTTTCAGTTTTTTCCTTTTTTTTTAGTTTTTTTTAGTTCTTAGTTTTTTTAGTTTTTTACCTTTTTTTAGTTTTTTTAGTTTTTTAGTTTTTTAGCTTTTTTATTTTTTTTATTAGTTTTTAGTTTTTTTTGTAGTTTTTGCCTTTTTTTAGTTTTTTTAGTTTCTTAGCTTTTTTATTAGTTTTTAGTTTTTTTTGTAGTTTTTGCCTTTTTTTAGTTTTTTTAGTTTTTTAGCTTTTTTATTTTTTTTATTAGTTTTTAGTTTTTTTTGTAGTTTTTGCCTTTTTTTAGTTTTTTCAGTTTTGACGTCACCTGATCCAGTTTTTTCAGGTGACGTCACCTGATCCATCCATCCACAGACAGACAGACAACTTATTTTTATATATATAGATATATATATATATGTATATATATATATATATATATATATATATATATATATATATATATATATATATATATATATATATATATATATATATATATATATATATATATATATATATATATATATATATATATATATGTTTTTAACTACGTAAAACTATCGAATATGCAACATTCTTCGCTGTCCCATTGTCTGTACATATAAATATATTGTCAGGATTACCGACTCTTGAACATGCAACATATAATTGTCCATGGGAAAAACCATCCGTATTCAGATCTATACCTCATTATTCTAATGATTGCCCTTGAGCTTTGTTGATGGTGATTGCTAATCAATCATTCCTTGTGTCCCCAAGCCCCCCCCTCCGCACGCGTAAGTCGTTACGCGCCATATTAGCTACGCGCCTTTGTAGTTGTGTCCCTGAGTCCCACCTGTGAATATAGATAGATAAAATAACGCTTTACCAATCAGCTTCTTCGGCTTGAATACATTCGTTTTTGAATTTGTCTATGATGAAATAATTCAGACGTCATTTGCGGACAGACAGACAGACACACAAAGAAACAACTTATTTTTTCTTAAATACTTATAATGACGTCATATACTAAGCATCGTCATAACAAACATGACGACAACTAATTTCATGACGACATACAGCTCAATCCTGATAATGACGTCAGGCGACAGACAGACAAACAACTTATTTTTATATATATATATATATATATATATATATATATATATATATATATATATATATATATATATATACTAGCTGTTGGGGTGGTGCTTTGCGCCACCCCAACACCTAGTTGGTGGGGCGCTTTGCGCCCCCCCAAGCCCCCCCGGGCGCGTAAGTCGTTACGCGCCATATTAGTTACGCGTCATTGTAGTTGTGTCCCTGTGTCCCACCTGTGAATAGAGATGGATATAAATATATGTTTTTAACTACGTAAAACATGCGAATATACAACATTCTTCGCTGTCCCATTGTCTGTGCATATAAATAGATTGTCAGGTTTACTGACTCTTGAACATGCAACATATAATTGTCCATGGGAGAAACAATCCGTATTCAGATCTATACCTCATTATTCTAATGATGCCGCCCTGTGTCCCGGTCGTTATTTATATTCCCTGTGTCCCGGTCGTCATTTGTGTCCCGGTGTCCCAGTTTGTAATTTCTCTTTGAGTGTCCCGGTCGTCATTTATATTCCCTATGTCCCGGTCGTCATTTGTGTCCCGGTGTCCCGGTCTGTAATTTCTATTCGAACAATCCCTGTGTCCCGGTCGTCATTTATATATCCCGCCTGTGCCCCCGGCGTCCCCGTTGTAGTTGTTTCCCTGTGTCCCGGTCGTCATTTATATTCCCTGTGTCCCGGTCGTGATTTGTGTCCGGGTGTCCCAGTCTGTAATTTTTCTTTGAGGTTCCCGGTCGTCACTTATATTCCCTCTGTCTCGGTCGTCATTTGTGTCCCGGTCTGTAATTTCTCTTTGAGTGTTTTTTCTTTTTAGTTTTTTTTAGTTTTTTACCTTTTTTCTTTTTTCAGTTTTCTTTTTCTTCTTTATTTTTCAGCGTCACTATGAAGTTCATATCGACGAAACTTTGTTTTTTTAACTTAAATCTGGTAGGCATTGATGATCTTATCCAAGTCAAAATCCCAAACCCAATCATCATCGCTATCATTTTCAGTTTTGATATGTTTTGACTCTCGCTGTTCAGGTGGATTTTCATCTAACTGCGCGGTTTTGCGTTCTTTAGCCGCAAGCCTGTTTTCTTGCTGTTCTTGTGATTCCCCGGCACGCTTTCTTTTCTTACTTTCTCTATCAGCTGCAAGCCTGTTTTCTTGCTGTTCTTGTGATTCCTCGGACACAAATGACGACCGGGACAGAGGGAATATAAATAACGACCGGGACACTCAAAGAGAAATTACAGACTGGGATACCGGGACACAAATGACGACCGGGACACAGGGAATATAAATGACGACCAGGACACAGGTATTTAAGAATATCGTTCAAAGACAAATTTTAATTGTAAGAAGACCGTTGAAAGAGAAATTTCTGATTGTAAAATGACTGAAGAACCTAAAATGGCAACGGTACCACCATCGAAGTAGATAACCAGTGGGTTGTTCCATATTCCCCATTATTATCAAAAACATTTAATGCACACATAAACGTTGAATACTGTAACTCCGTAAAGGCAATCAAATACATATGTAAATACGTCAACAAAGGCAGTGACATGGCAGTTTTTGGCTTGCAGCCCGAAATCAAAGATTTCGACGAAATCGTACAATATCAGGCTGGAAGATACATAAGCAGTAATGAAGCTGTTTGGCGAATTCTTTCATTTCCGATACATGAACGTAGTCCAGCTGTTGTTCACTTAGCGGTATATTTACAGAATGGTCAACGTGTTTATTTCTCGGAAACCAACGTGCAACAAAGAGCCCTGAATCCACCGAATACAATATTAACAGCTTCTTTTTCGCTTTGCAAAAATGATTCTTTTGCAAAAAAACTGCTGTATACTGAAGTGCCCTTCGTGTTACACGTGGAATACTAAAAATAAAGTATTTGAACGTCGAAAACAGGGTAAGTCAGTCGACGGCCAACCTACCATCTTCAAAGATACCACGATAGGAAGACTCTACACCGTTCACCCCAATCAACATGAATGCTTCTTTCTACGCCTGCTTTTGGTGAATGTACCCGGTCCGACATCCTTTTAGAATTTGAGAATTGTAAACGGTACTATACATGACACTTACCGTAGTGCATGCCAAGCTCTGAATTTATTGGAGAATGACCAACACTGGGATAACTGCATCAATGACGCGTGCGAAACGTCAACCCCAAGTCAAATTCGTGCATTGTTTGGCATCATTTTAACAACTTGCTCTCCATCAGCTCCTAAAGAGTTATGGGAAAAATATAAGTCAAAAATGTCCGAAGATATACTCCATCGAAAACAGTTAGAGACGTCAGATATGACTTTTGATTTTACATCAGAAATTTATAACTACACTTTAGTTATTATAGAAGATTTGTGCCCACGTATGGCAAACAAACCTCTTCAGGATTTGGGAATGCCTTCACCTAACCGCACCGCTGCTGTTTCGACATGTGTAGAATTGGATCGTGAACAAAGTTACAGTACGAGTGATCTATTGTCGTATGTACAAAATAACATTTCCAAGTTAACGTCGGAACAAAAAGATATTTATGATACGATAGACTCAATTTCAGGACGTATACAACTACCTGCTGATTTCTGTAATTTAGTGACGTCCAAAAATGAATTGATTGAAAAAGTATTTCCGAATATTCTAAAAAATTATAAAAATAATAAATGGCTAAGTGAAAGAGCGATTCTTGCACCCAAAAATATAGACGTCCACGAAACCAACAATATTGTTTTGACCAAGATTCGAGACCAGGCAGTCCTTTACAAGTCAGTCGACACAGTTTTGGAACCAAATGAAGCGGTTAATTATCGATCTGAATTTTTAAATTCCATAGATCTTTCAGGGTTTCCACCACACGTGCTACAACTAAAAATAGGCGTACCAATAATACTTTTAAGAAATATCAACCCACCAAAGCTTTGCAATGGCACTCGACTTGCCGTAAAAAAAAACAATGGAAAACCTAATAGAGGCAACAATCTTGACAGGGCCTTTTGAGGGTGAGGCTGTTCTTATTCCTCGCATTCCCATGATTCCAACGGATCTGCCTTTTCAATTTAAAAGATTGCAATTCCCAATTCGATTAGCATTTGCAATCACCATTAACAGAGCTCAAGGTCAATCATTAGAAAAATGTGGTATAGATCTTAGTACTGATTGTTTTTCCCATGGACAATTGTACGTTGCATGTTCGAGGGTCGGTAAACCTGACAATCTATTTATATGCAGCGACAATTGGACAGCGAAGAATGTTGTATATTCGCAAGTTTTACGCAGTTAATTTGTATTGTATCTATCTATCTATCTATCTATATAAAAACGAGTTGTGTGTATGCATGTTTGTTTGTTTGTAAAAAGAGCGTTTGCATATGATGTCATTATTAGTACATACGGCTTTGTACATGCACAGACAATGGGAAAGCCAAGAATGTTGTATATTCGCAATTTTTACGTAGTTTAACTCCTGCAGACGAAATGAATGCTTGCCTAAAAAATTCTAATTTATGGGCACACGTAAAAATATTAAAATTAACTACAAATATGCGTGTCCGATTGCAAAACGGATGACTCTGGTCAAACAGTAGACTCAATTTCAGGACGTATACAACTACCTGCTGATTTCTGTAATTTAGTGACGTCCAAAAATGAATTGATTGAAAAAGTATTTCCGAATATTCTAAAAAATTATAAAAATAATAAATGGCTAAGTGAAAGAGCGATTCTCGCACCCAAAAATATAGACGTCCATGAAATCAACAATATTGTTTTGACCAAGATTCGAGACCAGGCAGTCCTTTACAAGTCAGTCGACACAGTTTTGGAACCAAATGAAGCGGTTAATTATCCATCTGAATTTTTAAATTCCATAGATCCTTCAGGGTTTCCACCACACGTGCTACAACTAAAAATAGGCGTAAAATAATACTTTTAAGAAATATCAACCCACCAAAGCTTTGCAATGGCACGCGACTTGCCCTAAAAAAAACAATGGAAAACCTAATAGAGGCCACAATCTTGACAGGGCCTTATGAGGGTGAGGTTGTTCTTATTCCTCGCATTCCCATGATTCCAACGGATCTGCTTTTTCAATTTAAAAGATTGCAATTCCCAATTCGATTAGTATTTGCAATCACCATTAACAAAGCTCAAGGTCAATCATTAGAAAAATGTGGTATAGATCTTAATACTGATTGTTTTTCCCATGGACAATTGTACGTTGCATGTTCGAGGGTCGGTAAACCTGACAATCTATTTATATGCAGCGACAATTGGACAGCGAAGAATGTTGTATATTCGCAAGTTTTACGCAGTTAATTTGTATTGTATCTATCTATCTATCTATCTATATAAAAACGAGTTGTGTGGATGCATGTTTGTTTGTTTGTAAAAAGAGCGTTTGCATATGACGTCATTATTAGTACATACGGCTTTGTATATGCACACACAATGGGAAAGCCAAGAATGTTGTTTATTCGCAATTTTTACATAGTTTGAAACACATATATAAATCTATCTATATTCACAGGTGGGACAAAGGGACACAACTACAATGGCGCATAACTAATATGGCGCGTAACGACTTACGCGCGCGGGGGGGGCTTGGGGGGCGTGAAGCGCCCCACCAACTAGGTATTGGGGTGGCGCGAAGCGCACACAACAATAAGTTGTGTGTCCGTTACGCCAGATTATATCTTCTATATATATAAAAGAAAACAAACTAGAATGTAAAAACTGGAAATTGCATGAATATTTCGAAATATTTTGACAATAGATTAAAGTAATTCGAAAAAAGAAAAATGGTAAAAAACTAAAAAAAAAACTAAAAAGAAAAAACTAAAAAAAAATTAAAATTAAAAAAGAAAAAACTTAAAAAAATAAAAAAGATAAAAAACTAAAAAAAAAAAACTAAAAAAGCTATAAAACTAAAAAAAGAAAAAACTAAAAAAAAAACTGGGAATTGCACAAATATTTCAATATATTTTGACAATAGATTAAAGTAATTCGAAAACCTTAAAACGGATACCCCAATTTGAGGTTTAATATAGATTGTTCGAGCTTTAGCATGCTTGGCACGTAAAGATTTCTCCAAGTGTCAATGTTAGAATGAACATTGACAAACTGAAGAAAACAAATCAATAAAAAGAAGAAACTAAAAAAAAGAAAAAACTAAAAAAAAAAAAACAACCAAAGAAGAAACTGTATCTATATATATAAAAATCTATATATATAAAAATAAGTTGTCTGTCTTTTATGTCTCTTACACTATGTCTGTTACGCCAGATTATATCTTATCTATATACAAAAATAAGTTGTATGTATTTTTGTATTGAGGGTTTGCATATGACGTCTGAAAAATAAAGAAGAAAAAGAAAACTGAAAAAAGAAAAATGGTAAAAAACTAAAAAAAAACAGGACGCTCAAAGAGAAATTACAAACTGGGACACTGGGACACAAATGACGACCAGGATACTGGGAATATAAATGACGACCGGGACACAGGGAATGTTCGATTAGCAATCACCATCAACAAAGCTTAAGAGCAATCATTAGAATAATGAGGTATAGATCTGAATACGGATTGTTTTTCCCATGGACAATTTTATGTTGCATGTTCAAGAGTCGGTAAACCTGACAATCTATTTATATGCACAGACAATGGGACATCGAAGAATGTTGTATATTCGCAAGTTTTACGTAGTTAAAAACATATATATATCTATAACGAAAAGAGAAATCTTTTCTCTTTTATCTATATTCACAGGTGGAACACAGGGACACAATTACAATGGCGTGTAACTAATATGGCGCGTAACGACTTTATGACGTCAGTCAACACACAAACATGACATCACTCGAAAGACACGCACACACACAGACAACTTATTTTTATATATATAGATAGATAGATATATCTTATCTATATAAAAATAACAACAAAAGAAACAGCCGAGGAAGCTGCTCAAAGAGTTAATGCCAGAAGGCTTGCGGCTAAAGAACGCAAAACCACGCAATTAGATGAAGGTCAACCTGGACAGCGAGAGTCAAAACATATCAAAACCGAAAATGATAGCGATGATGATTGGGTTTGGGATTTTGACTTGGATAAGGTCATCAATGCTTACTACATTTTAGTTAAAAAAACAAAGGTTCGGCGATATGTATTTACGTCTGAAAAATAAAGAAGAAAAAGAAAACTGAAACTAAAAATGTAAAACTGGGAATTGCATAAATTTTTCAAAATATTTGACAATATATTAAAGTAATTCGAAAACCTTAAAACATATACTTAAAACATTAAGGTTTATTATAAATTGTTGAGCTTTATCGTGCTTGGCACGTGAAGATTTTTCCAACTGTCAATGTTAGAATGAGCATTGACCAACAGAATTTGCGATTGCTATGTCACTTGGTTAATACCAATGCCATAAAAAGGTAAAAAACTAAAAAGAAAAAAAGCTAAAAATTAAAAAAGCCGCAAAACTAATAACATAAAACTAAAAAAGAAACTATATCTATATATCTATCTATCTTCTATATATATATATATATATATATATATATATATATATATATATATATATATATATATATATATATATATATATATATATATATATATAAATAAGTTGTATATATGTATGTTTGTTTGTTTGTGGGTTTGCATTTGACGTCATTATAAGTATATAAGGCTTTGTATATGACGTCATTATAAGATGACACTACAGACGGGGACACCGTGACACAAATGAATACCGGGACACAGGGAATATAAATGACGACCGGGACACAGGGAATATAAGTGACGACCGGGACACTCAAAGAGAAATTACAGACCGGGACACCGGGACACAAATGACGACCGGGACACCGGGACAGAGGGAATATAAATGACGACCGGGACACTCAAAGAGCGATTACAGACTGGGATACCGGGACACAAATGACGACCGGGACACAGGGAATATAAATGACGACCAAGACACAGGGACACAACTACAACGGGGACGCCGGGTTGTACATGGGGATATATAAATGACGACGAGGACACAGGGAATGTTCGATTAGCAATCACCATCAACAAAGCTCAAGGGTAATCGTTTGAAAAATGCGGTATAGATCTGAATACGGATTGTTTTCCCATGGACAATTATTATGTTGCATGTTCAAGAGTTGGTAAACCCGACAATCTATTTATATGGACAGACAATGGGACAGCAACGAATGTTGTATATTTGCATGTTTTACTTAGTTTAATATATATTAGTTATTAGTTTTAATATATTTGTGCGGATCTGTGGATGGATCAGGTGACGTCATGTTTGTTCGCATATGACGTCTGAATTATTTCACACTAATACAAAAGAAGAAAAAAACTAAAAAAGGTAAAAACTACAAAAAAAACTAAAAAGAAAAAAAAAACTAAAAAAGCTAAAAAACTAAAAAAAAACTAAAAAAAGGTAAAAATCTAATAACTAAAAAAAAAACTGAAAAAAATAAAAAAAGGCAAAAACTACAAAAAAAAATAAAAACTAATAAAAAAACTAAAAAAGCTAAAAAACTAAAAAAACTAAAAAAACTAAAAAAAGGTAAAAAACTAAAAAAAACTAAAAACTAAAAAAAAAAACTAAAAAAAAGGAAAAAACTGAAAAATAAAAGAGAAAAAGAAAACTAAAAAAATATGAATAAATATATATAAAAATAAGTTGTTTGTGGGTTATGTCTGTCTGTCTGTCTGTCGAGTGACGTCGTGTTTGTCCGCATATGACGTCTGAATTATTTCACACTAATACAAAAGAAGAAAAAAAACTAAAAAAGGTAAAAACTACAAAAAAAACTAAAAAGAAAAAAAACTAAAAAAGCTAAAAAACTAAAAAAAACTAAAAAAAGGTAAAAAACTAAAAACTAAAAAAAAACTGAAAAAACTAAAAAAAGTCAAAAACTAAAAAAAAACCAAAAACTAATAAAAAAACTAAAAAAGCTAAAAAACTAAAAAAACTAAAAAAACTAAAAAAAGGTAAAAAACAAAAAAAACTAAAAACTAAAAAAGAAAAAACTAAAAAAAAGGAAAAAACTGAAAAATAAGAGAAAAAGAAAACTAAAAAAATATTAATAAATATAAAAATATAAATATAAATATAATATAAATTAGCAATCAACAAAGCACCGAGACACAAATGACGACCGGGACACAGGGAGTATAAATGACGACCAGGACATAAGTAAAAAAAAAACTAAAAAAACTAAAAAAAATGGTAAAAACTACAAAAAAACTAAAAACTAATAAAAAAACTAAAAAATCTAAAAATCTAAATAAACTAAAAAAGAAAAAAAAGAAAAAAGGAAAAAAATAAAGGAGAAAAACAAAACTAAAAAACGAATGTATATACAGACCGGGACACCGGGATACAAATGACGACCGGGACACAGGGAATATAAATGACGACCGGGACACAGGGACATAACTACAAAGGGGACGCCGGGGTGCACAGGGGGATATATAAATGACGATGGCGACTCAGGGAATGGTCGATTAGCAATCACCATCAACAAAGCTCAAGGGTAATCATTAGAATCATGAGGTATAGATCTGAATACGGATTGTTTTCCCATGGACCATTATATGTTGCATGTTCAAGAGTCGGTAAACCTGACAATCTATTTATATGCACAGACAATGGGACAGCAAAGAATGTTGTAGATTCGCAAGTTTTACGTAGTTAAAAACATATATATATATATATATATATATATATATATAATATATATAAAAAATATATATATATATATATATATATATATATATATATATATATATATATATATATATATATATATATATATATATATATATATATATATATATATATATATATATATATATATATATATATATTCACAGGTGGGACATAGGGACACAACTACAATGGCGCATAACTAATATGGCGCGTAACGACTTGCGCGCGCGGGGGGGCTTGGGGGGGGGGCGCGAAGTGCTCCCACCAACTAGGTGCTGGGGTGGCGCGAAGCGCCACTCCAACAGCTAGTATACATATATATATGTGAATTTCCATTGTCGCTTGTCTTCCAACCGCAGAGCTGAACCTCTTCTTGATGTCTTGATGTTACCACAGGTTTGTTACAACCCCCCTAGAAAAATACGAATTCTTCCTTAAAGTCCTGACCTATTCAGAACGTTTTTGCGGCCAGTAACACCAGGGCTTCCACTCTCGAATCTCAAAATTCGGGGACAAGTTTAAAAGATTCGGGGAGTTTTCGGGGACAAGTCTTCAAGATTCGGGGAATTTTCGGGGGCAACTTCAAAATGGAATTTTGTTACAAAATTTGGGAGCCAAAATTGGTTATAGCTTCGTTTTCAGGCTCAAGTAGGGCTGGATCCGCGTACTAAATCAAGTTTTTAACAGAGTAGGTTCTAGAGCTAGAGTACAGGATTGGAACCCATAGCTAAAAACGATTTTTGCTGGTATTGCAGACAAAACCTCAGAACTATTTGAAATAAATTAAAAAATAATAGGCTGAATGACACTCTGGAACTTTGTTGCTTTAGGTTCTATATTATCTTTGCTGCTTTATTCCCATAGCCCGAAAACAAGATTTTCATGTCATTTGTTTTCAGAAAGACGACGAAAATAAAGTAGCCTATAGAAAGGCAATAATCTCATACAAAGCAATAACATGTGCAATGATTTCTTGAAATTAACGAATATTCTTCGGCAAGCAAACATGAACTTACACCAGAAATTTATTTTTAAAAAATCACCTGAAAGCAAGGAACAGAATTAAAACTGAAAACGAATAGAAACGATTACATAGTAAGAAGACTGTCCCCTTCTAAACGCCCAACTATTTATGCTGAAGTTTATTAGTACTTAAGCTTCTCATTTTTCAATTGTTTTGGAAGTTGTTCTTATAGAATCGGGACTAAATCTGAACTTAAGCGTAAAGAAAAAGGGGGCTATCCCCTTCATATATATATTATTTTTTGTTCATTTTAATGTTGCTCCTTGGGCATACTTTCAGACGGAAAAAATCTTTTATTTTATTTCAAACAGTTTTTTAAAAATGCCAGGAAATCCAGCTCCATCTCCACAGAAAAATTATTCCTCTCCCCGGAAAAATGGTCTTGAGCTCTAGACAATTCAATACCGTTAAAAATTTATCCCGGACAAATACCATAAAGGTCTCCACGCGTAAGATTCGGTTTACAAAGATAAACTTAAAATAAATAAAAAGAATTTTGTTTAGGAATCCTGGCCAATCCGTTTTTTCTCTGATTGGTTGAAAATATATACAGGTTTTATTTTCTTGACTGGTGTTACAAAAGCCTTTTCGGTCCGGCAGTTCTACCTAGCTTCAAACACTTGGGCCTGCTTAAATCCTAGAGTGGAAATCAGCTTTTTCAATTTCTTTTGCACCAAAAAGGCAGTATTTTGGGATGGGAAAGCCAAAAGAATTTTCGAATGATCTAACATGTATTTGCAACAAACCTTGTTTGTACTATACTGTGCAGGAAAAAATAAAGCCTTCAAGTTTCAATCATATTCAATTATACAAAAAAAAATATGTCATTGAAAATTGCCACGAAGGAGCTCAATATCAGCTAAACTAAGCACACTACCTACGACCTAGGGAGCCACAGAACCAGAAATAAGCGTAGCTACTTCTTCAGCTGTTGCAGAAGCCTTAACATTTGACAGAAGCTTCGTCATTTCACGGTCAAGGACAAGAGAAGAGGAACTGAGATTGAGTCTCTTCATTCCCATTTTAGTCTTAGCCCCACTACACACAACCGATATTGTCGCCACACAGTTTCGTTTATCTGTTTTCAAATCTTTGAGGGTACTGAACAAGCGTTCTGCTGTAACGTTAGAAAACGGCAGTGCACACATGTAATTATTATTATTATTATTAATTTATTACCCGTCAAAAACGGAAAAGACGGAGTATATAAAAGAAAAAGAAAGAAAAGCACAAAAACTTAAATACACTTCCACTACAAATATTATAAAATAACACTAGTCCAGGGGTGGTTGGCTCTTAAAACATTGGTACTGAATTTGGAGATTCTTCTCTCTATGTCCATGGAAGGGTTTCCTGGGATTTCCTGGAGATGTCGCCATTGCTGTGCCACAAAGGGAGACGCAGGAGAAACTTAGCATATCTGTAAAATGCGATGCAAATGGCTTTCTTTTCGGTAGCTGTGAATATTTTCCAGAAGGGGACCAGAGCAAGCAGATGGGGGGTAGTAAAAGCATTGTATAGCCAGGCAAGGAGAGGAAGGTTGAAACGATAGTTATTGGCAACAAATAATCCGTAAGACGCTCGTAGACGGGAACAGAGGTGGTTTGTCAGTGCTGAGCGTGTGTCCTTCAATGTAGAAGAAATAGGAAGGCCAAGATACGTAAGGGACTCATAAGGCTTAATCAGAGTGTCGCCAATTTTAACGGAGAGGTTAATTGAAAGCTCATTTTTTGAACCATTGAAAAAAGAAGTTCTGTTTTAGATTCGTTGAAGGAAAGTCCGATCTGCTTGTATGCCGCTGCAAGTGAATCGTAATTTTGTTGAAATAAAGATATCGAACGAGAAACATGAAGACTGTCATCAGCAAAGTTCAGCAGCGAAAGATTAATCCCACGAAAAAAGCACGACGGCTTTATTACTTGCTGTGCTTCGATAATAGCGTTATTAAACAGTGATGGAGAAGTTTTGCCACCTTGACGTACGCCTTTCTTGACACTCAGTATTTCTTTAGAAGGGAAAGTGCTGGACGGAGAGGGGATCAGGATGACAGCCGAGAGCTTGTTGTACATACTGTAAACAGGGGAAAGGATGCAAGAGGAAACACCTCGCAGAAGGACTTTGAGCAGGATATGGCCATGGATGTAAGAATCGAAGGCTCTACTAACATCAAGCGTTCCAAAGACGAGAAGATCACCATTTTTATCTGCATCAATAAGAAGATTTGCAAGAACGCTGCGAACGTGTTCCCGTCCTGAGTGCTTTTTGAACCCGAACTAGTCATCCGGAATAGTGCATCGAACTGCAATTTCATCAAAAATAAGGGATTTAAATAGCTTACAAAAAGTAGTTGAAACGGTGATCAGACGATATGAAGCGCACTGGTCAGCTGGTTTACCTTTTTTGAGAATAGGATGGACCAATCCAACACCAAAGCTGTCTGGAACGATTCCAGTAACGAAAATCATTTGAAATAGCAGAGAAAGGAGCTCTAGGAGAAGATTGCTGGCAAAGCTTAAATGAGTACCAGATATACCATCGATGCTCTTAGATTTCTTTTTTTTTAACTTATCAATTTTGGAACGCATCAAGGACGGAGTGACCAGGACACCAATATCCTTAACTGCAAACTGAATCTCCTTATCGAGGGCCTGGCAAAAGGTGTTATCTAGGTAGGAATTAGGGGCTGAAAATTGGTCTCTGAAGTAGTCGCACCAGTCTTTTTCTGGCATGCAGGACGGGCCATTAGAAGATTTGTTCTTAGCTCGAAGATGCCATAAAGCAGGAGGCAAATTATCGACAATCTCGCTGTACGGGCAATTTCATTAGCCTTATGCTATGCGATGGGTTTGGAAAATTTACGTTTCGTGTAAATACAAACAGCGTTGACTACTCCGGAGCGCGGCTTCCCACAATATGCCCATAATTGTAGCCAGAATTTTGCTGAATTACATGCGGTCAGGAGAGTAGGATTATTCCGCCAGTTACGCACTTCCGTGCCGTGGCGAATTTTGCGGACCGGAAATGCAGTTTTCTCAGCTGTATGTATAGCATGCGTTATCTCAGAACAGTAGATGTGTAGTATGATGTTTTCTTCTGAGTCTACTGTCATGTTCGGACAACAGAGAAGTGTGAAAGGAATTCGGATCTTCGACAGTATGTAGTCACATGAACTCTGGTAGGAATCGATGTTAGCAGCTTCCCAGTTGAGGCTGAACAACCATTTAGGTGGGAAATTTGTGGGTGAAGTTTGCGGCAAGGGCTTTATTTGAAAAGAATTACAGATCGGCCTGTGGTCGGATATGGAGTAATCAAGAAGAACCGTAGTAGTACAGGTAGGTTTAATCATAGAAGAACAATAGAAATAGTCCAACTGAGACGCGGAGCCAGACTGATGCAGAAGCGCCATTTGGACCAAATCTTGGGGTGGGTATGAACTCCATCTTGCCCCCCCCCTCCTCCGACTCACTTCCTGTCGCGTAATCATCTAGGAAATGGGCATTTGACAGAACTCGAGAATTTTATTATGTATCTTACCTACTTTCAAAGTTTACAATGATTAATAGCAAATAGCATAATTACCCCAAGGGTCGTTAAGTAATTACGCTCTTTGGTTAATAGGCGTGCAGTAATCTCAAATCAATTTGACAGAATGGATTATGTTGGACATAATGGATTATTATGGCCGACAAAGGGCCATTTGTAGTGGAAGCTTGGGCCCCCTGGTAAATCTGGGGTGGGCATTTTCCCACCCCTGACCCCCCCCCCCCACCCAAATAGCGCCTCTGGATTAATGGATGTACCTAAAACCACGATCATTTCCAACATAGGTGAGACTTGGACAAGCATGGAGCAAGATCTGAGATCTATTGTTTTCAGGGTCAGACAGTTCACAGTTAAAGTCACCAAACAGGAGACAACCTAGGCCTTCATCTTCATATTTTGATACTAGCTTGGCAATAGAAGTACATGTGAGAGAGAGCTTCCTCTCAGACATATCATTATGGTAATTAGTAGGAAAATAAACAACGAATATGACCACATTCGAAACTTCAACCGCAAGGAAACTGTCAGACTTAGCAACTAGGTTACGAAGTAGCTCTTTCCGTATCATCAGGGCCAAACCACCTGAAGGCCTACCGCGAGTGGACTTAGCATGGTGGAAAAACAGATTATGAGAAGACGTGAACTCCAACAGTTGACGACTATCGCTTCACAAGAAATGTTCTTGAAGACCCACCACGTCAAACCGTAAGCAAAGTTCAGACAGTAGGTGATGTTTTGGTAGAACTTTCCCATTGATGTTACACGATACAATTTTTAAGGTTTCTTCAGGCATTGGAATTCTTTACAAGAGACTGAGAGACAGGACATTTAAAAGTGTAACATGGGTGGTCGGAGGAATTGCAAAGAGCACACTTAAGTGCCTTGGTACAAGGATTATCGTCGGTTGTGGAATGGCCAGGCTCACCACACCTGGAACATTTTCGGGTACCTGAGCACGCAGACGCCAAATGACCATATGACTGGCAAGAAAAGCATTGGTGTGGCAAGCGTTGAAATATACTAATGGGGAGTCTTTCGTACCCTATAATGGGTGGAAAGTGAATAGAAGACTCGAGGTCCTCTTTAGACTCAAAAAGAAGCTTAAACGAACGGGTGTTTCGGATTTGAGTTGCTTTCAAACAGTTGACAATCAGATCACATAGGCTATTTTTATTCAGATCTTCAGGAACATAACGGATAATACCGAAAAAGGAGGGGCATTGGAGTTTAGGCTCGACATCAGGGTTATTCCCGGTTATGCGTGACATAATAGATTTGGCACCACTTTTATTCTTTGTGACTATTTTCCAGGCGTCTCTACTGGGACGAAGCTCGATTATATTCCCACTAACTTCTCCACAAACATGCTCCAGATAAGCTTTACGGGAGTCAGGCTTTTTAAGGTCTAAGGGGGGCTTCATGAGGATAACTGCATAGGAAGACTTGGCCGGTGGAGACTGATTGATCCATAGATGTAGCAAGTTTCTCAGCTGCAAGGGCTTTTTTCTCACGTTCAATAAAGTCCTTCAAATTATTGGAGATTTCTGTCACTTTTTGAGTAACAATAGCACTCAATTCACCAGGCGCAGTTGGGACCTCCTTAGGATCAAAAATTACGAATTTCGGCAATTTGATACGGTTAGTCTCACATAACTAGATCAGTTTCAGCATATCTAACACATTATCGGCAATCTTTTGGCGAGCAACGTTGTGACTCGAAGTATTCGAATAGTGCCAAAGTGTATCCTTAGCTTTTATAATCGTTTCCTTGTCATAAAATCCCACTGCCTTTTTTCAAATTTCATCAGTCTTATTTGCTTGGAGCGCTCGTAATAAATAATTTAGCAAAGCATTATGCACAAGTCTTTCTTTCTCATTCGACATTATGCTAATTTAGAAGTCCAGACATATTCAATAGGAAAAAATAACAGGTTACTTTTTGGACACGACAAGAGCTCATTATTAATCTAGTACTATAGTCAGTAATCTAGTAATCAGTACTAAAATCAGTAATCTAAAACCTTTCTTAGGTTTTCAAACCTCGGCTTTCTACAAGGGTATGTCTGCTTACAGATAAACTTCCAATACTCCTCCACGGACATCGCACATATGTCTAAACCCGCCAAAGAAACAGGGATCTGTTCACGCCATTCCCTGTCAATTAGAGCCTTGTTCCACGAAGGCAAGCCACGACTTATTAGAAAATTTGCTAAGCTAGGTGGGTTCAAGTTTCAAGCATTGACAGGATCAAGTAGACTTGTGAACTCCTAAAAGTCACATTCAAACGTAAAGCGTCTCTGTATCTGGATAATGGCCTCCTTGTAAAAGTCTCTTGCTGTTATGTAGACCTTCCTCACCTCCAACTGTGAGATATCTGGACTAGACGAGACCAAGGATGCCAACTCCTCTTCTGCAGTATACCCGAGGTAGACCTTCTGAACGTCAACATAATGGCTCTCGTCTGTTACGTCAAGAGCCAAAGGATCAGTACAGTTTCTGACGTAGGTTCCATCCATATAGTTTATAGCCAAGGTGGCAATAAGCTTAAGTATTTCCGTCTTCAGCTTATAGAGAATTGGTGACTTCGATTGAAACAATACATTAAAGTCGTTCAAAAGGCCTAGAGCGTAGTCAACAAACATCATTAGAACCTTAATAAAAGGATTTTTCAGATCACTAAGGGCAAGTTCGTTGCCATGGGTGGGGTCATCAAAATTGGCAAAAGTGAAATAGAGGGACAATGCGCTCCACTGTTCAAGGATTCTTCGCACACATGCATGGAGGGACAGCCACCAGGCTATCCTGCAGTACTGCAAGTACTGCAACTCGCTTAGCGCTCATATAGAAATGACTATATACGTGGCGAGTTAAGTCTTCCAGAGTTTCGGTAAGCTTCTTGCAGGCATACGAAGCACAAAGATGAATGGAGTGGCAACTACACTTGACTACTACCACCCACGGATAATTGTCACTGATCAGCTTTGCTACCGAATTATGACATCCATTATTGAGTTTGTTGCGTCGGCACAGAAACCAGTCCAATTTCGCAGAGGCACTTGCTTTTCTATTGTTTTCAATGGGCACTGGTCTGATTGGTGTTTCTCTGAGCACCTCAAACAGACTGACTGATTCTTTAGCTCTGCAATCTTTTTGAGTGTGTTCATATTCCTGGGACTTGTAACCCTGAAGGACTCTGCAATAGTACTGATATACAATATACCTCCCTTTTTCTTCCAAAGCACCAAACATTTGGTGCTTGCGTATATATTGTTGCACTTTGTCCTTTAGGGAGGATTCCAAATAGAGGTTGAGAGTAGGGGGGATGGAAATTTTGGGTGGGACCAGGTAGACCCTGGTTAGGTAACTGAAGCATTCAGCTGCAATCACATGTCTAAAGTGTAGGTATGGTAAAATAATCAAGGAAATACGAAGAATCACCAATACTCACTAGATATGTATAACTTGAAGCAGAAGATATTATATCCAACCGGTTAATCTTGAACTCTCCAATGCTTAGATGATTTGAATTTCCAAACTATAAGCTCAATTCCGTTTTATATTTTTCAATATCATACGTTCGCCAGTGTACCATAGTATAAAGGTGCAAAACAATATTAAAATTGTGGAGCTAACAGTGAGCCTTCCACTAACTCTATTTCGGGTAGATCATGGGAAACGAAAGATTTTCGGGGAGTTTTCTGGGATTCGGGGAACGACATTTCTTTTCGGGGATTTTTCTCGATTTTCGGGGAAATCCCCGAAAATTCGGGGACAATGGAAGCACTGAGTAACACTCACTTTCTCGCTGTCACTTGTAATTCTTGCTGCCACTTGTCTGCTAGCCGCTCATCTGTTAATTCTCACTGTGGCATATCTTTTGGCTGTGTATTTCTTTGTTCTTCATTTTTATTTCTAATTCGTTCTACTCCTTGTTCTCGCATGTGTTGTTACCGCATATTTCTTTGTTCTTCACTTTTATTTTGATTGTTTTACTTCTTGCTGCCGATTGTCTTGAAATTGGATATTTCTTTGTTCTTCCCTTTTGTTTTTGACCCGTTGCAACTTTAACTGACGCAAGTGTACCGACTCCATCTTCATTCCCATTGATCATTACTTAAGACTTTTTTTCAATACCCTTTACCTTATCCTCTTGAATTGGTCAGACAGGCCCTTACAATTCTTTATCCGAAGTATATACACAGTTTTGTGGAAAAATCAAATTATTAAATACTTTGTCACAGTACGGTGGATGATAGTGGGCCTCTTGATCAGAGGTTTATAGGTTCAATCCCTGCTGTGGCAAAGCCACATGTCCAAGCAGGTTTATTACCTATTTGTATTACTTGTTTTTGTCTCGTTTGCTTGCTCCGAATTGTTTTATCGTTTATTCGTTAATTGCTCCGAATTGTTTTAATCCCTTGTTAAAATATATACAAATATTTTTGCTTTTACCAGTTTTGGCTTTGTAAGCAATTTACTATAAACTTCTCCATGCATGTAAACATTTAATTTTTCCACAAAACTGTGTCGATGTCATTGCAATAGTGATGTATACAAAAGTGACGCCAATTCATGAAATTTTTTTTTTCCAAAATTAAAGCTCAACGAATTTTCTCGAAATTCTGACATATCTAGATCGTTTAGGCCAGAATATCTGAAGATGCAAATTTTCCCAAAAAATATTATGCCATTTTTAAGAAAAAAAAAAATACACAATTATTGCTCGCTTATAAAAATAGTAGTCGTATATGGAGAATGACCATCACAGTAAACTTGACCCGATTCTTGCTAGCAAACTCAGGAGAGCTGTTATAGTGTTTTTTTCACTTACGATAAAAAAGATAAAACCTATGCTTAAAATGTATAAACACATAGGTTTAGTCGTTTTAAAATGATAGACACCCAATTTCTTTTTGTGTTTTTTAAGCGTGCTTTTTATGTAAAATGTGTATAATGTGTTTCTTTGTACTGTATGTTTAGGTGTACTCAGGCTTTTCATCAGATTTCTATTGAATGTTACTATGCTGTTGCATGTTAGATGTCATATATAAACTTAGATGTCATTTAGATGTTTTATTATATAAACTTATCTATTCATATGAAAAGTGCTAGCGAAAACTTATTTAGATTTTAATATTTTCTTTTTTTCAGGTCAAGATATCGCGTAAAAACGTTTTCGAGAAAAACCCAATCCTTTGTGAGCTGCATAATACACTCTGAAAAGGAAGCTATTTTCCCTACTATTATATTAAGGAGTATAAAATAAAACGACAAAATTTGAATTTCGAAACTCACCTATAGGCTATATCCGGACAAATCTTTAGGGGATAAGTTATAGCACTAGATTTCCGTGACTTCATTGCAAGATCAACGCAAGTTTGAGGAGGATTTGAGGATACTCAATCTGCCTGCCTAAAGTCCTTAATGAATTTTGTAGCTTGGCATCTCGTAAGTAGTCGAAGCATCAAAAAGTGTGGATATCAAAGCCAGTTTATTTTTCGCAGCTAAGCAATTTTGTTTCGAAATCACTGCAACAACAGACACGCCTTAGGGTTAGTCGTGATTCTAAAAGGGTTTGAACAGTATAAAGTTTTTGGATTATATTAACCTGTTACGATGCCTTCTCATTATAGATGCACCATGAATGTAAGCCTGGTCAATACATTTATTTTGTATTCAAGCCATTCCCTTCAAAAACAAACTTAATATTTTTAGCAAAGAGCTTTTGCAGTTAGCTCAAAAGGCTAAAAAAAAAAATCATAAAAACCATTCAAACACCTTTGTTTTGTTTGTATGTCTGATCCAAATAGATATTTGTTCCTTTGTACTTATGTCTCCAGCTTCATCAACAATTAAAGCGAAAAGCCTTTCATTTTCTTCAATGACTTCCTCAACAATTTTTTCCAGAACTATTCCCGCAGATATATGCAAAAACTCATTTTGTGAATCTTTAGATATATAAGTAGAATTTTTTGGAAAATTGTCAAAAGCTAATTATACGTCGTTAGAACTGCATCTTGACTGCAGCAAGCTATGTTCAGGATCTTCTTACCCAGCAGGCAGTGAAGTGTCGGGAGAGTGAAAGCGAGCAAAAGAAAATGTAACAGGGTGACCAAAGTAACCATGTAGCTTAGATTCAATTTACACGAAGAATATTTTACACGGTCAGTTTGTATTTCACAGTTGAATATTATTGTTTTGGACTTGGAAAGCTGTTTTCTGTTGAAACGCTGTACTCTTTTAAGGTCAGTATTTCTGACAATAAATTGTATGCTGACCAAAGTCTTTCTACATGGAGAAGAATGAGAACGTAGCTAAGAAACAAAATGACGGAGGAAATACTCACCGGATTTACGCTTCTTCAGGCTCACTGCAGTATTGTCATAAAGTAATTATTAATTAAATAATTAAGTTAACTAAGTAATTAAGTTAGGTTAGACTTTTTCTTTGCCACGTCATCGTTTGGCTTGTTGAGACTCAATCTCTGTTCTCAGACTTTAACCAAAAACAAAATCAAAGTGATTATAAAAACTCCAAACTACATAGAACAAAATGAGATTGATTGGTTTATAGTTGAGTAATCTGAAATTGTAGCGATCCCTTTTTTTTAAGGAATAGTGTAGAATGGGGGCCTCTGCATGGTATTTAGCGCGATGTCCTAAATTTTGCTTTGTCTTACTTCAACGCAGTCGTTATTACGACTACAGCTATTTTATGTTAATCCAATTGTCTTCTAAACTTTTCCATCAAACAATTCGTGGTAACGAACTGTAGTAAGGAGCGACCCGGCTCAATAGTAATCAAAACTCTAAAAAATGGATACCAATAGCTACATCAAAAGAATCATATTTTAATGCTGACTTTAAATATATAAGTTTCATCAAGTTTAGTCTTACCCATCAAAAGTTACGAGCCTGGGAAAATTTGCCTTATTTTAGAAAATAGGAGGAAACACCCCCTAAAATCATAGAATCTTAACGAAAATCGCATCATCACATTCAGCGTATCAGAGAACCCTATTGTAGGTACTACAAAAATGTGGAATTTTGTATTTTTTACCAGTAGGCAGATCACGGATGCGTGTTTATTTGTTTGGGTTGTTTTTTTGTTTTGTTTTTTTCCAGGGGTGATCGTATCGACCCAGTGGTCCTAGAGGGCTAATTCGAACGGAAATGAAAAGTTCTAGTGCCCTTTTTAAGTGAACAAAAATTGGATGGTACTTAGGCCCCCTCCCACGCTAATTATTTTCCCAAAATCAGCGGATCAAAATTCTGAGATAGCCATTTTATTCAGCGTAGTCGAAAAACCTTATAACTATGACTTTGGGGACAACTTACTCCCCCACAGTCCCCATGGGAGGGGCTACAAGTTACAAACTTTGACAGGTGCTTACATATAGTAATGGTTATTGGGAAGTGTATAGACATTTAAGGGAATTTTTTGGTTGGGGGAGGGGTTGAAAAGAGGGGGATATGTGGAGGGAACTTTTCATGGAGAAATTTGTCATGGGGGAAGAAAATTTCCATGAAGGGAGCGCAGGATTTTTTAGTTGGGGGGAGGGGTTGAGAAGAGGGGGATATGTTGTGAGAACTTTCCATCGAGGAATTTGTCATGGGGGAAGAAAATTTCCATGAAGGGATTCTATAGCATTATTTAAAAAAAAAATAATGAAAAAATAAATATGAAAAAGTTTTTTCAGCTGGAAGTAAGGAGCAGCATTAAAACTTAAAACGAACAGAAATTATTACGTATATTAGGGGCTCACCTCCTCCTAATACCTCGCTCTTTACGCTAAAGTATTTTTAGTAATTTCAACTATTTATTCTACGGCTTTTGTGATTCAGGGGTCGTTCTTAATGAATTGGGACAAAATTTAAGCTTAAGTGTAAAGAGCGAGGTACTAACGAGGGGGTGAACCCCGTCATATATGTAATAAAAACATGAGAATACAAAAGTTCGTTACGTAAGCTAATTTATAAGTTACGTGTATCTTTTACTAATAAAAACATTCGTAAAATTAAAAGTTCTAGTTGCCTTTTTAAGAAACCAAAAAATCGGAGGGCAACTAGGCTTTCTCTCCCGCTCTTTTTTTCTCAAAACCTTTCGATCAAAACTATGAGAAAGCCATTTAGCCAACAAAAAAATAATTATACAAATTTCGTTTTAATTATTCCTCTGCGGAGAGCCAAAATCAAAACATGCATTGATTCAAAAACGTTCAGAAATTAAATTTAAAAAAAAAACAACTTTTTTTTAACTGAAAGTAAGGAGCGACATTAAAACTTAAAACGAACAGAAATTACTTCGTATATGAAAGGAGCTTCTTCCTCATAAACGCCCCGCTCTTTGCGCTAAAGTTTTTTACCGTTTTAAAAATAAGAGTTGAGAGAAAGAGTCAAACTTTAGTGTAAAGAGCGGGGCGTTGATAAGGAAGCAGTAATTCCTGTTCGTTTTAAGCTTTAATGTCGCTTCTTACTTTCAGTTTAAAAAAATTTGTTTTTTTTATTTAATCTAATAATTAGGCCAATGGAAACCAAGTCCAGTATCAGTATTGTCACTCGGTCGAAGTTTATCAAATAAGAGAAATTTTAGGAAATACAGAATGTAAGGGTTAAAATTTTGTCCATATCTCCCACCCTTTTTTCCGACAGTTTTCAATATTTGGCATGGTCTTTCATCCTTTTCTCCTAGGGGTCCAGCCAGTATAAAATCTTATAACTGCAAGAGATTTCATCATGGTTGCAGTGACTGCTGCAACCATCTAAAGAACGAGCCATTGCCAATAGTAGCCAGACGTTTAAAAATTGTTTGTCTTTGATAAAACTGTCTAGTCTGGAAAATTTTCCTTTGTAGCTGATTTAGAAGTGGCAGCTAGAATTTTTATTAATCTCAATAGGAATATGTCATTTCTAAAGCAAGTTTTCAGGAATTTTGAAAAAAAGCGTGAAACCCTCGAAAATTTCGCTGGATCGAAACGAAAAGCAAACCAATGAAATCGCAATTGTTGATAACCCTAATCTAGAAACCTCTAGCCCGAACAGAAAGGGAAATCACTTTTTTGCATGGGTAGCACTGATGAGTCTACGGTTTTCCTGTTTTTTATTCTTATTTTCCACCGGGGCACTGGAACATCATAGATAGCTCTTTAAGGGCTCATTTGGTGGCGGTTATAAGTCATTATATGTAGAAACTTGAGTCGCATTCTTAACTTAATGGTCTGAAGAGAGCGAGCTAAACGGAACCAAACAGTTTGTCGTAACGATCTGTAAGCAAGGTGGACTCACCCCAATAGTAACCGAAACTCAGAAAATAGTAATTTTAATAATAATTAATACATCAAAAGAATTGCCTTTTATGCTGATTACAAAAATATAAAATTCGTTAAGTTTAATGTTCCACCGAAAGCTTCGAGCCGGAAAAATTTCGCCCGATTTTCGAAAAAAAAGAAAACACCCAAGAAGAGTCAAGCAATCTCAATTAAAATCACACCATCAGATTCTGAATATAACCCCTTTTATAGAGGTTTATACGTTGTCTCTGCAAAAATGCGGAATTTTGTATTTTTTTTTATTATTTTTTTTTTTTTGTCAGAAGAGAAAAAATGGGTATGTGTTTTTTGTATTCTTGTTGTTTTTTCAGGGTTGATCGCATCAAAAAAAAAAACGGTGCTAGAAGATTGGGAGAGGGTTCGATAGGGTCAAAAACATTAGAGGGCAACTAGCCCCCCTCCGTCGCCCGTTTATTTCACAGTGATGCAATTTCCCCATTGTTTGCATATAATATCTTTTATTTTTAAATATACGGAAATGTTTCGAGGGGGGCCTTTCTACGGGGAGGGGTATCGCTGGTGGAAATTCTCCACGAAAAAGGGGAGGGTTCCTGTCAAGATTTGAAAAATAATGGGAAATAAAAATAAGAAATAAAGAGAAATTTTCAAATGAAAGTAAGGAGAAAATTTTTATGGGATAATTGTTAAGGGAGAATTTTCAATGAGGAAGCAATGATTTGGGAACTGAAAAAAAGGAGCAACAATAAAACAAAAAACGAACAGAAACTATTCCTTCTATTAAGGGGACTGCAGCTTCCTCAACCCTCGCTTTTTGAGCCAAACCTTATTTTTCTGTCCTTAATCCTTTTACCAATCTTCAAAGAACTACTCTTGGAACGGAAGGGCTGTTCAGTTGATATAAGAACCTTAATTAAAGTTCTAGAAAACTTTGACGTAACTAGTGATGGTTTAGGAAAGGGCAGCCCCCCTCATATAAAGGGTAATTTCTACTCATTTTAATTTTTAATGTAGCTCTTCAATTTCAGTTGCAAAAAATCAGTTGATCATGCCAGGGAAGTAATTAAAGATTGGCTCGAGTAAAAGTGACGAGAACGTGGATCATTCTTTACTAGGTCTTACCTCAAAAACAATTAAGGCATTTTGATATCAAACAGTTCATGGCAACGAACTATAAGTAAGGAGCGGCTCGGCTCAGTAGTAACCGAAACTGTAAAACAACAGAATTTTTATATCAGTAGATACATCGAAAGAATTGGCTTTTTATGCTGATCACAAATATATAAAATCCCTTAAGTTTAATTTTCAGCCATCGAAAGCTTCGAGCCTGGAGAAAACTTGCCTGATTTCGGAAAAGGAGGTTAAACACATGCAAAAATTCAAGGAACCTTAATGAAAATCGGACAATCATATTCAGCGTATCCGAGAACGACACTGCAGAGGTTACAAGCTCACGCCTGCAAAAATGTAAAATTTTTATTTTACTAGAAGAAAGATTACGGATACATGTTTATTATAGTTTTAATTTCGGGATAATTTCAAATTGGACCAATGGTCGTAAAATATCTAGAGAAGCCTCATTTAAACAGAAATTAAAAGTTCCAGTGGCCTTTTTAAGTGACCGAAAAAAATTTCAGATAACTGGCCCCCCTCCCACACCCCTTTTTTCCACAAAGACCCCAAATTCCATAGTAAAAATAAAAGCAAAATATTATTGCAGGAAATACTGCTGGTCGAATATTTTAATTCAGTATTCAAATCAAATTTTGTCCAAAATCTTAAATAAACTCCACAAAAACTACAAATATTCCTAAAATTAACCAGTATGGCTATTAAAATCTGAGCTGAAATTGATGTTAAAAAAAAGTTATCTGCAAAAAAGTTATTTTCAAAGAAAAATAAACAGTCATATAAAAATTTTAAGACAAGCAGAAATCAAGACATGAAATTATTAAAACTCAAAGCTAACAGAAATTAATGTATATTGCTAATCAACAGATTATGCTATGCATGCATAAATGGATCCTAAAAGGAACAGGAACTAAAATGAGTAGTTAAATCCAACTTAATATGAAGAGAAATAACCCCAAATAAGAGCCTGGCTACCGCTCTCCTAAACGTTCTAAGGGTCAGAGTGACGTTTGCGCTTTACTGATAATAAGATGTAATTTAAACAATTACTCTGTTATAATTATAACATGGAAAATTAAAAAGTTATTGAGACCTTTAGGAATTGATGTCATTTTTTTAAACAATCTATTTGCATAGATTAACAAACGTGTGGTTAAGGCATTTGTTCCCTTTAGTTACAATGACGGTCCTTTAAAAGGCATGCTCAAATTTTTGAGGACCAATTATCTAATTTGCATCTTATGTTTAGGAATTCTCTAAGTAGTCTAGACAAATTCACCTTCTGATTCGTTTTGCAAAAATAAAATAAATCTCAAGATAATTTTGAAATTGTATCTTAGAAGAGTTGAAAGATTTTTTTTTTCATGCAGAAAATGGGATATTTCAGACCCTGAATTCTTCTCGTGAGCGAATATACCAAGTTTTCCTATTTCTCATGCATATATGTGTATATCTCAATTGAAGAATAGTCAGTCGTGATGTTAGAGTATTGATATTACCACCACAAACGGGCATTAAAATTTTTATGGACAATTTATACATTGTTATTTTAGCATCTATTATTTTAAATTATAGGTGCTGTTTCAGATTTATATCACAAAGAAACAGAGAATATTCTTGTAAGGAATATTTGAAATCCGAGACTTTTGGATCTTTTAAGCCACTTAAGAAATATACTCTTTTAAAATTATATAAAGATTTTATCTGCTATTGAATACCCAGACCTTAAGTTCTTCCTAATAGCTTGAAAATTGTTCAAAATGTTAATCAAGCTCTCAACTTTGCAACAGTTAGGTTACTCAACTTTGCAACATTTACTGCCAGTCTTTAGAGCCTTTTGGTGCAACAGCCTTAAGGCCTATGCATACAATAATTTCAATATGAAGAAACCAAATGAAGTCGGTTATCTCTATTTTTATAAATTAAAAAATTCTATAAAAAAAGAATTGATCGGGTTTGGGGCACTCCTCAGGGGTCCAATATTTGACACAGCAACAACAGATTAGTATAAAAATGGATACAAAAATTGAATTTAAAGGGCACCTCGTTCTGAAATGGTTATTATGAACGATTTGACTGTCCCGCAGAACATGGTGCAAAAATAAAACAATAGAACTCAAGCAAACTTTTTAATTTGGAAGCATAAGGCAGTGATATCTTTATTTCTTTTCGTTATGCGCATGTTTTTCATAGTCAGTGTATTTGGTCCCCAGTTAACCAGCAGCCACTATTTTGCTCCCCCTCCCCAAAATTTGCCCTTCCATTGAGAAGTAGAAAAACACCATAATATATTGAATCAAAAAATAGGAACATCGATTTCTTATCCGAAAGTTATGCGTCCCCTATAGAGTTAATCCAGACTAAATAAAATTTTATTTTACCATACATATATGTAAATTACCGTATTAATATGTTTTGATTATGTATGCAAAGAGTAGGAGAAGATATCCAAATCAAATTCATTTTAATATGGAAGATTCTGCCCCCGTGGAATTCCCCCGCCACCTTGGAAACTTTCTCCGAAAATTTTTATAGCTATGTTTTATGAAATTTTTAAAGCAATGTTCTATGGAATTTTTAAAGCTATTATGGAAAATGTTACTCACATGTTCTTTTTTTTTTAACAGGCTGTGAATTAGCAGGTTTTCCCAGTAAACATACTGTCATAGTGATGTTGTTTTTGTGCATATATTTTAGATCATGCGGACGGTACTTGTGTCTTAAATAAAAAATGATAGTAAAATATATCATTTTTGGAGAATTTTTGAGTTCAGGGCTTAAGAATGGGATGTTTGAAAATTAATGTTAAGAAAATTAAGTTCCTTAAACTAGGAACAAATGAAAGTGAAGAGCGGATGTTGCGTAATGAGTTGATCAATCAAGCGAGTAATTTCACTTACGTGAGGAGCTTCCGCAGTTGTGTTGGCTTCAGGTGGCTTGGCAGTGCAACGAGTTGTTGTTAGTTGCGGAACGAGTTGTGGCAGCGCAACGAACTTCCGCAGTTGTTTTGGCTTCAGATGGCTTGGTAGTGCAACGAGTTGTTGTTAGTTGTAGTAGGTATTCAGGTAACTGAATACAGCTAATTGTCCAAAGAACCTGAATCCTCCGAAGATACTAATTTGTTCGATAAGCACAGAAAAAATAAATGTTTTAAAAAGAGGAGAATCTCGCACTGCTCGGTCGAATTTTCCACACTTGTTGTTGTTGTTTGGGGTCTGACGTGTTCGACCAATAGGTCATATGCGTTCATATCACTAGATCTACCTACATCTTATATAATCGTTAGCTTGCTTGGGTACCACTTCACACAGTATAGACTTAATTCGTATATATATTACTTATTTTGCTATCGGTTGCGAGTTGTGGCAGTGCAACGAGCTTCCGCAGCTTTGTTGGCTTCAGATGGCTTGGCAGTGCAACGAGTTGTTGTTTGTTGCGGAACGAGTTGTTGTGAGTTGTGGCAGTGCAACGAGCTTCCGCAGTTTTGTTGGCTTCAGGTGGCTTGGCAGAGCAACAAGTTGTTGTTAGTTGTGGAACGAGTTGTGGCAGCGCAACGAACTTCCGCAGTTGTTTTGGCTTCAGATGGCTTGGCAGTGCAACGAGTTGTTGTTAGTTGCAGTAGCAACATAGCAGTAACATTACATCTCTTTTAAAAGTTTTAGGGCGTCCATCTTTGCCTAACGAAGTATGACTGCAAGTCTCCCCAGTTGCATTTCCAGCTGTTTCGTCGTCAATAAGCCTTGGAGTTATGCTCCCTTCTGATTATCCGTTTTTTTTTAGTATGCTGATATACTTGCAAAAGCCGATAAATCCAAACTTTTGACGCAACGCAATGATTTGGATGTGACAGCGACAGTTCTTTTTTGTGTTTTTCAAACCTACCCTGAATCTAAATCTAAAAATTAAGTAGCCTAATAGAATTAAATCTGGATATGCTTTGCGCTATAAGAAAAAACTGCAATTTTACCAAAAATCTTCGAGGAACAACTTTCAGTCTACATTTCATCACGGACCAATAAAGGGCATTAAAACATTAAATATTGAACACAAACGCAGAGTTTTTCAAACTTTTGTTAAGCTTTTATGCAATAAGATTATTAAAACCACCAGATTTTTGTTGATACTGTAGGAAAATTGTGATGGTTCTAAAACTTTTTTTAAGCTGTGGCTTTTGGTGGGATTGCTGCTAATTTAATATTAACAATAAGTGGGAAAACTGAATCACGGAATAGTGACGCTCAAGAGACTAAAACTTTTCCACGATTCAATATCAGACTCTTCAGTATTACTTAATCCCTCAAATTTTTATTTCTGACTGCAGTAAAGATACTGTCAAATCTATTTTGAGTAAAAAAACATATAAACAACATCGAGAAAATCCGCTTATCAGACAATACTGTTTGTCAGAGGGGATGTGTCAGATGGCGGTAAGTCAATGTCTGGTTGTTACATAGGTTTGAGAAGTCGCACCAAAGACATAGCCCCCTATATTTTTGAAGCCATTGCGCTATCCATTGACAAAGCCTAGCTTCACAACTCGTTCTTCTGTCATTGAAAGAAGTTCTTAACCAAGCAGTTAAAGTTGTGAAATATATTGAGGGAAATGCAACAGAATAAAGCCTGTTAATATTGTTATGTGAAAATATGGACAGACTACATGTCGAACCGCTCTTTCACGCACAGGTGTGACGGTTATTTCGAGGAAAAGTACTTACAAGGTTGTCTGAATGGAAATATTAAGCTCAAGTTTTTTTCGAGGATCTGCCGTTTCATTTGATTTTCAAGTTCCATGATTATAATTGGTTTCAGATTACGTACTAAAGTGATAATATTTCAGAAACTAACATATGAAAAAAAGTTACGTCAACAATTTCAAGGTATCTTATAAGATTAAGTCCATGATAAAGAAACTACAGTTTTGGGAATTCTGCCTCACAAGAACCAGTATAAAGTTCAAACTTCATAGTTTCTGATGGACAGCAATGTCGAACTCTCAGAGGAAGCAAAATGTGGTATTATACCACGCTTCTATGTATTTATCAAGAAAAAATGAAAAAAATAAACTTGATCCAGCTCCAGATTTAAGGCTCTACCTATCATCGCTGTGTCCATATTTAAAAAATCTTTGATCCAACCCAATCTCAAGGAACTAATTGAGAATTATTAAGTTTTCTGTTCATAAATGAAAGTATTAGTTGTCCCTTCGTAAATATTTATAGTTGAGAAAAAATCAAAACATACAAAACGTTTTGTTACTCTGAGATTATGTTAAAAAAAAGTGTATCCAATCTAAGTCTAGATTTGTTTTCTGGGCTTATAGCAGTAGCTTACACGTTCCTTTTCTTTTAATTTTCGTTTAAAAAAGGAATTGAGTTAGATTTAGTCTTGTTTCTAACCTCATGAATATACTCAATTTTCAATTGTGTTATATTTCTAATTTGTGCCTTTTAAGCTCAGTCTTTATCAAGATGACGAAGAAAATAAAAATAATATCTTTAAGTATTATAGGTGGTTAATAGTACTGCACGGAAGAGGGCACACTACGATGGAAATCTTTTAAGGGTTATAGGATTTGAAAAGATTGGGAACCACTGTTTTAAATGATGGCCCCATTAATGTTCAAAAACAGCAGAAATTACTTTATGCCATGGTAATAATAAACTGCCTGTTAATCCATACAGGCACCGTACTTAGATCATTGTATGCCAGTCAAGTTGTGGCCAAACGAGTGGAGTTGTATGCTAAGTATTTGTCAAAAGATAAATACAACCAAAATTAATAGAATCTTGAAAAAAGAAAAATAGAAATGTTAGATATCTACTAATAATAGAAATCTTCTAATGATAGAAAGACTGATTCAAATCTTGAAAAATTGTTTTATTCAAAATAGCCACATGGTCTAATTGCTATACTTCTACGGAGGCTATGCCTTATGGACAAGGAATATAAATTATGTAATGTGTCTATTTTATTGATTTATCATTGGGAAAGGAGGGAATGTTTGGTTTTGGGTGTGTTCGAAAAGGCTAAGGGTTTTTAGGTGGATTTTAGGTGAAATTAGGTGAAATTGTGAGAAACATAGATGAGTATGTTGGACTAAGTCAAAAGAAACTATCTGCAGTTATAAAAAAGGCTTTTCTGTAAACCAGCAGAAATAAACTCCTATAATAATCAAAACCCAAAACGACAAGGAATTACTATTAAAGAATAAATGAAACCAAAAACAAACAGAAACTAAATAGACAATCATCGCAAATATAGTGATAACAGGTAGTAACATACATGAATAAATTAATCTTAAAACGATTAATTTTCGTCATTTGCATTTTATTGAAAATTATGTGTCTTGAACAGTCCTTGGAAAGAGCTAAAAAAAAAAAACTTAATATTCGGTGTATTGATTTATAAAAATTCTTTCATAAAACAAGTTTTTCAACGAAAATTGAAGAGTTTCTTTAAGCCAAAAATGAAAAGAAATAAATTCAAGTAATCTTCCAGGGGTAAAACTACCGCAGCTCACTATTAATGAACGAAATGAAACTAAACAGTACAGAAATCAAACAGTTCGTGGTAACGAACTGTAGTAAGGAGCGACCCGGCTCAATAGTAACCAAAACTCTAAAAAAAAAAATTTTGATACCAATAGCTACATCAAAAGAATCGCATTTTAATGCTGGTTTTAAATATATAAGTTTCATCAAGTTTAGTCTTACCCATCAAAAGTTACGAGCCTGAGAAAATTTGCGTTATTTTAGCAAATAGGGGAAAACGCCCCCTAAAAGTCATAGAATCTTAACGAAAATCACACCATCAGATTTAGCGTATCAGAGAACCCTACTGTAGAAGTTTCGAGCTCCTATCTACAAAAATGTGGAATTTTGCATTTTTTGCCAGAAGGCAGATCACGGATGCGTGTTTATTTGTTTTTTTGTTTTTTTTTTTTTCCCAGGGGTGATCGTATCGACCCAGTTGTCCTAGAATGTTGCAAGAGGGCTCATTCTAACGGAAATGAAAAGTTCTAGTGCCCTTTCTAAGTGACCAAAAAAATTGGAGGGCACCTAGGCCCCCTCCCACGCAAATTATTTTCCCATAGTCAACGGATCAAAATTCTGAGATAGCCATTTTATTCAACGTAGTCGAAAAACCTTATAACTATGTCTTTGGGGACGACTTACTCCCCCACAGTCCCCGTGGGAGGGGCGACAACTTACAAACTTTGACCTGTGCTTACATATAGTAATGGTTATTGGGAAGTATACAGGCGTTTTCAGGAGAATTTTTTTGGTTTGGGGGAGGGGTTGAGAAGAGGGGGATATGCTGGGGGAACTTTCCTTCGAGAATTTGTAATGGGAGAAGAAAATTTCCATGAAGGGAGAGCAGGATTTACTAGCATTATTTAAAAAAAAAACAATTAAAAAATAAAAGTGAAAAAGCTTTTTCAGCTGGAAGTAAGGAACAGCAATAAAACTTAAAACAGACATAAATTATTACCCATATGAGGGGCTCACCTCCTTCTTATACCTCGCTCTTTACGCTAAAATATTTTCAGTAATTTCAACTACTTATTCTACGGCTTTTGTGATTCAGGGGGTCATTCTTAATGAATTGGGATAAAATTTAAGCTTTAGTGTAAAGAGCGAGGTACTGACGATGGGGCGAATCCCCTCATATATGTAATAAAAACATGAGAATACAAAAGTTCTTTACGTAAGCTAATTTATAAGTTACGTAAATCTTTTACCAATAAGAAGATTCGTAAAAAATTAAAAGTTCTAGTTGCCTTTTTAATTAGCCAAAAAATCGGGGGGCAACTAGGCTTCGTCCCCTGCTCTTTTTTTTTCTCAAAATCATTCGATCAAAATTATGAGAAAGCCATTGAGCCAAAAAAAAAAAAAAAAAATGCAAATTTCGTTTTGATTATTCCTCTGCGGAGAGCCAAAATCAAAACATGCATTGATTCAAAAACGTTCAGAAATTAAATAAAAAAAACAAGTTTTTTTAACTGAAAGTAAGGAGCGACATTAAAACTTAAAACGCACAGAAATTACTTCGTATATGAAAGAGACTGCTTCCTCATCAACGCCCCGCTCTTTGCGCTAAAGTTTTTTACTGTTTTAAAAAGAAGAATTGAGAGAAAGAATCAAACTTTAGCGTAAAGAGCGGGGCGTTGATGAGGAAGCAGCCTCTTTCATATACGAAGTAATTTCTGTGCGTTTTAAGTTTTAATGTCGCTCCTTACTTTCAGTTAAAAAAACTTGTTTTTTTTATTTAATTACAATAAATAGGCGAGTCAAGGGCGAGTCAAGTGGTAAAAAAAAAGTGAAAATGTTTAAAATGTATTTTTTTTTTTAGTACAGTGAAAATTATTTTCTTGTTTTGGGAAGGCACGGGAGTTATCAGCCCTAGTAATGTTAATGTTTGCTCGTTTTGAGTTTGACTCGCCTATTTATTGTAATTTCTATTCGTTTTGAATTCAATTTATTGATTGATAGTAACTTGTGTTAGTTTCACCCTTAGGAGATTACTTGACTATTTTTTATTATTTTTGGTTTAATGGGACACTTTACTTCTCTTTGAAAAACTTGTTTTATGAAAAAAGTTTTTCAAATTAATATCGGTTCGTTTTTTATTGACATGATTTATTTCACGGAAAAAAAAAAGTATTTTATATCCTTTTTTTTCGATAAGAATCCATAGTTTGGTTTGCTGTTAGTACATTGGAGAAACTTTTTCAACAATGTTTAATCCTGACGAAAATAGTATTTTTTTTAATTTTATACCTCCTCAAGTTGACCTGAAAATAAAGTTTGATGTCATTCCCAAAAGAATATATCAATGCTCTTTGACAACCTGTATACACTTACATTCTTTTGATTCATTTAAATTGTAAGAGCAGAAGTACTAATAGTAGTAAGCCCGAAAGTTTTAGCCCCAGTTGTTCTCGATACATTGCCAAGGAGTCCTATTGACAATTATACCCACAACACCTTTTGATTTCGTTTAAAGTAAGAATTAGTTTTAAGGCATAATGGGCCAATTACATAATTGCGGGGGGGGGGAGGGGGTGTGATGCTCAAAAATCCCTAGAGATATAGTTGTTTGACCGTTCTACTATGCTGAAAAAATGGCTTTTTCAAAATCTTGACTGGATGTTTTTGGAAAATGAATGGGCTTAAAAGAAGGCCTGCTTGCCATCCAATATCTTTTCACTCCTAAAAGGGCACCAGAGCTTTTAATTTGGAGCTAATCAAATTAGCTCCTTTAAAATTTCAGTGATATTTCTAGCTATTATAGATTGGTGCTGCCTATGATATTGCTAATATGTCATTTTGAAAACCTGCATGCATACAGTATTTTGTTTAACTGATACTCCCCCTAAGCGCTCCCTAAGTTTCACCTTAGTGCCCTTTGCTATAATAGCCTTTGATATAACTACTAATGGTATCAATAGTAATAGTGATATTACTAGTAGCAGTAGTAGTATTAAAACATTGGCTTTTGGTCAGTAGAACATCCCTCTCATCAAGGCCTGAAAGTTTCAGCTTAATACAATTAGTTAATGCTATGACATTGCTGATATGTCCTCTTGATAACCTGTATGTTCATATACTTCTTGAAATTTTCATCCCAACGGTCTTAGCCTTACAATTGGTTGCAATAGAAGTAGTAGTAGCAGTAAATTTAGTACTGATAGTAGTATTAGCAGTAGGGTGCACATATTGCCTTTTGATTAGATGATGTTCTCTTTTAACCATTCTCTGAAAGTTCCAGCTTAATACCCAAATCAATTCTTGAGACACGCTCTTTTTTACAATGTGCTTGCATATATCGTCTTTTGGTTTAGTTCAAATTCCCCCCCCCAATATTGTAAACGAAGTAGAGGGGTAGCAATACTGGTGGTAACTGTAGTAGTATCGGTAGCATGCAAGTATTACCTTGTTGATCATCTCCCTTATCATTTCCTGAAAGTTCTAAACTAATGTACTCGGTCGTTCCTGAGTTACACCCTTTAGACAATCTGTATACACATAACTTTTTTGATTTAGTTCCCCTCAACATTCTCTGAAAGGCTCGCCTGAATGCCCTTCGTCTCTTTGGAAAGTAAAGATCAAACATGCATACCTTTTTCGATAACATTTACTGCATGTACACCATGAACCAATTGCCTAACTTACAGCCCTTGCCCTGGGGACTGTGGGGAGTTTGACATCCCCAAAGATATAATTACTGGACCTTTTAACAATGCTGAACAAAATAGCTCTCTTTAAATTGTAATCAGATGTATTTTGGGGAATGATGGGGCTAGGGGGGAGGGTGATTGCCCTCCATGCACTTTTGACTCTTAAAAAGGGCACCAAAACTTCCAATTTCTAATCAAATGTGCCCCATCCGATCTAATGTTTATGCGACAACCCGCTTAATAAAAACCTTATACGTCCTGGGGGATAACTTACAACCCTTGCCCCCATGCTCTGTGGGGTTGTGTCCCTCCTGAAAACATTGTTATATGTTTTTTGGACTACTGATAACAAAATAGTTGTCTCATAATTTCGATCGAATGCGTTTTGGGTCATAGAGAATTTCAGGGAGGGGGGCTAGTTTTGTTTTCTATTACGTTCCACCTATAACAGGAAACTATAACTATGCATTTCCAACCTTAAATGTCCCTTGGGCCTTACAACCCTAGCCCCCAGACTTTGGGGTTTGGATCATCCCCAAAAGCCTTATTATGTAATTTTTAGACTATTTTTGAGCAAATACCCTATCTCACATTTCTATTAGACACATTTGGAGAAATAGGACGTGGGGGGGGGGTAGTTGCCTTATGATTGCTTTGACTCTTTAAAGGGTACTTGAACTTGTAATTTCCTATCCAATTAGCCCCCTGCTTTTGATTACCAATCCAATAAGCCCCCTCCGAAGTTTATACGATCATCCTTTTAAAACTATCCTTATATACCCCCAGGGCATAACTTCGGACCGTGGGAGGGTTGTCATTCTCAAAAACATAATTTATGTACCTTTAAACTACCCTGAACAAAATGGCTATCTCAAAATTTTGATTGGATGTGTTCGGGGCAATGATTGGTATTGGGTGGGGGAAGGGGGTATTGTCCTCCGATCACTTTCAACTATTCAAAAGGGCACTAGCCCTCTCAATCTGAAATCGAATGAGCTATTTCTTAAGTTTCTGCGAAACTTGTTCGTTTTTATTATTGTTTGTTTTAAGTTTGACCTAAATAATCAATTTAATTTGCAAATCTTTTAAGATTTATGTATTCATTTATATTAGCCTACTACCTATACATTTGGGGTAATTTTTTTTTATTCAATCTCTTTTCGTTTTGGGTTTTAGTTATTCTTTAATAATAATGTTTGGTCGTTTGAGTTTTTTATTACTGTACGAATTTATTTCTGCTGGCTTACAGTTTTATATGGTACTTTACATTTCTTTGAAAAACTTTTTTTTCCCGGAAAGTTCTTTAGTTAATATGCTTATTGGAGATAAGGTTAAATCAATATCTGTCATTTCTCCTCTATCTAACTCGTTTGAGATTCTGCACAGACTTTGTTTTATATTTAAATCTCAACCAACAATTTATAATTATTTATTGAGGATTTTTCTGGTGATTTCTTCTTGGACATTGTCCTGGCTCCATAGAAAAGGAATTCGAAAATTTTAAAAATATTTGTCTTATAGGCCCAGCATATGGGAGAGTGGGAAAGCCAAGCAAACTTAAGATTTTGATGAGATCAGTTCCTAATCCTCCCCCCTCCCCGCTTTTCCTTCACTGCCCATGGTTTTCTTTACTGAAAACGATAAGGGCTCTGAAAGTTGACATTTAATACACTAAAGAATAAATGTGTTTAAAAGTCAGATAATCTCTTCCGAATGCCCTTCAACAGAAAATACTACTGTTTTATTCCCAAAACTTTTTCCAGGGGGAGTACCGGGTTTAACCCCCTCCCTGAAATTTTTGTTCGACTCATGAAAACGTCACAAAACACATATTAACAAATGTTAACACATTTTTCGAAGTTTTTGTAAACCCCTTGAAAAATAGCCCTTTCAATTACCAATCGAATGAGCCAATTCCCAATCGAGGGGAGGGGGGGGGGGGGGGTTCATCCTCAAAGACATGCATTCCAACAAGCAAGAACATGTCCAAGATTTTTTCTTGAGGGAGGGGGGTGCAATTGCAAAAACTTTAAAAAGCGCGTTAGAAACTTGTTTACGTTCGTTTCTGTAAGTTTCTACGAGTCGTATCAACATTTCGGGGTAGTGGGGGGGGGGTTTAAGGCCCAGCATATGGGAGAGTGGGAAAACCAAGTAAACTTGAGATTTTGATGAGATCAGTTCCTAATCCTCCCCCCCCGCTTTTCCTTCACTGCCCATGGTTTTCTTTACTGAAAACGATAAGGGCTCTGAAACTTGACATTTAATACACTAAAGAATAAATGTGTTTAAAAGTCAGATAATCTCTTCCGAATGCCCTTCAACAGAAAATACTACTGTTTTATTCCCAAAACTTTTTCCAGGGGGAGTACCGGGTTTAACCCCCTCCCTGAAATTTTTGTTCGACTCATGAAAACGTCACAAAACACATATTAACAAATGTTAACACATTTTTCGAAGTTTTTGTAAACCCCTTGAAAAATAGCCCTTTCAATTACCAATCGAATGAGCCAATTCCCAATCGAGGGGAGGGGGGGTTCATCCTCAAAGACATGCATTCCAACAAGCAAGAACGTGTCCAAGATTTTTTCTTGAGGGAGGGGGGTGCAATTGCAAAAACTTTAAAAAGCGCGTTAGAAACTTGTTTACGTTCGTTTCTGTAAGTTTCTACGAGTCGTATCAACATTTCGGGGTAGTGGGGGGGGGTTTAAGGCCCAGCATATGGGAGAGTGGGAAAGCCAAGCAAACTTGAGATTTTGATGAGATCAGTTCCTAATCCTCCCCCCCCCCGCTTTTCCTTCACTGCCCATGGTTTTCTTTACTGAAAACGATAAGGGCTCTGAAACTTGACATTTAATACACTAAAGAATAAATGTGTTTAAAAGTCAGATAATCTCTTCCGAATGCCCTTCAACAGAAAATACTACTGTTTTATTCCCAAAACTTTTTCCAGGGGGAGTACCGGGTTTAACCCCCTCCCTGAAATTTTTGTTCGACTCATGAAAACGTCACAAAACACATATTAACAAATGTTAACACATTTTTCGAAGTTTTTGTAAACCCCCTGAAAAATAGCCCTTTCAATTTCCAATCGAATGAGCCAATTCCCAATCGAGGGGAAGGGGGGGGGTTTCATCCTCAAAGACATGCATTCCAACAAGCAAGAACGTGTCCAAGATTTTTTCTCGAGGGAGGGGGGTGCAATTGCAAAAACTTTAAAAAGCGCGTTAGAAACTTGTTTACGTTCGTTTCTGTAAGTTTCTACGAGTCGTATCAACATTTCGGGGTAGTGGGGGGGGGTTTAAGGCCCAGCATATGGGAGAGTGGGAAAGCCAAGCAAACTTGAGATTTTGATGAGATCAGTTCCTAATCCTCCCCCCCGCTTTTCCTTCACTGCCCATGGTTTTCTTTACTGAAAACGATAAGGGCTCTGAAACTTGACATTTAATACACTAAAGAATAAATGTGTTTAAAAGTCATATAATCTCTTCCGAATGCCCTTCAACAGAAAATACTACTGTTTTATTCCCAAAACTTTTTCCAGGGGGAGTACCGGGTTTAACCCCCTCCCTGAAATTTTTGTTCGACTCATGAAAACGTCACAAAACACATATTAACAAATGTTAACACATTTTTCGAAGTTTTTGTAAACCCCCTGAAAAATTTACCCCCTCCTTCCAAGCAAAATTCCTGGATACGCCATTACTTGTCCCTCTACAGGAGAAAAATCTTGCTTTAAACTCAATGGATAAAATTTTCAAAATTCACTTTAGGTCGTTTTATATTTCAGTAAAAATAAGTTTGATTTATCAAATTATAGAACCAAACTGGTGTAATCGAAGAATACTTCAAGATCTAGTAATTAATTATAATGAATATTCTGTTAAATTTTCTTTCTTTTCTACTAAGTGCGGCTATCTAGAGTTGCTGATCCTTGGCGTTGGCACCGAGCCTCTTTTTCGCTCTACCTCTCCGCTTCTTTTGTTGCTCAGTTGCAATCTTGTCGCTAGAAGTGACTGTTATATCTGTCTAGGATAGAAGTGTTGGCTTTTAGTCAGGATATCAAGAAGATGAAAGCTTGGATTGCCATTTTGATTTTTTCTTTGGCTGGTAAGTTTTTTTTTTTTTATAGGGGGTTTAAAGTTTTAGAAATGTTAGTTCTCCTTAAGGAGGTATCCTAGAGGAAAAAGAGGCATTTTCGATCAGGCTAAATAATCTTGACGCTTTTCTTTAAAGTTTTTTTTTTCTGTACCCTGAACAAAAAATCTGCGATAAGCCTTTGGCCTATAGTGATGCCTAATTACTTTGGTGAATGTTTAGTTTCGTCGCAAAATGTATAATTTGCGTATTACTGCATATAACAAGATTCTGATGATCGCATATTGTTTCTTTGTCATTATTGGAAAAGTGCATATTTTAGCTTTATAAAATCCCCCTCCATAGAGACTAAAAATGTGTAGCGGGCTTGCTTACAGGTAACATTAACTATAGAGCGAAGTGTATTAGCCTATATTCTATATTTATTAAACAGAGTGATAAAACTAAAAAAAAAAAAAAAAAAAAAAAAAAACTTCAAACGAGGATTATTACATAAATATAGAATACATACCTCGCCCCGCTGCCCGCAGGGCTCATGGACTAATACGCTTTACTCTTTAGGTAATGTTACCTGTAAGCAAGCCCATTTTACGCATCTTTAGTTTGCCCCAAAGGAGGAGGAGGAGGGTCAACCAGAAATGGTTGCGCTCCTAGAATTAGCATTTCTAAGAACTATAGTATGGAAATTATGCTGCTTTGCAGTATAATTTCCAGATTAGACAGCTTGTGACGAAACTAAACATTTACATTACTTTTTTTGGCAAAGAAAAATGAGGAAGAAACATGCCAAACGAATATAGCCTAAATGAATTCGGTGGCCGTGTTTCATTTTGCTGGAATCCCTTTCGGAAAATTAATTCAGCACTCATGTCACACTAATATAGACTGCAGCAGACATAATGGCTTGTGTCTCGTATTGTTACGTGATTATATTTTATTTAAATATGTTTCCGTTCGTTTTCCGTTTCTTTTTTTTGTATTTGTTTTTATGCTTGTCATGTCTTGTTTAAGCTAGTGCAGGCTTCCGTATGCAAATCCAATATACTCGGACTCATATAATTTGTGTTAACAAAGTTTTTTTTTCAGTTTTAAACTTTTTTAGTCGTTATTAAAGATTTTTGGGTACTTACTTGTTGTAGCGACCACATTTTGTTCTTCATCTGCAGTGAAATCGGTTTTCTTTGTCCACTCAGATTAGACAATCAGATTATCAGACAATCAGACAATCAGATTAGCCTGAACGAGATAAACGGTAACTATGCAGGTATATTTTAATTAAATATTTAAAATGTAGAGGTGGCTAGGCTACATATTTGATACTATACGTTCTGGTCGGCCATAATTCTCTGTTGCATTTTCCATAATTTTATTGCTAAAATGTTAAATTTTTATCATATTTTGGTGTATTTCATTAGGACTAACCTACCTACACTTCTTTGGTGTGGTCACTATAGCACGTAAGTACCAATTTTTGTTTAAATTGTAAATGGCATGGTATAGAGTGTGGCCTAAGAAATTATTTACATATGGTAACATCAGGGAGTTGTAGGGGGGTATTTTTTAAAAGAGCGACCATCATTCTTGACTATAGCATGAAATAAGAAATCTAATGGTACAACTTTGGTTTGTATAGCCTGTTTCCTTCAGAAGTGACCAACCATTAAATACATGCTTACCTATTTTTGTCTTCAGTCTAATTGGTACTTGTGTATTATTCAGAACACACTCAATAAGTGAAGTTAGGTTCTTTCGTGAAACAAACTACGATGCAGGTACATTTTAGTTAAATATTTTATATAGAGATGGTTAGGTTAGGTTACGTTAGTTATTTGATATAATGCACCCCACTCCCCTAATGTGCAAATATATAGCCAAACTTCTGATAAAGCTAATGAAATAAAACAAAATATGATGAAAATATAATACTTTATTAAGAAAATTATAAAATTAACATATAAATGGTATTCTACTGTCAGCAAACCACGTATTTACATGCGAATTGTTTTTTTTCAAACATGACCTATTGTTACACTTCCAAAAATGTTCCTTCTCGTAAGAGTATAAAAGTCATGTTGTGTCCATAGACGCACTGTTTTGTTGTGGGCAACAACCCCTTATCCTGGAAAAATATAATTGCCTCTTTTTCAGTCTTTGGCAAATCCCAAATCTTCATTTTAAAATCCATGTTCAGACACTATCTTCTACCACTATGCGTAGCAAACTAAATTGAGTTTGGTCATGAACAAGTACCAAATATTTAATTAAAGTGTACCTGTATCTTAGTTTGTTTCATGAAAGAACCTAACTTCACTTATTCAGTGTGTTCTGAATAATACACAAGTACCGTCTGATTTAGTAGGCTATGTTGATACTAATCCCTAAAATTCCCCCCAAAAATTAGTTTCTGCTCTCATAAAAGAGAAACTGTTATATTTACTGTAATATAAAACTGTAACTGGATTTAAGGAGCAACATAAAAACTTAAAGCGAGCAGAAAGCATTTGGTATTTGAGGGTGGGGGCGCACCTCCTCAATCCCTCGATCGTTACGTAAAATATTTTTGGTGCTTTAAAAAAGCATCTTATTCCAAATCAACGACCTTTGCATTTTAGCTGTCGTTTTTTAGGCATTGAGACAGGAAAGTCAAGCTTTGACGTAAAGAGTAAAGGGTGAAGGGGACACCCTTCGCATATATGGAACAATTTCTCTTAGTTTTAAGTTTTAATGTTGCTCCCTTCTTTCAGTTGAAGAAACTTGCTTCTTTCTATTTAATTTCTTATCGTTGGAAATCAGACTCTCCCCTCACTGAGGGGAGAAAATCCTCTCCCCCTTCGGTGGAAAATTAACCCCCTCACATAAAGAAAATTCCCTCCCTAAATATTGGGTAAATTCCTGTATCTAAACAATGGGCAACTTCCATAACTGACAGTCGTTTCCCCAGGGGTTGTGGGGGGTCACGATGAAAGTGGGGTTCAAGCTTCGAACAAAAATTCTAATTTGGGCCTGAAAAACAAGGAATCGGTTTGCCAAGACCTAGGTTGTTATAGAAGCAAATGCAATAAAGATAAAACTGTCACAGGGGTGAACCGAAGAATGTAGCCTTAGGGTCATAACTCCTATGCTATGAAATAGTTGATGTACTACCAGAAACTTCCGTGAATACATTTTAGTTGTTAAAAGGTGGATATGTTACACCTTATCAAAGTCAGACTAACAAAATAAGAATCAATTAGAACCGAATATAGGTTGGCAACCTGTCTTCACATAATATTTGATGGCTGACAAAACGTGGACGAACTGGGAAAAAATGCTATTGGGTAAGTGAACTTTTCAAGAATGGATTTCTGGTCGATAAGGGTCTGGGAATTTTTGCACCTCTACTCCTTCTCTACTTGTCAGGTGTGACAGATTCTAAGAGTATCGTACCTAACTTTCAATGAATTTCAAATCTTTTCAAACCCAACTGAAATCCTGTGAACAGGGTCATAGCTCCAACATTTTATTGGTGGACAGGAGGGGTCCATATCTGGATAGTCAAGGTCCATATTTGGATATGTTTGAAAAAATATGAGACAGTAGCAAGGTAAAATTTCCCAGGTCCTTATGGGAATACAATTCTAGATAAAGGGTTTTTGGCACCTTGGAAATTAATTGATTTGGGTAAATGAAACTAAGGAATGGATCCAGAGTATAAGTTATGCCTTGTGAAGATCTTTCAAAGCATCTACCTTCCTGTCTCCCAAAGCACACTGGCTTTTGATGAACTTGGGCAAAATGTGTTATCAAAAGTTAAGCTTTCAGAAACAGATCTAAAGCATAAACGAGGTCACGAAAGATGTTTTGAGTCTGATACCTTTGTTAAACCCATATCTATAGGTTTTAAAGAATTTGTAACAATGTCTTTTAATTTCAAGTAAAAAAATCATAACATTACGTGAAAACCATTTCAAATTGTTAGAATTATGGTTTCAAAACCTAAATTAAAAGAAAAAAAAATCAGGAAAGTATTTTGGGGATTGTCCCCCACCCCAATTCGATTCTTAATAGATAGAACAAATGCCTTTTTGTTATAACAACTCTTTTTTCATTGAAAAAGTTAATGTCAACATTGTTTCGCAGTTTTGCATGGAACAACGTTTGGCTAGTTGAACATTAAATAGTTCCAGGAATGTAGCTGAAGCAAGGAAAATGACATAAATTTTAGACAGAGCTCCTAGGATCAATGGGACTTTCTGTAGTCACAGTTGGTACCTTTCCAAGCTTTGACTTGCGCGAAATAATACGCAAGGCAAGAAAAATCATTAATTTATATAGACCACACCTTTCATTTCTTATCACTAAGCTTATTTTCAAGTGCACAATCTAAAAAAAACTATTGTTATTAATATGCACTGAGGTTGAGTTTTGTTAATCCTGCAGAGAGATCTATCAGGAGTTGCCCACACCGCAACACAATTATATGGCATTTCCGTTGTACCCCACAATTTCTGAAAAATATCCTTGTGTTTACTGTGTAGAATTCTATTTTTGTGTCTACAAAGTATCCACTTTTTTTTTACAGGATATGGCATCAGTCCCTCCTAACAGAATATTTTTCTGCTTTAGAAACCGTTACCTTTAAAAGGAAGTAGCAATTAATCTACCATGACTGTGTATAAACAGTCCTTTGCGTATTGCATGCATATTTCCTATCTTTTTATCAAATAATATCAATCATGTGGCCGATGCTATTTACTCATAGGAAAACCAATCATTTTGGTACCATATAAATTAAAACTATCGTTTAACAACATCGAGGAATAATTTTTTTAGAGGGCAAAAATTATTGATTTATTTATTTTATTCAACATAAAAAGCCATATGCTTGTCATTTCAGTATTCCTTGAGTATTTATCAGGGCTGAAAAATGGTTCGTAGGCAACCCACCCTCTTCATACTTTTTATATTTCCTGAGATTTTGAGAAAGTGATGTCACCTAGAATGATTGAAAGGTGTGAAAAATGAGTCGTCGATGAAAATATAATCCACGAAGCCATGGGGGCCCTAATCAGGTGATTTGTAAGCATACAAATGTAAAAATAACACCAAACTTTTAATTATGATAGTGAATAGATATACCAAAATACCTTGATATTTAGGCTTCACGTCCGGGCGTATTTAGGGTATCAAGGAAAATAGAAAAAAACTTTAATGGGACTTTCCCTAAATAATCCCGGAACGCCCACGAGTAAAAAAAAGTTAAAGCATGTCTGTGGGCTAAAATGGGCGTTGGAACGTAGGCAGGCCTTATATCCTATCTTTTAAAATATACGTATAAATCCCTAGTTTCAAAGTAGGCAACTTGAACCTTTGGGAGCCATTTTGAGATATTGCTTAACATTCCTTTTGCTGCTGTGAAATGGATGAAGTATTTATTTTTTAATAGCATTATGCTTATAAGCTGAGCAGAGGAAATTACCGGGGGGAATTGCGTTTGCTATTGTTTGATCCAAAACCGTGCTCCCTGGACACCTTCGTGTATACCAAGATGTCAGTGAGAGCAGCATGAGAGCAGCATCGGAGGCACATATCCGTGTATACCGTGTATATCCGTGTAAGACGATGTGATTAACTAAGAAGAAACCAAACCAAGTGACTGGATACTTTGACAAGAGGTGTTATGTGCGTGAACTAAGAAAAAACTGCGTAATTCTCTATTATATAGAACACACTTGAGAAGTAAAGTTTGGTGACAATAGAATATGATGAAAATTTTATACTTTATTAGCAAAATTGTGAAGGTCATTTGTGAAGTATTAAGTTCGAAGCTTCGGCGTCGGCTGACCGTCTCAAAGACAAGAAAAAGTTCATTATTAACACGATTCTCGACCTAGCTCATTTTAGTTCATTACCAACGCGATTCTTGAGGACACCGGTTAGTTTGTATTGACTAGGGATAGAATATAGTGTCTCACCATGGATGTTCTAATTAAAACTGGGGATTTGCCAAGGACTGAAGAATAGGTAATTATATTTTTCCAGGATTAGGGGCTGTTGCCCAAAACAAAACACTGCGTAAATGGACACACCATGACTTTGTACTCTTACAAGAAGCAACATTTTTGGAAGCTTAACACTGCATTTTGGGAGCACTTTTCCAAGTTGTAGTTCTTTCAGTTGTAGGGGCGTGGGAGGGGGCTATTTGCCTTCAAAATTTTTCGGTCACTTAGGTAGGACACCAGAACTTGTGATTTTTGTCCGAAGGAGCTCTCTCCCTAACTTTCAGGACCATTGGTTCGATGCGATCATCCTTCCCCCCAAAAAAAATTGCACGCATCCTTGACCTTTCTTCTGGCAAAAAACTATAGACTTCTCCGATGTGCTTTATTTGATGACGTGATTTTCATCAAGATCACTTGAATTTTTGAGGAGCTTCCCCCATTTTTGAAAATCAAGCAAGTTTTCTCAGCCTTGTAGCTTTTGATGGGTAGCATTAAACTTATGAATTTTATATATTTGGAATCAGCACAATAGGTCAAATCTTTTGGTATATTAATTGTCACCGAAACTCGGTTTTTTAGTGTTTCGGTCAATATTGGACCGAGTCGCTTTTTATTTACTGTTCCTTACCACGAACTGTTTAATATTAAGGCAAGTTCGTGTCGAAGATAAGACTCCGACCTTTAGTTTTTGTCTTTTTTGCCAAAGAATACCAAAGAAAAATATAACGGGAAATAAATATAATTGACAAAATATAAAACGGGTATTTGGAGGCGATAGCTTTTCTTTGGCAATCTTGGGGTGAAGGGGCGTCCTTTTTATTGAAGCGTGATATGATAGTCCATATTAGCAAGCAATTGAAGCTAATGCAGCTAAAAATGCCTATTATGACCTAGATTGTTTTGCCAAATGACGAAAGTTTTCTACACTTTTGCCCTGGTCGAACCTAATATTGTCAGCCATGTTGAAACTTTGTGCTTTGTCCTGTCGATCGAAAGAACTAATTCCCCAGTGTTTCCACCTGCTATCCTGGTAAGTAGATAAGGCAGGATTGAAAGGGTTAAACCAAAATCATTGACTGTATAGGTAATGAAGGTATTTGGGTACATGGGAAGTAAACAGCGGGAAATAGCCCACATCACTTCCCGCCATCTGCTTTAAAATGAAATTTTGGTGAAGATAACCGATTGACCATCTGCTACGCAGGGAACAATGTATCATTAATATCAATATACCTAATCGCCTGTGTGTTCATCAGTGACTAGGTCTCATCACATGCTCAAAAAGGGTGCAGCAAAGACAGGCATTTGCGCAAGATTTTTTTCTTGGCTGGAGGGCAGAGTACTAACAAAAAGCAAACTTTATCTGGTAGTTTCAGAAAAAAAACAAGAAATTTAGGATGTTTTTGCATCCCTCTCCCCACTTTTGCATACATTTCTGATGGAAGGTTCGAACCAGGCTAATCTAAAACTTGACTCATGCCAAATACCACCTATTAAAATCCAAAACTGACAACATTGAATCCCAATAACGCTTTAGTGCACTATCCTGGAAAGTTTTGTTTATTTTGTTAAGGGAACATTTTGCTGGGTTTGGTTCTTCATCTCCTTGGGATGCCTGAATTGTGCAAAAGCCCGTTCGATTATGTCGAATAAACAAAGAATACAGAAGACTAAAAAACCAAACACATTCTAGGGTTTGATCTTAATATTCTAATCAGGGCCGGCGAAATAAAAATTGTCCTGAACCTTTTTGGGCTTCTTTATGGGTATGTAAATGTGCGTAAGCACATTTAATTAGCCTACGCACTAAGTAAAACTCACAGACACATCTGCATACATCATTTGTAAGTGTCTATAACCCTAGCAAAAACCCGTTTTCTTATAGGCTATAATATACCAAACCAACTAATAAGTCCCGATTGGAACAACGGATTCCTAATCTTGGGGTCACATGTTTGAGCACGGCGCATGGTTTTTTTTCCGCCGGCAAAAAGTAGAATGTTGAGTACGGCCTCGTTTTTAGATGAAAGTTACATTTGGGGAGAAAAAAAAAATAGCAGAATATTTTACGCACCCCTGTAGATACAGAATTCTATCAAGAAGAGGGGGGGGGGTCTTTGCAAGTCAGCATTTCAAAAGTAAAAATTTCCTTGAGTCTATACTGTTTTGTGTCATGGCTGAGGGTCCGAATTATATTCCTGAGGGAAGGTTGTTTGAGGGAGGGGGAAGTTGACTTTAAACTTTGAGCTGGGGCGGGCAAATAGTTTTCATGTCATTGTTACACAAACCTATAGGCTTTGAATAGTTTCCCTTTTTATTCCTTAACACGCAGCGTGGATTTTGGTAAGCTCCTTGACGTTTTTTCCATCCCATCAGGTTTCCTAAGCTGGTAAAGCCGGTTGTTTAGGTCAGCCTCTCTGTGACCACCATTGATTGTTGGATGTGTGGTGGCAGTTTACCTGCTCCTGCAGGTCTTTTAGTATTAACTGGTATCTAAGCAATGGACAAAGTTTTTTTCTTCCGTTTTTCTTTATTGTTATAAACCCTTATTTAGATGGAAATTCTTATGAGTGTTTATATCACGGAGTAAATTGAAGTCCCAAAAATATTGTTGCCACCCCCTTTTTATATCAGACCCTTTGACCCAATCTTTATTTGGGTTTCAATCTTGTCGTGTAGAAAGGTTACGACATTCAACACCAACAAATGACCAAGGTCTTTTTAAGAGTGCTGTAAAATGAATATTCTTCGCCACGATCTTAGACACACTAAATCCGGCGATACTTATACCCTATGCAGAGGACAAGCTGGTTAAATTTACTTCCAAAAAGACTGGTTCAAAGGCCTCAGTTCAAAAAAGGGGGATCGTATTTTCGAGACCTCTTCTGTCTTGAAGAATGTTTCGCTTCCTCCACCAAAATTTAATTGTAGACGCCTGTGCCCCTGTGGGGATTTTTACCCACATATTAAATGGCGTGTTTCAATGCAACTGTTCCTCAATAGTTTAATATTTCGTCGAAGAAAAAGCAAAAAGTTAATTATTTCTTGGTGGTCGGCGCAACAGGGATTTGGTGGGAAGATTTAATAGTGGGCTTTGTTTGATGAATAAGTGGTCGAAGCAAGTTTTTATTTCCAGATGTTAGGGTCCTGTGTAATTTTAGAAGACGACCCTTGAGAAGCCATTGTCGGGTCGTCTTTCTGGAACAAAAAACCTCATGCATGTTCAATTTCAAATTTCCGTAAAACGCGGTTGAACATGAAAATATTCGCTTCTAAGCGTCATGATCTGATGAACCAGTTGTCATATATAGTGATTTGAGAGAAGTGATACGGATAATTAGCCTGCTGAACACGACATAATTTAGTCAATGTAATGAACCCAAGACTCAACCCAGGCGAAATTCCAACGCAGGAATGTATGGAATATTCATGCAGACAACGCATCGCGAAGGCGTTTGGGAGTGAGGAAAATAAGAGCGTCGACGAAATTGATATTGATGGTGAAATCAGCAATGGCATTCAACAGCGGTGTTATTGACGATGATGATACTAAAAGAGACGGCCAATCGTTTTGATCAAAAGTTTCCGTCAATCGATTCACGTGTGCTCCAATCGACCCTTCACTCAACCCTTTAATCTCGATCAAAGCTAATCTAACTCACTGTTTTTTTTTTGGTCAAAATGATTTATTCATTCAAAATTTCTATCAATCACCGTGAACGCTGGGCTCAAGCGTTAAATAAGTTCCTAGACAGTCAATAATGCTTGAGTCAATCGACTGACGGAAGCTTTTGATCAAAATGATTGACCGTCTCTGGCCCCATTGAGGCTCGTGGCTTTTGTTGCCAACGTTTTCATCACAAATAATCAATGTCTTAATCTTCTCCTTCGCTGTTGTCGTCTCTAACATTGCTGACGTTACTCTCGGCAACATTTTAGTCATAAGTTATCATATAGCTCGGTACTTATGTATTATGCTACCCATACTCAAGAAGTGAAGTTAGTTTTATCCTAATGAAAAACACCAGAACATGGTGGAAATATAATACTTAGTAGCAAACTTGAGCTGTATATTTGCACATAAGGGGGGGGGGTATAACCTAACCTCGTCCCCTAATGTGCAAACATATAGCCTAATTGACACAATTCCAATGTATTCTGTCATCCGCCCCTTTTCAGCCACGTCTCAGTTTTCCACTGAGAGTAAGCTAATTGCTTCTTAATTCAGAAAGACAAAACTGGTTTGTTCTTGATTTTTACACAGCGTAAACTTGAGTGTTGGTGACATAATACATAAGCGCCTTTAACTCGATCGAAAATGGGCAACCAATATCTCCATTCGTCTAAAGAGACAATTGGTCCCCATACCAACCATGTTGGGTTTCCCCTGGATAAAAATCTGACCGAATTAAATGTACAATATATAACTCCTAGTATATCGGTTGACAACTTTTCTATGAAATGACTTTATCTCATTTTGATTTTCTGCAACAAGATATCGTGTTTGTTATTCGCCGAGCAAACTGGTAGCTTCTAGCGGCAATTTCCTCAAACATATTTTTTGGGACGGGGGATCAGGTGAGCAGCTAATCCCAAGGATTCTGGAGAAAGGACTGCTGACCTGTATATAGATGCTAAATTAAACAGAGGCACTGGCGCCGGCTCTTTAAAACCCTCTCTGAGCTTAATGGAAAGGATACAAATGGGTACCTTTAACCTCAAACCATTAAAATAAAACAAGTAACTTATTGGCTTTAAATTGCTTTATAGCCGAGCCTGATTTCTCGGGTTTTGTTTATTAGTATAAAAGTGAAGGCATTTGTAGTCGAGGTAAGGCCTTGGCTATACTTTCAAGTATTGGAACAAATAGTGGTTGATTACAAAGAAGTTGTCACACTCAAGAATTAAGCTTAGGCTAGACCTCAGAGAACCGGTTTCATATAATCAAAGACAAGTAACAGGTCTAAAGACAAGTATAAAAGACAAGTTAAGAACAATTTAGGCTATATACTTGCACATTAGGGGGTGGGGGTAATTAACAAGTACCCAGACGGTTTTTGAGCCAATTAAATAAGAAAACAAGTTTTTTCAACTAAAAGTAATGAGCAACATTAAAACTTAAAACGAACGGAAATTATTATGTTACCACGAACTGTTGTTATACACATATATATATATATATATATATATATATATATATATATATATATATATATATAGTGATTTAATGAAACGATTTTTAGTAACTGTTTTACCACTGGCTCATTTGCTAAACAATGCTTGCAATTCATCCATAAACCTAATTATGGAGCCACATCTTATGTAAACAGAAATTTGAAAATATTGGTCATTGATCCTCATTACCCCTTGTACAGTCGAGGATAATACAGCTTCATTCACCTTTGAAAAACGCTTCGAACCGCCGCTCCCTGGACACCGATCTGTGATTTCTCTTCATAAATGGAGTGGAGTGTCATCCATTTATTTCAATCACTCACTAATCATATGATGATCCGAATATTTTTTGAATTTCTGTGAAGTAGCCTACTTTTCAAATTAAAAATGACTCGAGTCGGATTTTGAATTTGAAATGAGTTTTGAGTTGTGTACTTTTTTACAGTGATTTCTTTTTCAAGACTTTAAGAGCCCTCCTTTTTACAAGTTATTTTCACTCTGTCTCTGTCCCTCGGATCTATGTGATATCGTGCTAGCTTGCCAATTCTGTCGACATCCCTGGCGAGAATTTGCTAATCGGTAAATTTTGCATGTTTATTTAGAAAACAAATTAGTATTTATGTTTTGCCAATTTTATAATGGCAAAATAAGTACTACAACCAGCTGTTTTGTACAAGAATAATTGTATGCTTGGCCTCATTTCCGGAGTCTGGCGCAGGACAGAGGCAAAAATAACGTAGAAATCTGAGAATAAAATTAGCCCTTGAATATATTTACTGACTAAAGCACTAACATATATATATATATATATATATATATATATATATATATATATATATATATATATATATATATATATATATATATATATATATATATATATATATATATATATATATATATATATATATATATTAAACAGTTCGTAGTAACAAACTGCAAGCAAGTAGTGACTCGGCACAATAGCAACCGACACTTTGAAAAGCGAAATGATAACAATGGGTACACCAAAATAATTGGGTTTTACGCTGATTTTGAGTGTAAAAAATTTATTGTCTCTTTGAAAGGGGAGCTTTTTGATTTTTTGCCTGATTTTGGAAGGGAAGGGGACACCCTCAAGAGGGTAAGTGATCTGAATGAACATCGCACCATGAGATTCAGCTTATCAGAAAACCCTACTTTAGAAGTTTCAAGATCCGTATCAGCTAAAATTTGGAATTATATATTTTTTGCAGAAGAAAAATCCCAGATGCGTGTTTATTTGTCGTTTTTTCCCCAAAGATGTTCATATTAAACTAGTGGTCCTAGAAGATAGGGAGAGGGTGATTTCGAACAGAAAATAAAAAGTTCTAGTGCCCCTTTAAGTGACCAAAAAGATTGGAGTGCTACTTGGCTACGTAAGTCCGAGGATTATGCCTTTGAGGATTAAAATGTCTTCCATAGCCTCTAGGGAAAACTACGCAATTTGACCACTGTTCAAATATATTTTTTGCTATTGGAAAACACACGTAAGTTTTTTTAGGGGGAGGGGTAATTCATTATAAAGATGAGGGATTTTTCACGGGGAGAAATATGCAAGAAGGGAATTTTTGGCGGGAATTTTACACAGGGGGCAGAGCGAGGGGGATTTCCTAGAATTGCCGAAAATTGGTATAAATTAAATTAATTGAAAGCAAGGAACAACATTAAAACTTAAAATGAGCAGAATTTTTTTGTATTAGGGGGGCTACCCCTTTCCCAATTTTTGCTATTTTCACTAAAGTACAAATTTTTGTCATTATTCTTTAAGAAAGACTGCTGATACGCAAGGGCCGTTGAGTTTTAATGAGAAGTATTTGTAAAGAGCTTTAAGACTTCAGAGTAAAGAGTGAGTGTTGGGGAAGTTGTAGCCCCCCTGTAATGCTGCGTAATTTCTGCTCGCTTTAATGTTTCTGTGTTGCTCCTCACTTTCAGTTACAACTCCGTACAAACTTGTTTTTTCATTATTCAACATCTTTAAGAGATGTACAAAAGTAAAGTAAGGTCCACGAAAAGATGGGAAAATTTTGATTGGCAATTGACAAAAAAAAATCGGCTGCTCAAGTTATTATGTTAATAAACTTGGCAAGAAATTACGCTGTAAGCAAGGGACAAGGAAGATTCTATAGCGCTTCCTTTAGATTCATGTTAATTTTTATTACGAAAGGGGTTTTGATAATTTTAAAGTTAGTAATATTCAGACCAAAATACACGGGATTTTGTTTTCTTTTTGCATTTTTAATATATTTCCCGGGGAACATTTCTCAAGGGAAAGGTTCCTTGTGTTCAGACATCCGGTGCTTCGATCACCTATTAAGTCGTAAGTTTGTTATTATTAGCTTATCGTGTATTCCAACAGTCTTGGAACCTAAAAGTACTTCACTACCTATGTCATTTATTTGTTACAGTGGAAAGTAATTGCCTAGATACTGGGACGGGGGTCGCTAACGTTGGAAATTCTCCGTCAATAGATTTTGTATATTAAAAAGAAACAACTAATGATTACATATATACAAAACATAATTAAAGTCTAATTTCATATTTCTGGTCGCCAAAGAAGGCAACATTAAAGTGAAAGAAAACAAATTGAACCAATCCGTTGAATTTTCCGATTTTAAAGAGATGACTTAGGACTCTTTGATAGAAATGCCACATAACACCTTTTGTAACTGTCAACGCCCAGGTCTAATCACAAGAGGAAATAGCAGTAAATTTCTAACGGGGGCAAATACAATAACATTTATTCTAGTCTCGTATTTGAATTAGTCTATGAGGTTAGTCCACTACCCCATATGTGCAGGTATGCTTTCATGCATGCGGTTTAGCCCCAAAGAACAATTGGTTGTCCGATAAAAAAAAAAAAAAAAAAAAAAAACCTCTATTGTTTTCCTGCCTGAGTTTTATTGAACTCAGCCATTCTGCTATATTATCCCATAGTGCTTTGATAATGGAACCGGTCAACAAATTATTCACAGGCCTAAAAAGTTTTAGGGATAAGAATGTCCTCCCAAGCTTCGTCACGGTTTTCTTATTCAAATTGTCAAACATGGCAAAGCGTGGAGTACTGTTGGCAGGCACAAAAACGTTGCGAGGGTCCATCAATACCGTGAAAATAGTTTCTCTATATGTAACATCTGACTGTCAAAAGAACCACAGTTCAAAAACTGGCAAAATATCGAGACAGCTCTGGCAGAATAATGATGCGAATCCACATTTCAATGCTTATTTCAATGTCACCTCCAGGCGTGTACTCAGGATTCTTTTTAGAAACCAATTCGAAGACCAATGGTTAGAAACCATTTTTGGGATTTGGACGGGCAATAAGTAAAAAAAATCCTTTGATAATTTGAACAAAAAATTAGTAAACATAGTAGTCAACAAATCTTCACATGACTAAAATTACATAGGTCTCTTCACATGACCAAAAGGGTCATGTGACCAATAGGTCTCTTCACATGACTAAAAGTAAACATAGGTCTCTTCACATGACCAAAAGGGTCATGTGACCAATAGGTCTCTTCACATGACTAAAAGTAAACATAGGTCTCTTCACATGACCAAAAGGGTCATGTGACCAATAGGTCTCTTCACATGACTAAAAGTAAACATAGGTCTCTTCAAATGACCAAAAGGGTCATGTGACCAATAGGTCTCTTCACATGACCAAAAGGGTCATTTGACCAATAGGTCTCTTCACATGACTAAAATTACATAGGTCTCTTCACATGACCAAAAGGGTCATGTGACCAATAGGTCTCTTCACATGACTAAAAGTAAACATAGGTCTCTTCACATGACCAAAAGGGTCATGTGACCAATAGGTCTCTTCACATGACCAAAAAATTAGTAAACATAGGTCTCTTCACATGACGCGACTGTTTTGCTCTATACAGCTGGTAGTTCGGTAGTGCTTAGTAGTGCTCTTAGTTCAGGAAACTGCAGGAAGATGTTTTTAATGACAGTTTTAAATTTGGACTAATCTGTTCAATTTATAGCTATAATTTAAAGGTATAAACTTGTTTTTGAATTTGCTAAAGCCCAAAAGGAAAATAGCGCCCTGCTTCCACCCTCAGTCGACAGCACTGGCTGTATTCTCAATTATTTAGCATTAACATAGCTTGTTTAATATATTATTATTGGAAATGTAAAAAAAGTAGTTTTCATTTTTAAAGGATCCAAGTAGCGTCACCTTCAACAATTCAAAGTCGTAAGTATTTGTTACTTTTTCTTTTGCATTACTAAGGCTTAAGAAGCAATTGAGAGCCAGATTTGAGTTGGAATACTTTTTCATCATCCCCCCATATTACCCTCTCAAAGTAAAAAACTGGACAAGTATATATACAGCAAAAATACATATTTTCCCTGTTATAACAGAGAAAACATTTAAAACCCTCATATTTATTGGCCCATTCACTGTGAGATCTTACCAATAACGAGGATATTTGATATCCATGTAGGTATTGTGATTACCCATTTACAGTGAAATTCTAATATTAGCCTAGCGAAATCCAGCTATTACTAGTTTGAAAACAATCAAAATTTTTAAACCAATTAGAAAATCCTATGAAAAATCTCATTGGTTTAAAATAGTGCAAGCTAAATCTCATCATTATTAATTTTTCAATGTAAATTGCTTCATCAGTTTTGTTTTCATAAATTTCATTGCTTCATAATTTTCGTCAATTCAATAGTAAATTTAAAAACAGACTTTATCTGTTTGTTTGTTTTTTTTAACTACCTCTAAACCCTACCATGACAGACAGGAGCAGCTCGTTTTGTATTAAAATTTAAAGGGATGAAGAAAAATGGTTGAATGCCGCTTAGAATGATTGTCGCATGCCTACAGCGCAGGATCTTTGTTTTGAATGTTCACCTCTGACCTTCAATTAACTTGATATTGCATTTAAAGCAATCTTGTCTTGTTTTCTTTTTTTTTTTATTCATTTACATTGCTTTTTATGGCACTTGGTATTAACCAAGTGACATACAGCGATCGCAAATTTTGTCGGTCTGTCTGTCTGTCGGTCCCGGTTTTGCTACTTTAGGCACTTCCAGGTAAGCTAGGACGATGAAATTTGGCTGGCGTATCAGGGACCGGACAAGATTAAATTAGAAATAGTCGTTTTCCCGATTTGACCATCTGGGGGGGGGGAGTGGGGGGTCTATTAATTCGAAAAAAATAGAAAAATGAAGTATTTTTAACTTACGAACGGGCGATGGGATCTTAATGAAATTTGATGTTTGGAATGATATCGAGTCTCAGAGCTCTTATTTTAAATCTCGAATAGGTCCGATGAAATTGGGGGAGTTGGAGGGGGGAACCTAAAATCTTGGAAAACGCTTAGAGTGTGAGGATCGGGATGAAACTTGGTGGGAAAAATAAGCAGAAGTCCTAGATACGTGATTGAGATAACCGGAACGGATCTGCTCTGTTTGGGGGGTTAGAGGGGGGAGTGTTAATTCTGAAAAATTAGAAAAAATGGGGTATTGTTAACTTACGAAGGAGTGATCGGATCTTAATAAAATTTGAAGTTTAGAATAATATCATGTCTCAGAGCTCTTATTTTAAATCCCGACCAGATCCGTTGACATTGGGGGGAGTTTGGGGGGAACCTAAAATCTTGGGAAACGCTTAGGGTGGAGGGGTCGGGATGAAACTTGGTGGGAAAAATAAGCACAAGTCCTAGGTACGTGATTGACATAACCAGAACGGATCTGCTCTCTTTGGGGGATCTGGGGGGGGGGGCTAGGGTTAATTCTGAAAAATTAGAAAAAATGAGGTATTTTTAACTTACGAAGGAGTGATCATATCTTAATGAAATTTTATATTTAAAAGGACCTCGTAGCTCAGACATCTTATTTTAAATCCCGACTGGATCCAGTGTCATTGGGGGGAGGAGAAATCGGAAATCTTGGAAAACGCTTAAAGCGGAGAGATCAGGATGAAACTTAGCGGGAAGAATAAGTCCAAGTCCAAGATACGTGACTGACATAATCGGACCGGATTCGCTCTCTTTGGTGGAGTTGGGGGGGAGTAATTCGGAAAAATTAGAAAAAATGAGGTATTTGTAATTTACGAACGGATGATCAGATCTTAATAAATTTGATATTTAGAAGGATCTTGTGCTTTAGAGCTCTTATTTTAAATCTCGACAAGATCTGCTGACTTTGGGGGGGGGGGGAACCGAAAATTTTGGAAAATGTGAAAACTGAGGCATCTGTATCCTACGAAAGGGTGATCAGATCTTAATGAAACTTGGCATATAGAAAGATCTTATTTCTCAGATGCCCCATTTTCAATTCGAATCGGATCCGCGTACATAGGGGGTCGGAGGGGGGAAACAGAAATCTTTGAAACCGGAAATCTTGGAAAACGCTTAGAGTGGAGAGATCGGGATGAAATTTTGTGGGAAGAATAAGCACAAGTCCTAGTGCGCGATTGGCATAACCGGACTGAATTCACTTTCTTTGGGGGAGCTGGGGGTTGTTAATAAGGAAAATTTAGAAAAATTGAGGTACTTTTAACTTAAGAACGGGTGACCGGATATTAATGAAATTTGATATTTAGAAGAAACTCATGTCTCAGAGCACTTATTTCAAATCCCGACCAGATCTGATGACATTGGGGGAGTTGGAGGGGGATATCGGAAATCTTGGAAAACGCTTTGTGGAAAGATCGGGATGAAACTTGGTGGGTAGAATAAGCAACTGTTGTAGATACGTGATTGACGTAACTGGACAGGATCCGCTCTCTTTGGGGGAGTTATGGGCTGGGGTTTAGTGCTTTGGCGAGTTTGGTGCTTTTGGACGTGCTAGGACGATGAAAATTGTTAGGTGTGTCAGGGACCTGCACAAATCGACTTGATAAAGTCGTTTTTCCCCGATTCAACCATCTAGGGGGCTGAAGGGAGAGGAAAAATTAGAAAATTGAGTTTTTTTTTAACTTACGAGTGGGTGATCGGATCTAAATGAATCGTGATATTTAGAAGAACTCCGTGACTCAGAGCTATTATTTTAAATCCTGACCGGCATTAGGCTTCTGATTTTCCTTTTAAATCAATCTATTGATTCTTAGAATTTTGCTAGAGCCCATACCATATGAGCTCTTGGCTCTTCTGACCTCGTCAAAAGTGCCATATGAGTTCTTAGCTCTTGTTTCTTATGTAGACTATGCTCTGATTTTTCAGAAAAGTGCCGTGAATAAAACACGGTATAACTCAGGAGACTTTGGTCAATCTTCTTTAGAGAATCATTCTGGGGATGTGAAGACAACATATTTCTTAAAGTATATTCAAAAGATTGGTGTCATATTTTTCATGTTTTGACTCCATCCCCCCCCCACACACACAGGAAAAGTGCTCATGTCTTCTCCTATATGTCGGGCCACCGTGGCTCTATTATAAGAGGGATTTAGATTTTGACTGACAAAGGACCCATGTTAGGCCATGATATTAACTCTGTGATAGGTTAGGTGAGGGGGGCCGACCCCCCCCCCCCCAGTCCGTGGGACGGATGAGAAATGCCGTATACGTTTTTCTAGCCCACGATATTCAGCAAACTTTTGCAAAATATAATGGCCAATGTAGGGGAAATCAATGCATTAATGAAAATACGTTATAATTGTATCCATATATTCTAAAATGAACTGCCAAAACTATGAAGGAAAATTAATTGTTATTTTAAATACATTTTTTTTAATTAGCATGCTTCTTAATCAAAAGAGGCTTTTGAAAAGCTTTTCAATCGAAAATAGATTTCTGTAGCACTGCAGGAAAATTTTTCAGTTTGAAAACCAGAATCAAAAAGTTGGTAACAGTTTGGCTTCAAGTTGTCTATGCTAACACTTTTTATTTGACGAAGAAATTGATCAAACAGAACACGCTGAAACATAACGGACTCTAGCCTGCAACACTGATTGTGAAGTGTGAATGCCCAAATTGAGGTAAATTCGCAAAAGCTAAGTGCTAAGTAAAGCTAAAGAGTGGAGAAACAAACATTGCAGTTGTAAAAAAAAAGATTTTTATAATTATATATTCGTTAGATTTAATTCATATTTATTTCCATTTTTAGCGTTATATAATTTTTACGCTTTGCGCTCACTATTGCTATTTATTATCAATGTTTACATGTAAGAATAACAGTCGACAGTAACAACTAATTGTGTTTCACTTTTTACTCCAAATAATGCCCATACTGGTTCGAAGTCTAATACGGGAATATAAAATCTTGTATGCGTTTCACAGAGCTCTGAGGCATTTTCGAAAGGGCCCATAAAGTTGGGTAGCTCCTCCCTTCACCGATTAGACGAAAAGAAATTCATATTGAAAAATTTAACTTACCTTTGGATCATGGAATTTTTTGAACCGTACCTGTTTTTCATTTTTATTTTAGTTAATACAACATACCCTACTGCTGGGAAAAGTATACGTCTGTTAAATGGAACGTATTCAATAGGTGAAGTTATGTTAATTTTGTTGGAATTTGTTGAAACGTGGTGATGTTTTAATACTTTAGAAATAAAATTATGGAAACTACGATAAAGAATTGTGGAAAGCAGGCTACGCCGAACGCATTATATTAAATACCTAATCCAGCCTAACCTAACTCCTAACCACTTCTACATATTAAATATTTCATAGAAATATACATAGGCCTACATCGTAGTTTTCTCCCTCAAAATAAGCAAATCATAACCAATCCAGGAAGAGAAACCGGTTTTTGTTAGATCTTTCACAGCATAATTCTTCACTGTGTTCCGTTTAACAGACAAGTTCTAAGAAATCGAACTAAACAATTTTTGTGGAATACCTTTGGTACCAATGAGTACCAATTTTTAAGTGTATTTAAGCGGGCGTAAAAAGCTCAAGTCATAAATGGAGCCCTCTCCCCTGCTAACAAGGAAATCTACTTAATAGATCAGGTACATACGCGACGAGGAGGGAATTTCTGCCAGAAATGTGAAGATTCTTGCCATTTTTTTAATAATCCCTAATGATTTTCAGCTATTCGCCAATTTTTTAGAGCTGCATGGGTTCCTCGAAACTTGCGATCCCCAGTTTTACGCCACACCCTTGGGAATATGCCCGATTTGGTTTAAAACAATAAAACCTGTCTTTATCACATTTTCATTTTTTTTTTAAAGCACCGATAATTTCACGGTCACACTAATTTGAAATTCTTGGTCTACAATTTCCAACCCACATACAATCCGTAGGCTTGCAACATTTATGTTCCTCCTGTGAGTCACCTGCTGTTACACGCCTCTCGGGAATACGATGATTTTAGAAGATCGAATATCAGTGTTTAGGGGAGGTTACGCGTACAAAGGAACCATTTGCTCATATATTTTCTTTGTGTCTCTATCGCCAAGTTCAGTAAATTTATGGCATAACAGGTTTAGTGGAAGTCCTGGTCAGGGTTGCCACCCCTAGTGATTTATCACTATTTCTAGGGATTTTTATATGGCCTAAAAATCCCTAGCACTAAAACCTAGTGATTCTTATTTTCACTGGGTGGCAACCCGTGTTCTGGTGTTTGGTCCAAATATAGAATTAAAAGAAGGAATTCAGTAGGACCTTAACACTATTGTAGGACCTTAAGCGCAGGTGTGTGAACCGAATTTGACCGTAAGAAAGATTAAAACTATTGGCGTATTAGTTTAGTCCAATACTCTCCGACTCCTATGTAATCCTCTTATTAACTGCGAAATATTTCTAAAAAAATTGCACTGGCTTCGACTAATGACGAGGAAGAAATTTGTTTCGTAAAAAAATTAATGTTTTACACGCAAAATATGATTGGAGAATATTTTTTGAAATACAGGATTGAGTATGTGAAAAAAGGGGGCTAGTAGGATTTAACACTCGTGGAAGCGTTGGACTAGAATTGGCTCGTGTACGGTCTAGAACAAAGCAAAACATCTCACAATTGTACTAGGCCTATAGTTGTTTGTAGTATAGTAAATTCCAATGTGATAGTACGGTTTTTTTTTAAAGTGGAGCAGTTTTATTAACAATAATAAGAGGTACCAGTAATCTTTAGCACGCAAATCTTTAGCACTAGTAAAGACGCTGGGTAGTAGCTCTCCTTGACGGGAGGACGGTGCAGACGGTTAATTCCCACTTTGCTCGATCGTGACTCTGCGGGCTGACTAGTTAGGGTCCTAACGACAGCCACGATGACAGAAACCGACTCAACATCAACATATCTATTAACTCAACACCTATTTTTGGCTGTTGTCTGTGCTTATCCATGTCTTGATTGGTCCGCCCTGGCGCAAAACCGTTTTTGCCAGTATTATTCTGCTCTACGTAACACGTGACTAAATAAGAGCAGAGTACGACGGAACTATAAACAGTGCTGGAACCTAACTCTTAACTATTATAGAAACGTTTAGTGACTTCTTTTCCAAAATATGGATTTCCGAAAAGTTTTCCATTTACCATTGGTTTAAGGTGCCAAAAATTGTAAATTTCCTAATTTAAAAAATTAAATTTTCCTTATTTTTATTTTGCACGCATACTTATCTGAAAGAAGTGGCAAGAGCAACGCTTATTTTATAGGAATTGATAAAATAATTTCAGTTGAATCTTGTTTTAAATTTTAAGAGACGATAAATATTTAAACAATTTAAATAATCAGTATTGGTCGAGTAAAACTAGGCGAATGTTCAATGATCATTGATCAAATTTCTGCCGTGCAAGCTATCTTGTCTTGAGAATTTTAAAGGTTGCCAGACATGGGGAGTGCCAGGAATCATTAATGGCAAAATATTTAAAAAGGGAGATGAAAGCCTTCCTATCTGTATTTAGTGTGCCAATGTCAGAGGCCAAAGCGAAGGATATAGAGTAGATTCCTCCTATGACTGGCAATAATTAGATCCTTATGGAAAAGTTTGACTTCAATATTTTTTTTAAATTTCTACTCTTTAATCGAAGTATAATCCTCAGAGTCAAACCCTTTATGTTCAATTTGTATCTGCCGATGACCAGAAGCTATGGCTGAGGCATATCTGGATGGCCTCACCCCCTCCATTAAAAAAGAGACTGGCTATAATTAATCTACATAATTTAATGGTTTATTTTTGGCTGTAGTATCTATTCGACCAGCAAATATTATGAACCGTCCTCCTTCCAAATTTTGACTACCTTCTTCTCTTGAGATAAATTGCAAATTAAAGATTTATTTGAAAGGCGTCAACAATGGCTAACTTTCTTCTATGAATTATTTTGTTTACTCTTTTCCTTTTTTTCTAGTTGTAATATTCTAGATGTATATCTAGATGTAATATCTAGTTGTAAAAAATAGCTAATCTTAGTTTCTTTACTCTTCATAGAAATTATTTTATAATTGCATTGCTTTGTAACTTTAGAATCAACAGTTTTCATTATTAATTTCCAAAAAATACATCAAAGGAAAAGTAAGTAGCTCATTGCTGATTTTTAGGGGTTATCTAAATTTATACTTTACTAGATTATTGAAAACCAAACCACAATATACTTTTATTTGCCTCTGTCATTAAAAAAAGGAAAAATAAATGTTTTGACACATCATTTGAAATTGGCTGCCTAATGTATATGATTCTTTCATAACCAGTACTGTTTCTGCCAGGAGAGAAAAAACGTTGTTTTTTTTTGAAAAAAAAACAACAAAAAAAACAACACAAAATGCATCGGAATTCTATAGACAGCATGGGTCAATGAGGGAAAAACTAACAAGAAAAAAAAGACTATAAGCCGAACTGTATCTTTGATACAGCTCAAATATACTGATACTTGATAGATTACTTCGTATATAAAAGGGGCTGCTCCCTCCTCAACGCCCCGCTCTTTACGCTAAAGTTTGATTCTTTCTCTCAACTCTACTTTTTAAAACAGTAAAAAACTTTAGCGTAAAGAGCGGCGCGTTGAGGAGGGAGCAGCCCCTTTTGTATACGAGTAATTTCTGTTCGTTTTAAGTTTTAATGTCGCTCCTTACTTTCAGTTAAAAAAACTTTTTTTTTCTATTTAATTTCTGAACGTTTTTGAATTAATACACCTCTCCGCATATGAATAATGAAAACGAAATTTGCATTATTTTTTTTTTTTTGTCTAAATGGCTTTCTCATAGTTTTGATCGAATGAGTTTGAGAGAAAAAGGAGCGGGGGAGGAGGCCTAGTTGCCCTCCAATTTTTTGGTTACTTAAAAAGACAACTAGAACTTTTAATTTTCTACGAACGTTTTTACTAGTAAAAGATATACGTAACTTACAAATTAGCTTACGTAACGAACTTCTGTATTCGCATGTTCTTATTACATATATGAGGGGGTTCACCCCCTCGTCGGTACCTCGCTCTTTAGACTAAAGCTTTAATTCTGTCGCAATTCCTTAAGAATGGCCCCTGAATCACAAAGGCCGTAGAATAAATAATTTATAAGTAAATAGAATAAATATATTACTAAAAATACTTTAGCGTAAAGACCAAGGTATTAGGAGGATGTGAACCCCTCATATGTGTAATAATTTCTGTTTGTTTTAAGTTTTAATGCTGCTCCTTACTTTCAGTTGAAAAAACTTCTTTATATTTAATTTTTCATTGTTTTTTTTTTCATAATGCTAGAAAATCCTGCGCTCCCTTCATGGAAATTTTCTTCCCCCATGACAAATTTCTCCATGAAAAGTTCCCTCCACATATCCTTCTCTTTTCAACCCCTCCCCCAACCAAAAAATCCCCCTGAAAATGTCTATACACTTCCCAGTAACCATTACTATATGTAAGCACTGGACAAAGTTTGTAACTTTTAGCCCCTCCCACGGGGACTGTGGGGGAGTAAGTCGTCCCCAAAACATAGTTATTAAGTTGTTCGACTATGCTGGATAAAATGGCTATCTCAAAATTTTGATCCGGTGACTTTGGGAAAAATAATTAGCGTGGGAGGGGGCCTAGGTACCCTCCAATTTTTTTGGTCACTTAAAAAGGGCACTATAACTTTTCATTTCCGTTAGAATGAGCCCTCTCGCAAAATTCTAGGACCACTGGGTCGATACGATCACCCCTGGGAAAAAAACAAGCAAACAAATTAACATGCATCCGTGATCTGTCTTCTGGCAAAAAATACAAAATTCCATATTTTCGTAGATAGGAGGTTGAAACTTCTACAGTATGGTTCTCTGATACGCTGAATCGGATGGTGTGAGTTTCGTTAAGATTCTATGACTTTCAGGGGATGTTTCCCTCTATTTTCTGAAATGAGGCAAATTTTCTCAATGTAACTCGTAACTTTTGATGGGTAAGACTAAACTTGATGAAACTTTTATATTTGAAATCAGCATTAAAATGCGATTCTTTTGATGTAGCTATTGTTATCCATTTTTTAGAATTGTGGTTACTATTGAGCCGGGTCGCTCCTTACTACAGTTTGTTACCACGAACTGTTTGATTGAAGGATTTTTTGAAGTATACAGCCTGCTGGTGGTTTCAAGTAGCTCCATTGCTGTGGATGGGAAAATAAGAAAAGCATTATATATTCTCCGATTTTGTATTGATAGATCTTTTCTATTGTTGATCCCCCTCCTTAGAATTAAAACTCTGGCTTCATATCCGTATCTAAGGGGGGGGGGGTCAGGCTTTTCGAGTCTTCCCCGGGCGGTTGTTTGCATTTAGTTTATTTTTTAAGAATTAGTAAATAAACAAATCTTGAATCCTAACAAAAATACATATGATTACCTTTTTGATACGTTTTTAATAGTTTGAATATTGTGAACATCTAACAATGAGAGCGCAAATCCCGTTTGTTTTTATATTTTCGATCCGTCACCTTGGATCCGTCTTCTGAATAAAATAATAATTCGAAATGCTTTGAAAATTATTCATCCTCTAAGTTATATCCATCAATAAGAATACTTATCATTGTCACCTTTGTATTGCAAATTGTGATATGATGTTTATTCAACAGTAAATTTAATCTTAAAGAGCGATCAGCAATTAAGGATATTTTCAAAATACGAGTTGTAAAGCAGTGTTCAGATCAAGTAGTGCGTAAAATATGTAAATGACTTTCGCATGACACACCTTTAATTTCCCGCTAAATTTAAGTACATACATATATAGCACATGTTGTCGGTCCTTTACATGTTTGGAAATTATTACGACAAAACAAAAAAAGCAAAAAACACTTATTCAAATGGTGCAGCTGCATGAATATGCCGGTGTTGTAAGAATGTTCATAAAAATCCTATCGATACATCGATGTTGAATTATTTATTTTTTAAAGGGTTTTGTTGTGGGCTTTGCTAGACTTGTTAAATATATCACTCATCTTCTAGTTTTTTTTTACTAGAAACTGTTTTCATATCATTATCCTTATAAATATTCATCATACATATCCTTTTTTATGAAATGATTTTTAGATACGTCCATTTTTGCATGTACGGGTTCATCTAAATCGGGGGTAATTTTGGAGGAAAACTTAAGAAGAAGTGCCATAAATTGGCGAATTAAATGCAAATGTAAGAATTCAGAATAAATCATATGATTTTGGGAGGGTGTGAACCCTGAGACTCTTAACCATGGTTTTTATGGCACTTGGTATTTACAAAGTGCCATATAGCGATCGCAATTTCTATCTTGCTGTCGGTCCCGGTTTTGCTAGGTCGGACACTTTCAGATGAGCTAGGACGATAAAAGTTGGCGGTACTTGTGTATTATTCAGAACACACTCAATAAGTGAAGTTAAGTTCTTTCGTGAAACATTTGCCAATTCGCAAACCTAGAAATAAATGAAACGAACTGCAGTAATAAATGGTATTCTACTGTTAGCAAACCACGTATTTACACGCAAATTGACTTTTTCAAAAAAGGTCAATTGTTGCACTTCCAACAATGCTCCTTCTCGTGAGAGTATAAAATCATGTCGTGTCCATTGATGCACTGTTTTGTTGTGGGCAACAACCCCTTATCCTGGAAAAACATAATGGCCTCTTTTTCAGTCTTTGGTAAATCCCAAATATACATTTCGAAATCCATGTTCAGACACTATCTTCTATCACTATACATAGAAAACTAAATTGAGTTTTGTCTTTGTGGCTATGAAACCGGATTTTCTCAGCAAAATTCTTGAGTGTGTTCTGAATTGAATTGAATCAATTGAATAATGAACGAGTACCAAATATTTAATTAAAATATACCTGCATCGTAGTTTGTTTCACGAAAGAACCTAACTTCACCTATTGAGTGTGTTCTGAATAATACACAAGTACCAAGTTGGCTAGCGTATCAGGGACCAGACCAGATTAAATTAGAAATATTCGCCTCCCCAATTCGACAATCTGGGAGGGAGTGGAGGAACGGTTAATTTGGAAAAATTAGAAAAAATGAGGCATTTCTAACTTATGAACGGGTGATCGTATCTTAAAGAAATTTGATATTTAGAAGGATCTGGTGCTTCAGAGCTCTTATTTTAAATCCCGATTAGATCTGGTGACATTGGGGGGAGTTGGAGGGGGAAATCGGAAATCTTGGAAAACGCTTAGTGGAGAGATCGGGATGAAACTTGGTGGGAAGAATAAGCACAAATCCTAGATGCGTGACTGACATAACCGGAACGGATCTACTCTCTTTGGAGGAGCTGGGGAAGGGAGGGGGAGGGGGTATTTCAGTTAATTTGGAAAAATAAAAAAATGAGGTATTTTTAAATTACGAACGGATGATCGGATCTTAACTAAATTTGATATTTAGAAAGACCTTATAATTCAAAGCTCTTATTTTAAATCTCGACCGGATCTGCTCTCTTTGGCGGAGTTTGGGGGAGGGATTTTCAGTGCTTTGGCCAGTTTGGGGCTTTGAACTTGCTATGACGATGAAAATTGGTAGGCTTGTTAGAGACATGCACAAATTGACTTGATAACAGTCTTTTTCGAAATTCGACTATCTGGAGGTGGTGGTGGTGGAGGGTTGGGAAATCGTAAAAATTGACGTATCTTTATCTTACGAATGGGTGATCGGATCTTCGTGAATTTTGATATTTAGAAGGACCTCGTGACTCAGAGCTCTTATTTTAAATCCCGACCGGAATTAAGCCTCTGATTTTCCTTTTTTAGCTATCTATTGATTCTTATAATTTGGCTAGAGCTCATGCCATATGAGCTCTTGGCTATTGTTTGCCTTAGGGACAATTTGGTGGGATCCCGGACACTCTCTTGTACATTCTTCTGAAAAATTGAGGCACCATAACTAGCAATTATGCTTGTTTACACAGAGAGTAATTTCAAAGCCAGTAGAAACCGAAACGTTGTCGTGTCTTGTTGTTCTAAGAACCACGATTCATAGCATGGGAATCACCTAGCTTCTCGCATGAAAATAAACATTGAAACACAATATCCTTCAGTTTTTGCAACATCAGGAACATAAGTGAAAATATTACTAATCTGCTACATGGAAAACCAGGCCCATTAGTTTGACTGCAGGGGTATCCATCCGACTTATGTCGGTGTGGACTAATGTGGTTTGAGCTAAGATGGGAAAGGGGAAGTGACACTTTTAAATTGTTGATGCTCTTTTCTAGTTATTATAGAAGATAGATTAGGTTACCTCAACTCGATAGATTCTACCAAAAGGAAGATACCCTTCCGTCTCCAGATCCAGATGGGCTACCATTGTCGAAATTGCTGGTATAAGGATCCTATGGTTTTATTTTGAAGTTTTGAAGTTTTTATTTTGTAGTTTCTCATTGTTCGTCACATCATACCAGGAATCCTCTCCACCCACTTGAAATCACCCTTGAAAGACCCCCCTCCCCCATACGCTTATCCCCATGGCAAATCCTCCCCCTGCAGAAATCCCCCAAAACAGAATATGTATGCCTATATATCCCAATAACAAGTCCTATACGTGAACAGCGGGAAATTTTTGTCACTTATAGCCCTTTCCCCAGGACCTATGGAGGGGTCATGTCGTCCCCTAAGGCATAATTACTGGACATTTTAACTATTCCGAAACAATTTTTCATTGGATGTGTTTGAGGAAAAGGGGGGACGTCAAAAGGGGGCTTGTTACCCTCTATCTTTTTGCTGACACAAAAGGAAACTAAAACTTGTGATTTTCCTCTGGGGAGAACAAAAACCAAGAAAATAACACGCACCCGTGACCTTTCCTCCGTCGAAAAATACAAATTTCAGACCTCTACTTTGCATGAAACCTCTTCAGTAAGGTTCTCTGATATCCTGAATATGACGAGGGGATTTTCATTCAAGATTGCTTCTTGTTATCAGAGTGTTTCTCCATTTTTAGACAATAAAGCAGTTTCTCGTGATCATAGCTTTTGATGGGTAGCAATGACCCTAATGAATTTTGTATGTTTAAACTCATTGGCAGCGGAATAGCGTTGCCCAAGTAAAGAACAATGTTGGCACAATATATTATCTTTTTTTTTTTTTTTTTTTTTTTTTTTTTTTTTTTTTTTTTTTTTTTTTTTTTTTTTTTTTTTTTTTTGGTTTTGGACCAGGGCACTTGGTATAGAAATCCCTAGAAACTTCAAAAGGGGCTCATTCGATTGGAAGTTAAAAGTTCTAGCGCCCTAGCCCCCCTCTCACACACCCATAATTTTCCCAAGCACATCAAAATTTTGAGGTAACCATTTTGATCAGCTTAGTTGAACGGTCCAGTGATTATGTCTTTGAGGATGACCCCCCCACTGCCCTCAGGCCAAGGTTGTTAGTTGTCCATTATAAACATATCAGGTTTTTATAAAGGTAAGGTCGTATAAGCTTTGGAGGGGCTTTTCCTTCTCAACGCCCCGCTCTTTACGCTAAAGTTTTTTACTGTTTTAAAATGTAGAGTTAAGAGAAAGAGTCAAACTTTAGCGTAAAGAGCGGGGCGTTGAGAAGGAAAAGGCCCTTTCATATACGGAGTAATTTCTGTTAGTTTTAAGTTTTAATGTCGCTCCTTACTTTCATTTAAAAAACTTGTTTTTTTATTTAATCGCAGAGAATGTGCAACTCTTCTGGATGTCATTGCGTCACCATAGGTTCGATACAACCACCCCGAGAATAATATAAATTATTCCTTAAAGTTGTGAACTATTTAGGTAGTTTTTATGGCCAAAAATGACAATATTTCAGTTTTAAGAAAAAAAAAGTTTTAAGAGTTTTAAGGAATGTCAACATTCCAGTTTTAAGAAAAAAAAAAGTTTGAGAATTTTAAGGAATGTCAATATTCCAGTTTTAAGAAAAAAAAAACTACGTAGCCGATCTTGAGACCGGGTCCTGAAACTCGGCTCGCGGCAGGCTTGTAGGTATTTATTCTTGTTGTAAGTAACAACCTCCTAGTGACTGATTTTTGTTTGCTTTGTTTTTTGTTTTTGCTTTGCTGATTTTTGTTTGTTTGATTTTCTCGGGGAAATCAAGGAGCCCTCCATTTTTGACACGTTCTGATTCTCGGTGCCGCATGTAATTATCCCTGCTGCGCATCTTCTAACCGCATATTTCTTTGTTCTCGCTGTGGCATATCTTTTAACTGCATATTCCTTTGTTCCTCGCTTTAATTTTTAATTCGTTCCCCTCTTCGTTGTCGCATGTCTTGTAATCGAATATTTGTTTGTTCTTCACTTTTATATTTGGCTCGTTTTAATTCTTGCTACCACTGATCCTCTAACCAGGTATTCCTTTGTTCTTCGTATCTGTTTTGACTCGTAATCGTTGCTGACGTAAGTATTCTGACTATATGTTTCTTTGTTTGTCATTTTGTTGGATCATTACTTCAGACATTTTTCTACAATACCCTTTACCTTGGCTCCTCGTATTGGTTTTATCACGTTTGATGGTCTAGGTTATTTATTTGTCCCCTAGGCTTCACTAACCTGCTTGAAACGCTTTTTGTAATCATTGCACTTGGTATTTTATGCTTAGATATGTTCCTTTTGTAATATTTCATGCGCCATAGATATAAAGATTATACGATAACTCCTGGGAGGGAAATGGTGTAATTTATTCTCTTGAATTATGCTCATAAATATGACTTCACTGAACTTTTTCTAAAATTAAAGCTCTGAACGAATTTTCTAAAAAATTTCCAAAATATTTTTGACACTTTCTAATTCTTATTGTTGCTTGTAATTCTCGCCGCTGCTTATCTTCTAACCACATATTTCTTTGTTCTCGCTGTGGTATATCTTTCAACCGCATATTTATTTTCCCCTCACTTTGATTTGTATTTGTTTTACTCCTCATTGTTGTATGTCTTTTAACCACATATTTCTTTGATCTTCACTTTGGTCTTTGACTTGTTTTAATTGTCGATGTCGCGTGTCTTCTAACCGGATATTTCTTTGTTCTTCAATTTTAGTTTTGAATTGTTTTGATTGTCGTTGTTGCAAGTATTCTAATCGTATTGACCGTTTGTCTTTTACAAGATTACAGCTACTGCTGGAACCTTGATGGTTTTCAGTTGTAATAACATACAGATTTCCAAGTCCATCAAACCACGGAGACTTTAGGGGAAATACATGGGAATATACAAAGTTTTGTTTATTTGGGGGTAAAATTTGTTGTTTTTTAAAGGGTAGAACCGCTTCTCGGAAAAAAGCTTCAATTTTCATACTAGATCTTGGAAAGTATTCTTTATAAAATTTCAAATCCCCCCCCCCTAAATTTTTTTCAGAATCCCTCGAATTTATTAGTTCTGGTCTTCTGGACCATTATATTTTTGAATCCTTGGTATATTCTGACCGAGACACCTTCTTCAGAAAGACCTATAAATAAGAAAAGCTTTATAATTCTTTCAACTTTGTTTAAAAAATCTGTTTTTCTTTTGCCAAAGAATTCTGTCAGGCTTTTCCTCTCTTGTGATTCGATGTTGATTTAATTGCTTAATTAATTAGGTTTTCTTTGGCCTGCAGTTTGACAGTTCTAGATTTCTAAATGTTTAACAGCTTTTTGACGTTTTGTTCTCTTGTTAACAAATTTGAGCTGTTAGATCAGGCTTTACAGCTGTTGAACTAGAAGTGGGAGGGCAGGAGGGGTACCCGGAACTTCAAGGTGACTGGAATGTTGGTTACATTCTGGAAAATTAGTTACAAAAATGAGCTTTTCGAATATACGATGCTTAAACAATAGTATTTTCAGTGAACCCTCGTTCAAAAATTATTCTGCGAAGCAAAACAAAAGTCAAGTTAAATTAAAGTGTTAGCTAAGCTTACTTAGAATTTCATAACTGCTTATAACTAATTTCCTGAAAAGAGTGGTTTCTTTTAGCCAGGAGTTATTTTTGTATGGTCTTAGTAATTTATACCCTTTGATATTTATATGTGCCTGTATACATAATGATCAAGGGCATATTCAGAAGTCTTGTTCGGGAGAGGGGATATTTTCTTCGGGAGGTTTTACAAAAATAAACTTTAAAAAACTTCAAGAAAATTCTTTTATTTGCATTTTTGTTTCGTTTTTACTTGTTGGACGAAAATTTCGAGGGGGGGGGGGTCAAACACCGGACACCCCCTGGATACGACCTCGAAAGTTATACCTCAGTTTTAGTTAGGTGGAGATGCTAAAATAGTTAACATAAAGAATTGGCATTACGCCCTTGTAATGCAGAACGGTAACAAGCACCATTATGGTCAATTTTATTTTTGAACTCAAAACATAAAACTCTATGTTACTACTAATAGCAGTCATTGCTGACATAAAAGTTTTTAGTCCTGTGATTATGCTTTTGTCTTTGACGTTAAGTTTTTCTTTTATTTAACATTTAAAAATTTTGGTAATTTAAAGTAATTTTGGTAATTAATTAACTTGTTAATCAAACGAAAAAGACCCAAGAAGTGAAGCTAGGTTAATGCTAGTGAAATATAACCTTTAGTTTATATAATAATATAATTTGCGCTATATATTTGCACTTTAAGGGAGGATGAGTATTTGCACCATAACATAACCCCCTCCTCAAATGTGCAAATATATAGCCTAAATTATACAAGTTCAATGTATTCTATCACCCATGACTTGTCTTTGTGTCTATGAAACCAGTTTTGTGAGATTTAACCTAAGTGTAATTTGTGAGTGTGTTTCTTTTAGTTGACAAGTACCTAACTTTTTTAGTGTCAGCGAAGCCAGCCGAAGATTTAGATTACGAAGAAGAGTCGGATAAAGAAATGGATGAAGAGAATGCCCGGGTTCCTGTTCTCTTGTCAAAGGAACAAGAGCTATTTGGCAAGATAGGAGCAAATGTATCCCTCCCATGTGAAGTAGATGATATAGGTAATCTTTTTTGTTCCATAAAGCTGCACAATAAAAAAGTTTCTATTGTCATATATGTTGGGCCGAAGAAAGGTTTGAAACCACCTGCAGAACAAAGTAAAAAATACATCGAACTAACTTGTTGATCCAGTCAAAGATGATAGGATAAATAATTTCGTAAACCAGATGTACTAATAATAATAAGATATTTCCATGAGACTTTCCGTTGTCTTGCAAGGTCAACTAAATTAAGTGTCTTGCTTTACAAATAGAAAATCAATTTTACCGCTAGTTTTCGACATTGGTAATCTCTAAGAGACCCTTTTAAAGTCTCTAAGATACTTTTTGCAACAACCGGGTTTGAATTTTGATCAGCCAAAAAGTAGACGTCAAAGATGTTATCCGAGTAAAACTTGTTACAAAAATGTAGACGCTGAAACTAAATTTGATAAAACATTTTTTAACATATCTGGTTTCAACATACCAACGCATATTTGTAAACGCCGCAGACTTGGCAAAGGCAAGTCATAACCTTTTAACCTAAGAATTCCAGAGAAATCTACATCTAAGAAAATAAGAAGCACTTTATTGCACAAAACAGACACAAGGGTTTAATAATGCTTCATAATTGGTGCTCTGGGAAACAATTTGACGGCAGCTCAAGCGGTCTAAAATTGGGAATCCTTGGAAAGTTCTTTTAAAATAGAATTATAAAATCCTGAAATATAAGTGTACGATTGATTTCATACTAACATATAACAAGAGCTAAGAGCTCATATGACACTTGTGACGAGGCGAGAAAAACTAAGAGCCAAGAGATCATATGGTATGAGCTCTAACAAAATTCTATGAATCAATAGATTGATTTAGAAAGGAAAATTTGAGGCTTAATGCCGGTCAGGATTTAAAATAAGAGCTCTGAGTCACGATGTCCTTCTAAATATCAAAATTCATTAAGATCTGATCACCCACTCGTAAGTTATAAATACCTAATTTTTTCTGATTTTTCCTCTCCCTTTAGCCCCCCCAGATGGTCGAATCTGGGAAAACGACTTTATCAAGTCAAATTGTGCAGCTCCCTGACACGCCTATCAATTTTCATCGTCCTAGCACGTCCAGAAGCACCAAACTCGCCAAATCACTGAACCCCTCCCCCCAACTCCCCAAAAGAGAGCGAATCCAGTACGATTCTGTCGATCATGTATCAAGGACATTTGTTTATTCTATCCACCAAGCTTCATCCCGATTCCTACATTCCAAGTGTTTTTCCAAGATTTCCCCCTCCAACTCCCCCCAATGTCAAACGATCTGGTCGGGATTTGAAATAAGAGCTCTGAGACATGAATTCTTTCTAAAAATCAAATTTCATTAAGATCCGATCATCTATTCGTAAGATAAAAATACCCCAATTTTCACGTTTTCCAAGAATTCCGGTTTCCCCCTCCAACTCACCCCAACGTCACAGGATCTGGTCGGAATTTAAAATAAAAACTTTATAGTACAAGATCCTTCTAAATATCAAATTTCATTAAGATCTGGTCACCCTTTCGTAAGTTACAAATACCTCAATTTTCAAAATTACCCCCCCCCTCCAATTCCACCAAAGAGAGCAGATCCGGTCCGGTTATGTCAGTCACGTATCTTAAACAGGTTTTTATTCTTCCCATCCAGTTTCATCCTGATCTCACCGCTTTAAGTGTTTTCTAAGATTTCTGGTCCCCCCCCCCCAAATACGCTTGATCCGGTTGAGATTTAAAATAAGAGATCTGAGTTATGAGGTCCTTCTGAATATGAAGTTTCATGAAGATCCGATCACTCCTTCGTAAGTTAAAAATACGTCATTTTTTCTTATTTTTCAGAATTAACCCCCCCCCCTCCAATAGATCGGATCCGTTCCAATTATGTAAATCACGTATGTAAAACTTCTGCTTATTTTTCCCACCAAGTTTCATCCCGATCCGTCCAATCTAAGCGTTTTCCATGATTTTAGGCTCCCCCACCCCAAACTTCCCCCAACGTCACCAGATCCAGTCAGGATTTAAAATAAGAGCTTTGAGACACGATATCCTTCTAAATTTCAAATTTCATTGAGATCCGATAACCCGTTCGTAAGTTAAAAATACCTCATTTTTTCTAATTTTTCAGAATTAACCCCTCCCCCAACTACCCCAAAGAGAGCGGATCCGTTCCGGTTATGTCAATCATGTATTTAGGACTCGTGATTATTTTTTCCACCAAGTTTCATCCCGATCCCTCCACTCTGTGTTTTTCAAGTTTTAGGTTTCCCCCTCCCAACCCCCCCAATGTCACCAGATCTGGTCGGGTTTAAAATAAGAGCTCTGAGCCACGATATCCTTCTAAATATCAAATTTCATTAAGATCCGATCACCTGTTCGTAAATTAAAAATACCTCATTTTTTCTAATTTTTCAGAAATACCCCCCCCCCCCCCAACTATCCCAAAGAGAGCGGATCCGTTCCGTTTATGTCAATCATGTATCTAGTACTTGTGTTTATTTTTCCCACCAAGTTTCATCCCGATCCCTCCACTCCAAGTGTTTTCCGAGTTTTAGGTTTCCCCCTCCCAACTCCACCCCCCCCAATGTCACCAGATCTGGTCGGGATTTAAAATAAGAGCTTTAAGACACGATATCCTTCTAAATATCAAATTTCATTGAGATCCGATCACCCGTTCGTAAGTTAAAAATACCTCATTTTTTCTAATTTTTCAGAATTACCCCCCTCCCCCCCAACTACCCCAAAGAGAGCAGATCCGTTCCGATTATGTCAATCATGTATCTGGGACTTGTGCTTATTTTTCCCATCAAGTTTCATCCCGATCCCTCCACTCTAAGTGTTTTCCAAGATTTTAGGTTTCCCCCCTACAACTCCCCCCAATTTCATCAGATCCGGTCGGGATTTAAAATACGAGCTCTGAGACACAATATCATTCCAAACATCAAATTTCATTAAGATCCCATCACCCACTCATAAGTTGAAAATACTTCATTTTTTCTATTTTTTCCGAATTAACCGGCCCCCACTCTCCCCCCCCCCCCCAGATGGTCAAATCGGGAAAACGACTATTTCTAATTTAATCTGGTCCAGTCCCTGATACGCTTGCCAAATTTCATCATCCTAGCTTACCTGGAAGGGCCTAAAGTAGCAAAACCGGGACCGACCGACCGACAGTGTTTCTTTGTGTTTCTTTTTCTTTAAATTAAAAACGACCTTCACATTGAACTGAAATTAATCGTTCTAGGATTCTTTTTAAAAAAGAAAAGAAAAAAAATTATAGACTTTTTTTAAATAATAATAATAATATCATTGGAACATTTTGACAATTGTCAGGAGAAATCAGGATAAGTTTTGTTGTTACATGCAAAATGAGGTAGACGCAAAATAGGTAATGTCTTAGACAACGGCATACTCAGGATTTCTGTTCGGAGGAGGGGGGACTGTTTTTATTCGGAATGGAAGGGTTATCTTTTTTCGGAGTGGGAGGGGCATTTTTCTTAGGGGGAGAGTATTTTCATCAGGTGAGTCTACACAAAAACTTTAAAAAACGCACCAAAAATGGGTTCATGTGCATTTTGTTTGGTTTTCATGAGTCGGACAAAAATTTGGGGGATCAAGCCCCATTCCCCCCTCTCCTGGATACAGCTTTGGTCTTATACTATAGCTATCTGAAAGTTTTAATTTAATCTCCTTGCCGAGATTGAAGGTAGACTTATAATAACGGCAAATTCAACGATTATGCAATATTTGATAGCCTAGGTGGCTGTTCAAAATTAAATGGCATAATCCCATAGTGATGCTTTTTGCCAAGTATTTGAGCTCTTAAACGGCTTATTACTTAACTAAAAAACTTATATGGGGTGACAGTTTTCATTGTTAGAAAGTTCTCAAGCTATAATTTTCCCCTTATTTAAGATTGCTCCTTATTTAAATCAACAATTTTCTAGGTAGACAGTTTTTATGGCACTTATAGTGACATAGCGATCGCAATTTCTGTTGGTCCCGGTTTTGCTAGTTTGGGCACTTCCAGAGAAGCTAGGCAAAAAATTTGGCAGGCGTATCAGGGACCAGACTAGATTAAATTAGAAATAGTCGTTTTCCCGATTTGACCATCTGGGGCGGGGGAATAAGCACATGTCGTAGATACGTGATTGACATAACCAGACTGGATCCACTTTCTTTGAAGGAGTAAGGGGGTCCAGTGCTTTGGCGAGTTTGATGCTTCTGAACGTGCTAGGATGATGAAAATTGATTGGCGTGTCAGGAAACTGCACAAATTGACCCAATAACAGTCATTTTCTCCGATTCGACCATCTTGGGGGCTGAAGGGAGAGGAAAAATTAGAAAAAATGAGGTAAAGAAAATCTCCCAAGAAAGGCCTAGTATCTCAGAGCTCTTATTTTAAATCCCAACCGGCATTAAGGCTCTGATTTTCCTTTTAAAGCAATCTATTGATTCTTAGAATTTTGCTAGAGCTCATGCCATATGAGCTCTTGGCTTTTGGCTCTTCCGACCTCGTCACAAGTGCCATATGAGCTCTTAGCTCTTGTTTTTAAAGTGCTTTTAAACTTATGGTAACCATGGACTGTGGTTTGCTCTTTACTTGATTGTTTAAGAGGCTGAGTGGAGAAGCGCTAAAAAGAGGGATTGTAAAGTTCTGGTTGGCACCGTTTTCATGCTTCCCAGTTTTTCTGTACCAGTAATTGCACTAAAAAGACGATTTTGGTGTCATTTGGTACTTTATTATAGAATTTGCGATACGAGTTCACGAAGAGCGCATAGGTACGACCAAGAGCTTTAAAATTGGGCATTACGAAGATTTCTACGATGTTGCAGTAGCCTACTGTTTCTACTAATGAGCCAACGGTTTATTAAACTTACTAGAGGGAGGGAGGGAGAGTAAACAAGAGGGACGATTATAACTTTTGGGTTCGAAATTTTCAAGTATGGAGAATTCTACCGTGCTATTTTCATGCTTCCTGGCCTTTCCACTCCTTAAATGCCATCAAACAGTGCCTATTTTTTGCAACATGGCACTTTGTGAAGTTGCCATCCCAAGACGAATTAAAAAAATACAACAAAAACGTGTAAATATAAAAACGAGTTTATAAATGACGGCTCTCTGCGATGTTACAGCAGCCTGATGGTTCTACTAATTATTAGACGATTTGTGACAAATATTAAGGGGACTGAGAGCAAGAATTTACAAGAGGGGGGATGGTAAACCTCAGGCATGGGGTTTTCAACCATGAAGATTATGATGCTACTTTATTCATTCTTTCGAGATATTCCTTTCTAGAAATGGCTCCCAAAGGGAACTTGTTCGTCCCATATGGTACTTTGTGACAAACGCACATTGTTGAATTTTTAATAAGTGATTAGATATAAAAATTAGCTTTTAAATGAGCCCTTAAACAGCTCTCTATATTGTTCCAGTGCCTCAATAACGGGTAGAAATTTCTCTCTAGACGGTTTTTTCTAAAGTATTTTTAACCTTCTAGTTACAATAGGCTTTGGATCGTTTTCTATTAGGTTTCAGCTATCGCTGGAACCATGACAACGTGGATATTAGAGAATTCTACTTTGATTTTGTTTTAATTGAGTCAAAAGTACCTAAAAAACCTTTTTCATTCATTTTGATTGTCTCAGTTTACCATTTTTACCGCCCAAGAAGCAAGGGACTACTGCAAATTATCTGCTGAAGTCTGTGTTACAAAGAAATCGATACCTAATGAGGGCTCTTCAGATCGATTTATACTTTCAGCTTTTTTCCATGCTAAGTGATGATAAAAAAGGCTTCGATTTCAAGAGATAGACACTAAAATTTACATTGCAGCAAGATAAACATTTGAAAATTTTTATGATTCAATCTATCTTTACGATTTACTTACGAAATAAGCACTTTATTTGATTCTAATTAGTTTTAGTTTTTTAAGGATTTTTTTCTAAATCTTACTTAAAGAGTTTATATTATTAGATTCTTTTAACTAATTTTACTGACTCTACACTTAAAACCGATTTTTGTTGTGACTGCAGGCATGGATTTGGACCAAAACGAATGAATGTCGACTTGTTGCGTTTGAAATATCTAAATTATATACCATTAAATTCAATAACATGCCATAATCTTTGTTTGTCGCCCTTTTCCTTAGCAGGACAGCCCACAACTCTTGAATTTTAGCATCTTCACTGGTGTTTAGCTTATTGATGAAGGAAGAATTGCCAGCCTTTTTCAGCAAATGAAGCACATTGGCCTGCGCTTGAACTTACGCGTGAAATTGTGTAATTTTATTAAGTTCAACTTCTATTTTAGGGAGTTATGTTCGCTTGTGGAGACGAGAACTTCCTGATGGTAATGCTGCAGGGCTGTTCATTGGCACCGTAAAAGTAAGTCTTTGATTAGTTGCCAGGTAGTATAATGTCCCCATCTGGAAAATTGATTCTCCTAGATTATTTAGTAGACTCTCAAGCACAATAATAGGCTAGGCAGGTGCAACAACTGCTTTGCTATAATTTAAAAAGAAGAGTAAGTGCCAAATTCGATTTAGAACATCAATAATTTCATTTGAAAAGGAGACATTCTTGCTAGCCTATCGGTAGTAAAAATCTGATTCTCAAAACCCCTGTTTATGTGACTGTTCTTTAAATATTTTCTAAGTGTATCTACGCAGATGCAGATGGGGGCTAGCTCTTTGCCCCTCTTGAAAGTTATCTCATGATCTTTATGAATAACTTTAGCATTTTCACATTATTATGAATAACTTTAGCATTTTCACATTATCTTTAGTGAATAACTTTGTCCCACTTTAGTAAGTGTGAAATCTATTCGAATTAGAAGTAGAGCCAAAGGAGTTGTAGTTTTGAAAAATATGCCGAAAACAGTCTAATTATTTGGAAAACAAAAGAACATGAATAAAAGTCATATAAATTAAGAGATTTTTCTCAGTAAGCCTTTGAGGGTGGGAGACTGGGTCTGTGACCGCCCGCCCTCTCAGTGCGTGCCTGTCCGCGCCAGCTTTTTTTCTCTTAGCGTTGCTGGAGTTTTGAACCTAGGAAGATGCAATATAGGCTCATAAACAGGGAGGGGGATGATCGGGCCCGTACTACTGAAATTGCTCCCATGTGCTAAGAATGGGATTCTGGTCAAGGATAATAAGTAAAGGTGCAGTGATGTTGCCCAATTGAACCAGGATATACAGGACAAAATAATTTTTTATTCTGCTTCTACTGAACAGATTTTCTGCACATTTTCGATGGTTTACTGACAAGAAAGGATTTCAAAATCAAATTGGTCTAGATACTAGTGTTGGAGAGTGGCGCTAGGCGCTTCATAACATCACCTATGAACCTAATTTGTCCAATCAGCCCTTCCGATTCTCCATTTCAACTTTTGACGAGCATGCTGACGTTGCAGGACTTCTTCCACACGAAAAGGAAAGAACCCTTGAACAGGCTAAAGAGGAGACTCTAAGCTCTGGTGCTGTCACGGGATCAGCTACTCCAACCTGGTGTTTGAATATGACTAGTGGGTTTTCTCGAAAAACCAACACATGTAAATTTTCTTAGGATTACACATCGAATGGAAGAAGAGAAAGCTGCTTGATTTAATGGTATGTCAGGGTAGGGAAGATGCAGAACAGGATGGGAATGTTGTTGTGTTATCTGTGAAGCAGGTTAATATTTGAGCTTGGAAGCCCATAAGAAGGAGATCAAAAAATCCTGTTCTAGTTGGCGCTATCAATACAACCATTGTCTCCTGGAAAAGATATTCGACTTGGGTCATATGGATTGTAGTTTTGATAAGGGAGGTTCTGTCGTTACCTGCAACAAGTACGACAGTAGAAAAAGTTTATAGGCGAAGGACTAACAGCTACTGCTAAATGTCCAATGTGGACTCTCCACCGTATAAACAAGCTAATTTTCAAACATGACAACTATAAGGCTATCAAAGCTTTTAAGGGAAGTTATTGAGTTTTCATGTCTAGTCAGGTGCCATGAATTTCTGTATTCTGGCTCAATAAAGTGAAAATAGAAGAAAATAAGAAAAAGGTGGCCGCAAAAGATTTCTGATTGAAAGCATGACAGCTAATTTTCATTGTGAAGCCATTGAATGGAAAACAATGGTGAATTTGACGTAAACAGGGTTCTGCTGAGTATTGAAACGAAGGTAAAAGACCTCTCGGAATTGTCACAGAGGTGTAAGATAGTCAAAGAAAGGGAAGCTAGGTTACTTGCTGGTCTTAATAGAAGACCGGGTAATCCTGACATGGAATAAGATATAGTCAACGGATTCAGTTGAGTTATTATAAAGTATACTCAGAGACGTGGTACAAAGAAATTAATTTAATTTTCTTTTTTTTTTGGATCAACTGAATTGTCAGACAATTTAAGGTCTCGACATTAATTATTCGGATTTAAAGAATGTTAGAGAGAATTGAAGCTTGCTCTTTTGCCCTTATTGTGACGTAGGTTCGTTAGCAGTATATATTGGGGGGGGGGGGGGTCAGCTCTCTTGATTTTTTCTTCCTTCCTAGATTTTTGAAATACACCTGTTTTAAGGTATCTTCATTAAAAATCCCTTTATTTTTGTATTTTCATTGAAGAATTTGAAAAGGGGGATTTTGTCTCCCCACTAGATATTGAATTTTGTCCAATCCCCATCCTAAATCTTCGTTATTTGACGCCACTGAGTTTAATCATACTAATGAAGCCGAAAATGAATTGTGTATCCTAAGACATTAGAAGCAAGAAAAAATTTGGTAATAACTGATGCAAACTCAGTTTTTGAAATTCTCGCAGAATACCTGAAAATGCAAAAATAGAGCAAATGCCGATCAATTGACGGTGCGCTACCCCCGCCACACAAAGTTTTGTAACAGTTTTTCCCTTTTTGCTCTTTCCTTTTCCTCTTTTCCTCTTTTTTCCTTTTTTTCCTCTTTTCACTTTTTGCTTATTCATTGTTTTCTAAATAATTCAGCAAGAGAAAGTTGCTCCCTGTTGTATCAAGGTACAAAGATACGCAATGTTTTTCCCTTGATTCCCTTGAACTGCGTCCCTCTGGTGCAACATAAGCTTGTCTCCTCCCATTCATGCCTTGCCTCTTTTTGGGGCTATCCTTTCCGGTCTTTCATGTTGCTTGCGCGGAGTCCTGACTACAAACACTTTTTATCAAAACCTTTGCCCCCTTCCTAAAAAATGGACACAGAATTTACTTTTTGTGTTTATTCATTGTATGTGTGTTCTGTTTTTCTCCAACAATTCCCTCCGCTTAAATTTGTCTTAGAGAAAATACAATTAAAACATTGGCCTGAAATGCAGGACGATTACCTCCATCATAAAAAGAAAGTCATTGACTGCAGTAATAGTTGCAACTTAGTAAAGAGTGAACCTCAGCACATAGTAACCGATGGTTTAAAAACGACTTTGGAAAGGAAACCTTCAAATGAAATAAATTCTTCAATTAGATATGATTCAGTAATGACATAGGTTAATCTTAAAATAAAGTAAATAAAAAAAAACGTTTTTTTAACTTAAAACGAACTTAAACGAACAGAAAACTTAAAACGAACAGAAATTACTTCGTATATGAAAGGGGCTGCTTCCTCATCAACGCCCCGCTCTTTACACTAAAGTTTTGACTCTTTCTCTCAACTCTTCATTTTAAAACAGTAAAAAAAAAACTAATAACTTGTAATAATCAATTTGATAAAAAGTTAACACACGCGAAAAAGTGAAGCTCTAAGAAATTCCTAATTTAAGTTTAATTGTGATAACCCTCACTTAATAAATATCCCATACTCTGTATATAAATTTTCAGTTTTTTCCTGTTTTAGCCGAAGAGGAATTTTTTGGTGGTGCCTTTTTGTTGGCTGTCGGTAGCAATCCTGATGATAAGACCAAAACCAGGGACAAATTATCACATTGGGGAGGGATGGGGTACTCCTTTGTTAATAGAAATTTGCGGTCCTCTTCGATAAAGAATATTTGATTGAAACTTCCAATCCAATTGTAACTAATCCTGCATTGTGATATCCTTTTTCTATCAATGTATCAAATAAAGGGCTAACGTTCGGAGAGTATTTTTTGGGATTTTCAAATTCCTAAAGTTTATTTTTGTAAACATAGATTTTATTTTTGACCAGTTGAATTTTCCAATGGATTATATAATTTTTGAAAACATTTTCACTTTATTTGAAAATGATCTTAATTTCTAGCAATACACCCCTCAAGCTTGAGGACCACTAGTTTATATTTCGCTTTAGCTTATCGGGTAATTTGGCCTTGGCCAGAGTCTGGAAACTCAGAGCTTTTTCTTGGGTTTAAATATTCTTATAGAGGATTTGAAGCTTAAAAACGGCTTTACCTTAAAAAAGAATGAAAAGAAGAAATGCCACCGCCTGAACGTGCCATTCTTAACGACTTCTTGATCGAAACCTTTTGGATCCTTGAAAAGGGGAAAATATGCACTCCGAGCAGGAATAGGTGATTCTTCACCAAAACTTTCGTTAAAGAGAATATTTCAGTTGGATTGAACTCCCTGATATATTGACATCTATTACTCAGTATACCAAACGACTTTTCAACACAAAATCGTTCAAAAACTATCGGGCAAATGATGGACTAGTCATTGACTTTTGGGTAAGAGCTAATTGTATTCATGAAGCATCCGGAAGTGATTAACCTTCTGGGATTCTGCATTGAATATATTTACATTATATTTTCTTAATTTACTCTATAGCTTCAGCGCAAAGAAATGGGATAAAGGAAAGAAGAGTTACAATTCACCCATTGCGTCCTAGGATGACTATTTTATCCAAAGGTGCAGAGTCAGTGGCGTAGGTAGGCTTATAAGTGCCCGGTACAATGTCAATTTTGCCCCGGAGTTGGGTTTGCTGTTATTGGTAAAAATAGTAGAACGCAGGGTCGAGTCACCCGTGGTCCGACCCTGGTTGACTAGAATTATTCCAATGGAATGAAAAATTTAACAAATAAAATTCAGTCTATGCGAAATTACTGAAAAATTTTTCTGTTGACTGAGTTTGGCCTCCATTTTTGCACTAAATATTTCAAACAACACTATATCACGGTAACGTGCTTCGTCTGGAAGGGGAGAAGGCTCACTATATATATATATTTATTTAATATTTTTTAATATTTTTTGTTTGTTAATCAAAGAGTAACAGATTTGGATACTTTTTACTTTCAAGGTCGGGGCGTGGTCAGGGCTCCCGAAACCTCCCGACTACAACAGGCACGCACGCCGAACCTTTTTCGGAAGGATAATAAAAAGAAAAAGGTTTTATTGGCAATTTGAACAAGAATAACAAAAGTCCAGGAAAATTAAGGATTTCGTGGTGGGGGAAAGCGGGGATTTCTTCCCAAGTATGTGCCTTGGTGACGGTACTGGTATTTTCCACAATTATCATTGAAATCCCCATTTCAGGGAGATAATTATGTTGAACAATTTGCAATGTTGTTTTGTACCGCTGCTAAATGCTTGTTGGGAGGCGGCCAGATAAGTCCTTGGCACTTGGTGTTGCGTCATGGTTTAACTATTTTATTGTCACGTTTATAGGAATCCCGGAAACGCTTTTATAACTCAAAACCTCCTTAATTGCGTAATCGTTGTAATTCAACTCCATCAATTTGGATGTACTTCTATTTGCGTCTTTCGATGAATATCTATCAAATGTAAAATTCATATAAATAGACTGAACTACTTTGATTTCTTTTGTGTCAAAAGACTGACTCAGACAATCTGTATTCTTTTGTTCAGCCAATAGTAAAAAGCCGGTCGCTGACGACAGGGATAAAGAAAAGCGTGGTGTCTGCTTTATTATTGGAAAGGAGATAGTCTTCACCAGGAGATTTCTTTCTTCACCAACCATAAGATTATAAGTGCTGCTGCTACCACCCTCTCTCCCCGAAAAATATCCTCAAGTTTTCTACTCAATCCTTCAGTCGTGAGACCAAACGGGATATACTCTCTTTTGATCACTGGGAACTAACTAGATTCTGATTGTAAAAGCTCTCCTGGAAATAAAACCTTCAGCTACCCATTGAATAAACTCAGATGACTGGCTAGGTGTTGCACAGACTTATCAATTTAAAAAATAAAATGGTACGAATCAACTATTGCAATTATTTCCCTATGACAATTCAAAAAGTGTAAATTTTTTATTTAGATTGTAACTCAACAACACTTTTTTTCCGAATGAAGTTGCTTGATTTGAATAGTTAGCCTTGAATTTTTCGGTGCTTCAGTTGGTGTTTAGATTACTTAAAAGTTTTCCTCTAGTTTCACCTAACTGTTGTCTTTCTTTCCTGCATGGTGTCAGAAATAGTCTACCGAACAGTTCGTTACTATGAACTGTAAGTAAGGAGCGACTCGGCCCAATAGCGACCGGAACTCTAAAAAAAGGAATTTATAGATAACTATAAGCACACCAAGAGAATTTACGTTTTATTCTAATTCCAAATATAGAAATTCATTAACTTTAATTTTGCCAATCAGAAGCTGTAAGCCAGAAAAAAATTGCCTGACTTTTGAAAAAGGAGAAAATTCCCCTAAAAAGTCAAGCAATCTTTATGAAAATCCCACCGCCAGATTTAGCATGTTAGAGAATCCTACTTTAGAGGTTTCAAACTCCTATCTACAAAAATGTGAAATTTTGCATTCTTTTTTGCCAGAATAAAGATCACTGATGTATGGTTATTATTATTTTTTTTTACTTCTTTAGGGGGGATCGGCTCGAACCAATGGCCACAAAAGCTCGGGAGTGAGTTCATTCAAACGGAAATTAAAATTCATTGTGCCCTTTCAAGTGACCAATAAGAATGGAGGCAACTCACAACCCTACTACGGCCCTTTTCGCCCAAATATATTTGATCAAAAGTTTGAGATTGTCATTTGATTCAGCATAGTTGAAATGTCCAGTGATGACTTGAACCCCCTCCCTCACAGTTTGTGGGGGAAAGGAATGTTAGTCATGCAGTTTCTCCATTCCTTCCCCAGGGGAAGGAAATTTGCCAGCATGGCTTGAAAAATGATCAGAAACTAATTGGTGTAGAATAACGAGTTATTTCAATTGAAATTAAGGAGCAACATTAAAATTTAAAACGAATGAAAATTATTTTGTGTCGGAGAGGGACTGCTCCATGTCAATATCTCGCTCTTTACGCTGAAGTTTCACTTTTTATCCCAATTCTGTAAGAACAAATGGTGAAACACAAGGACTGTTTAGTTAAAATAAAAAGATTTTTTAAAGCTCTAAAAAGACGTTGGCAAGGTATTAAGGTGAGCGCAACCGTCCTCACCTACGGATAAATTCTGTTCGTTTTTTATCTAATTATATAGAAGAACCAGTTGATTGCCACAAAAATCGGTTGATTGCCACAAGAACCAGTTGATTGCCACAAAAATCGGTCGTTTCAGTGTAAACAGTTGTATTCTCTACTAGCACCATTTGTCGTTAGGTTTTGCCTACTTTATCGTTCAACGTCAGCCCCATTTGATGAAGTATTGTCGTGGAGCGATTATTGAGATATATAATTATGTGATATACTGGTACTCCCCGCTAAAAGACGGAGTGCATCTATGGAATAATATGCACAACTGAAAGACGAGACGCCTCAAATAAGTTTGCTCATTCAAATTTATCTTTCAAATTGATAACCTGGTTCGTATTATTTCCAAGTATTTTTTTTATTTCTGAAAAATTAACGCTTTCAAATTCATTTAAATTTGCTTTTAAAATAATAATTTACTTTTAAGATTAATCGGAATTATTGTTGTTATTCCTGAATAAGCTACCAATGTTGTTTTTATTCCGTTACGCAGGTTTTTTTTTAAAACAATTCATCTGACTTTTAGTCACTATAGGACTTGATCCGCTCTTTACTAGGCTGCACCGAAAGCTGCAATCATGATACTAGAGAAACAATATAGACTGTAATTAAAATTGATCAAGCCTAACTTCTAATTATTATATCCCTTTTGTAGCTAGCCGAAATAGGTTCCCCTAAGGGGAATGTCAATCATAGTTAATCCTGACCTGATTTATTACTTGAATTTCTAGCTCCCTTTGTGCTTGGTCTTGCTGCAGGTAGGCTCCTAATTGGCTACTGGTGAATCTATTTTTCCCTTTCCCTCCAAATGTTTCCCCCTCACAGGTCCCGCACCCCTCTTGACTGAAAAAAGTGTGGTAGTATGTTTGTGGGCGTATCAGTAAATTTCTAGCATGAGAACGGTTAGCGGATATATGGGGACAATGTTTTGAGCAGTTTGATTGCTTGAAAATTCAGTTATGCCATGTCAACAAAGGCGGTTTGGTACGCAAACTGTCTCTTATGTCCGTAATTTATTGAAGATCATAATTTTTAAATCTTTATTGCAATAGTTTTTTGTTCAGTAATTTAAACGAGGAAATTTGCAACAACTTACACTATACAGCTGGAGGTTTTGGCTATATTTTGGTGCGTAATTGGAATTTTAACTATCCCAGTATTTTTTGGAGTATTTGCTAATTTACCCAAAAGAAAATTGGGTTTCGGATTTCCCTAAAAGATAACCTTCGAAAGTGGACAAACTTGAACATAAAATACAATTTGTTAACTTCCGTTAACGTTAATTTTTATGAACGTTTGGGTGGACCCAATTTTTTTCTCTGGAATTCAGAGATTCAGCTTAAGGCATTGTATGTATAAGATAGTTCTTTTGTGTGGACGAGGTAGATGGTCAAAAATGGAGATCTGGAAAGTTTCGCCATAAAATATACAAAATTTTCAGTGGAGCGCAAATTGGTCCCGCAGCCCCCTCTAATGTCTTCTTTCTCATCTCCCTACAATTACTTTTTCTTAGCAGAAAGGCAGGTGTATCTCACCTTGTTCGAAGCAGAATCATGCAAATATTATCAATCTATGTTATTGGAGGCGGAAAGTGGGCCATCGGTCCCTCCAAATCCCCACCCACATCTCCCATTACTCCCTACCGTAGACAGATTGGGATTTTGCACCTTGTATGGACCGTTCTTGGAAGATTTTCTAATCTGCATGCTTGGAGGACCAGAGCTGGGGAAAATATGATTGGAGGATCAAATGCTTCTCTGTCTTAATTCTGCCTTATTTTTAGCATAAAGGTTGTTTGCATGTTGCACAATTCTTAAACAAGAATGGAATCGAGTCAAAGTTAGAGCTTCAAGTCAATGGAATCGGAGGTAAAATTTAGGGTTGCGATGGACAACAGCGTCCACTATCCGGGATTCAACACCTCCTCTCCCTCTCTATACGTGTGCTGTATATGTTCGGGCTGAAATTTCCCATTTTTCCTTTAGTGAGAAGAAGCTTTCAGAGTTTTCTTTGTATTTGGAACCATCCAGTGGCGAACTCTGAAAATAATTATGGGGAGCTGACCGGAGGTCCCTGGGCCAACTAACGGAAAACTTTAAAGATTAGTTAGAAATACCTCTGTTTTAGGGCATTACTTTAAGTTTATTTTAGTATTTTTTTTTTCTTGAGAGGGGGAGCTACATCCCCTTTAGACCCCCCCCCCCCACTTGAAAGTTCGTCTGGAACCATCCTTAATTAGGGTATCTTAAATAAATTTGTGGTACTGAGTAAAGGTAGGAGCAGTACATTCGCAATAATTTTTGTAGCGAATAATGTTATGTTTTCTTTTTTATGTCTGAAACTAAAACCATTTGTTGGGATGAAAAATGATTGCTTGACTGACCATTGTTTACCTTGACTGCCCAAGATAAAACACAATTATGTTGTGCTTTATTTTGAAGACTTAAAAAATAAAAATAAAGCACAAAATAGTGGAACAAATGGCCTCCCTAACTTAAAAAGATCCAATTTTTTTTTATTCTTGTTTATTTTTATGTGAGTATTTTTTTTTTTAATGCTTAAAGAATATACAAGATTGTTGCCTTTGATTGTGGATTTATTTTTTCATCTATTTTGTTTTTTCCTCTTTCTTTTTAGTGTTAGTTTGTAGACATTTAGCAGTGAAATACTTGTAAAGGTTTAATCACTTAATAAAATCATCATCATCATGCTTAAAGAATAAAGCCATAGTAAAAAAAAAAGTAGTACATATTCAGTATTTAATAACAGGAAACAAGAAATATTGGAACATAAATCCCACAATGCCTTTTAATAATTCAGGATACAAGAAAATTTAAAATGCACTGAAAACAATAGACTGTACAAAATGAATAAATGATTATTATAAAATTCATTTCAAATAAGATGGATTTAGCGACATAAACTAGGTTGTAAATAAGCAATACCTTTATGTGGGTGTCTCATAGTATTACAGGAGTAGAAAAATGGTCATTGATGTTCTTAGATCCGAAACTTAGAAATGGAGACGCAAAAAGATCTTGGTAAGCAGAGGGATCGAAAACTTGTAATTATAAACACGTTTTTTTCAATAAGGTAGGCTTCTTCGCATTCCTTATGTGTATCTATGAAGATTTGAACGTTATAATATATTAATCGATAATCTGGTACAATTCATTATGTATTTACAGAATGTAAGAGATTCCAGATTTGGCCTATTAAGCAATGGTGCACTCACAATTGAAGATCTTACCCCTGAGGATGCTGGCCAATACATATGCTCACTCTCGACCCGCAGCCCTGTAAAGCTAGTTCACAACCTTGTAGTTCTTAGTAAGTGCTTTTCAATGTTCCTTGAAATTTATTCCTCTGTTGTTTCGGGCTGATGTTCCTGGCACTGTATGTTTTTTATTTGTAATATTGCAATGCCAATATTGCTCGTGATTTTGGCTGCTATTATCCCTACATGCTTTTTAAAATCAAAACCTCAAAATATATAACTTCAGGTGATACCCTACTTGGATTTTGGCAAATAAACGTAGCAGTACATCAGTTAGGACAATTTGTAAACGCATTAAAATTGTGCCAATATATTCGTTTATTTTCTTTAGCGCTGTGGAGTTTATACAATAATTTCTTTTTGTAATAATATTGGGAATTGTGTATCTGGAAATGCAATTCATTGTCATAATGCTATACAGGCTGGTGGTGATATGCTGTTAATAACATCCTCGGCACGCTCAGAATTCTCTTTTCATGTCCAGAGTCCTAAAAATTGGTCCAAAGTTCCGAATAGTGGTCAAAGACACTCACACTTTAAAAAATATTATTAAGAAAATGTATTAGGCTGTTTTGTGTGGTCACGACATAAAAATTTGTTCCTTCCCAGATCACATCCCCCCCCCCTGAGTGGTTTAGGGTGAATTCACATGTTTGATTGTTTTATGATAACCTCTTGTGAATATATTTGATAGAACTAAAAGAATTAAAATACTTATGTAACTCTCAGTGTGGGTTTTCAATGCTGTTTTTTCCTTCTTTTTTTCGTTTATAATATAAATTGTTGAGTATTTTAGCCATGTAGGCTCCCTAGATCCTAATGACTATCCATTTTTACGAGTTTTTTGTTCTTTAATTTTGATTCCATAATAAATTAGGCCTAATCCTCCTTTTCTTATTATCAGATTATTAGACCATGAAGTAGAAATATGAAAAGCAAATTAAATGAGGATCTAAGAAATAAAATAAAATTGGACTTGATTAAGTTAAGGAGGTCGTTTGTTCCGTTATCGCTTGTAAACCATCTTTAAGCGTAAAAGCACAATGTGTGTGGTTCTTAATGATCCGTAGACCATTATGTCCTGAACGGAATTTATAAACAATAGATCCTGTGTGAGCTCACCCTCGGCTTGTTAGTTTCGGTTTCAGACTTATTCAATTAAGCTCAATGTCCTTGTAATCAATCAAAGTGGGAAAAAAAGGGTATGAATTCAACTTGTTCTGTTTAAGTGTCGTAGAAATAATGATGATGTATATTATGAACTATTTGGTTCGAATTGGTTTTTTTTTTCTCAAATGTTTTTAACATGTGGGGTTAGCAAAGTATTGTGGCCTACCGAGACAAAGAGAGGGATGGCGGAACTTTTGAGTCTTTTCCTTTTGATGCTTTGGACTTCAAATTGATGGGCCAAGGTCATCATAGCTGGTTCCCTGCAAAAACAAAAGTAACAAGTTCCTTAGTATTTACAGTTTCGAGCTCCTTATTTGCATGGAAAATTATAGCATGTGAGATACTTCGAATATAAATCAAAAATGGTCAAAGATTGGTTCAAATTCTTGATTGCCTTTTTGTTGAAATTAAAGTGGTTCCAGTTCAAAATTGAATTTAAAAAATTGAATATATAATATTCATATATAAAATTGAATATATAAAAATTGAATATATATATATATATATATATATATATATATATATATATATATATATATATATATATATATATATATATATATATATATATATATATATATATATATATATATATATATATATATATATATATATATATATTATCTTTATAAGTGAGCAATAATTATGCATTTATGTATGTTCTCGAAAACAGCTGCATATTTTCTCGAAAACATTGGTACCTCGGGATATTCTCGCGCAAAAAAAAATCTAGATAGGTCAGTAAGTAATATAAGTAGGCTAATTTTGGTACTTGTGTATTATTCAGAACACACTCAATAAGTGAAGTTAGGTTCTTTCGTGAAACAAACTACGATGCAGGTACATTTTAATTAAATAGTTGGTACTTGTTCATTATTCAATTGATCCAATTCAATTCAGAACACACTCAAGAATTTTGCTGAGAAAATCTGGTTTCATAGCCACAAAGACAAAACTGAATTTAGTTTGCTATGTATAGTGATAGAAGATAGTGTCTGAATATGGATTTTAAAATGAAGATTTGGGATTTGCCAAAGACTAAAAAAGAGGCAATTATATTTTTCCAGGATAAGGGGTTGTTGCCCATAACGAAACAGTGCGTCAATGGACACAACATATAACCTAACCTGACATCATAGTTTGTTTCACGATAGAACCTAACTTCACTTATTGAGTGTGTTCTGAATAATACATAAGTACCGTAATTTTTATGTGATGTCATGCATAGCATAAATAAGATAATTGAGTTTCCAACACATCAGTTATTTATGTAATATAATGTCTATTGGAAGGCCCAATACATAAATGTTAACTTTTTTCGTGATGTAAACCTGAAGAAAAATCGAACATTACATTTATATTTGTTATACTTTGTATATACTTTGAGGTATATACATAAAATATATATGCTTTATATATTTTAATATATTTAGTGCTTACTTTGAGGTCATTAATAAGCTAAACAGTGCTCATGACCTAACATCTGATTTAAACCCTTGAGTTTGTACGTAATTGTATTCTGCTTGGGGCTATCGACCTGTAATTGGTTGGGTTCTTGAATTTGGTGATTGATTGGTTCGATTGGTGAGGTGGTTATCCAATTTTATTTCATTTTCAGTTCCTCCTAAAGTGAGCGCTGTCAAGTCCATGATTGTGGTGCCAAAAGGTGAACCTGTGACATTGCAATGTAAGGCAACCGGCGCCCCACAACCTGATATAATTTGGAAAAGACACGATGAAGTAAGTTCAATGTCTTTCTAGTAAATTTCCGAAAAGTTGTTCAGTAATATTCTAAAATTTTGGTGTTTTTTATGTTAAAGAATTTTATGTCCTACTGTACTTCTGGATAAGTATTTATATATATTAGTTTAGTTGCAACTGGGTGTATATTCAGGCATGTACAAAGAATATTAGTTTAATGACCATCTATAAGGAGGCACTCGATAAGTAGGAAGAATTTTAATAATGCTCGATTTGTCATTTAAATTTCTTTGGTGGGAGTAGTTTGTTCTGTGGATTGTGAGTTTTAGATCTTAATTTACTTAAAAACTTTTTTTTTATTCTTACAAAATCTTGACGAACTTTTCTTTCATTAAATTTCATGCATTCGTGAGTAGGTTCACACTTGTGTTAATTACCGTACTGTCTATTTATCTTGATGACATTACGCGTATGGAGCATAAAACTGTCTTTCTCAGTAGGTTCAAATACATGATAGAGAAATAAAATGCTAATAATTCTCATTGTGGTTTCTCATTTTCTCACGGTTAAACCTCATTTTATTTCTCTACCTTTTTTCCCTGCGTGCAAACATATAGAAACACGTTTGTGGTTTTATTGGCTTTCCTTTTTTTCTGTGTTTGTCGTAAATCTTAGAGATTAATGAGTAGTATCCTAATTCCCCCAATGGAGAAAGTACTTGCCTGATTCAATTGAACAGATTGCCTGTTGCCTGATTCAGTAACAAATATTGTGAAAAGGCCACAAGTAGATCTTCATATTGGGGGAAGACATACATCCCAAGGAAAAAAACATCCGAAAATGTGTTGCTGTGGGCTTATTTTGAACTCCCTCCCTTGAAATATTCTGAGGTATAATGTCCCCTAAGGTTCTGGGTTGCTTACTTGACGTTTTGAGCATTGATAGCAATCCCCCAACCCCGAGGGTAGGGGGGATTTTTCTAAATTCGAAGAGGGGTTTAAAGGCAAAACAAAATATGAAGTTTTCTTGGTATTTTTTTTTCCAAATTAACATGGAGGAATCCTGCCTCATTTTGCCCATATTGCCATAGGTTCCTGATGACGTGTGGTTAAGGGGATGGGGGGATTAGGCTGGGGTTAAGTATAGTGGAGCTGATTGCAATACGTAGGCCTAACCTAACTCCACTGAGCCGAATCTAATTGTCTCCGTATACAAACAGCAATAAACCGGTTATTGTCCGATTTCATATATCCAGATTTTCGAGTGTGTACTGGCTAACAGATAAGTACCCACATAATTACTAGTCAACATGTTTGTTTCGGTGAGTCCCTATTGTCATTCCCCCGGAAACGAGATAAAAAAAAGTGTGTGTACATCTGTGGTACTTGTCTTTCTGAGCAACCTTGGTAACCTTTAGCTTGAAAAAATTTCCCTATTTATGGGCATATGTATGTTATTGGACATTTCGTTCATCGTATTGTTCCAATTAGAAAAGAAGGTATGGTGTTGGGGACAGGGTCTGCATGATGCCAGCGGATGTTATTTTTATGATCTAAGAAAGCTTGGGGGAGAAAACTAGACAAAACAAATGCAAACTAGGGTCAAACACTGAATAAAAAATCCGAGTTTGCAGCCGAGAATACAATTAATGCTCGAGTCTATGAAAGCTTATCAAACCAGAAAAGAAGATAAATTAAATGAAACTTGTTATACATGTACCTTGCAGGCAGTGTTGTGCCAAGTACTTCTTTTTTTTTACTTAAGTACAAGTATCAAGTACTCAGAGAAATTTTTACTTAAGTACAAGTATTAAGTACTTCTCTAAAAATATACTTAAGTAATAAGTACTTTCGAAAAAGTACTTCAGTATTTAAGTCTTCAAGTACTAATGTTTTACTTGCAGTAAATAACACCCAAAACACTTCTTTAATATCCATTTCCTTTCCAAGTTGACAAGATAAGTAAGATTCTTCCAAGAAATTGACTGCTTTTCAGAAAAACCAATAGTTTTCATGAAAATAGTCAATTGGTTCCATGAAAAATCGAGTTTTACCTCAATTAAGATACAAAAAGAAAAGAATTTACAAGGTTCACTCATTACAGCTTCATCATAACTTAACTTAATTTCTTAGTTGCTCCTTTCAACAGCAGAAGCTTTTCAAACATACAATTTCCAAGCATGTCTCTTTTTGGAGTAAAAATTCCACCACCTACCAAAAAAGTCGTTCTGCAGATGCAAACAAAGGAATGACACAGTTGTACTTCCTGAAAACTTTCATTACCCTTGGGTACACTTTGAGCACATATAGTTCCTTTCGCCTCTCATTCAAATATGATAAAACCTCCACCTTCACAGAATTGGTTTTATGGCCGCGGTTGCCAGAATTATCATGAGTTGTTTCTTTAATCACTAAGATCAAAGTATTCATCTCCAGACACTAAGTTTTCCAAGTGTTTGGTTAACCAAATACTCGGAAAACTATAGGTTCTATCACTATCTTGGCTTTTTGACCATCTACCCTAGTTCTACTGCCCTAGCAATGACGTATGGATGGAAAATAGATAGACACACCTATTAACAAATGAACTAGCAACATTTTTATACAATCATAATAAGGGGGAGGGGGGATTAATGCCAGGTTTGCTTCTCACTCAGTTTGACTATCTGTCTTGGCCTTTCTACAATTAGCCATGACTTGATGCCCACAACTATTCCATTTTAATTAAAAACTCAACAAAAGTGAGAAGAATGTGAGGCAAACCATCATCTAAAGTGAAAATGGGGCCATTCTGCAATGAGTGTCAGGCAAGGCAATTGGTTCAATTTATAAACTTAGACATTTGCTAGACTAATAAAAAAGTTAATTTAATGTTAGTTGAACATAAGTTGACTGAAATTGCAACGGGAATAAGCGTCCAAAGCTTACAAGGGCCTCCTATGTGGCTCGAATGTTATGCAAGTGAACCCAATTATAGGCTAAGACAGTTGGACTAACAAAAACTGAACTGTCTGTGCTTGTGTCTTGGGTTTGACATTTTTTTTTCACAAGCTCAGGTAGTTTTACCAATAAAAATGCCCAGATAGTCAGTAAAATGGTATCACCTTGACTAGGCAGCCAAGGAAAGAAAAAAAAGCAAAAATTTTCATTAGTTAAAATTAAAAATTTGTAACCGGAACCCCTGCCGATAATCAAGAGACCTTATATGAGGGGGTCACTATAGATACTGCACCATCCTTCTGAATTTTCCCTTTATCACAAAAAACTTTCTGTTCAATATATATGGTAGTTCCACCATGATAGCGTCCTTTTTTGAAATTTTCCACCAGGCTGGGAGCCGCTGTTCTCAAAGACTAAAATCCATTCATCCACTAACATATAGGCAGTTCAATTCATTGCACCAGCCCTGCATTATGCTGATATAATTTTTCTATGCCAATAAGAAAGTACTTGAGTACTTAAGTACCCTTAAGTACTTCAATTTTCTACTTAAGTATAAGTATTAAGTACTTAAGAATTTTTTACTTAAGTAATTACTTAAGTACTTTTACTTAAGTATTTCCCAACACTGCTGGTAGGCTACCATTAATAGAATTCTGAAATTACAAAATGTATCCACGCATTTTCTAAATGGTTGGTTTTATGAATAGAAGTAACTGATTACAAATATTGGGATGTGTGACGCTGAGTAAAACACAATATGCAGGTTGGACCCCAGAGAAAAGACAACCTTCCTATAACGATGGATTCTAAAGACCCATAAATAAAATTTGGGTCTTCGGATGCTGTTTTTTAGGTGTCGAGATTCACTTTTTTGTTCTGCCCTTGGTCGGATTGTAAGCAATCCTAAGTTTATAAAATAAGTTTGCACAATTTTGTTTTATAAAATTAACCATAAACAAAGACTAAAACGTAACTAGACTTTCGTCTCCATTTCTTTTTTTATAATTATGAAACACGCGTGTGCTTGCTACAAGCTTTGTTGCTTTTAACCCTGTTGCTAGTTGAAATAAAGGTAATATTTTTTTGTTAATATAAGTTAGCATTGTCATTGAAATTGATGTCGTTTTTTTTTTAATTTGTTTTTGCGCCATGTTGTTGATAATTTCTGCTGTCATGAGCGTGTGTAGCTCCATTAACCTCTTGTGGTCTGGTGATGTAATGAACAGTTCATAGTAGTAGTGGTAGCAGTGTGATATCATGACAAGTGTAGTACTAGTTCCAGGCTACGTCAGATGAGCCCTGGTGAACCCTGATTAGTAATATCCATTTGTCTCACCTTCTTTTTTTTGGCCCACTTACAATTAGTAACTTATCTTTTATTAAATGGACTATTCTTTTGTATTGGCTGCTCTTTTCGGTATGTGCAATTATTATCACGACCTGGCCTGCCGTCGTGTATTCTTTCGGTATTGTCTTTCATTGATGCTGGACAAACATATAAGGGTAGGCTACGACTTCATCCAATTGTATGTTGGTTATGGTACTAATAATAATAGTGAAACAGTTCTTCCCTTAATTGACTTCTTCATATCCTAATTAAAACTGCGTGACCTTTTCTTTGTTCAAACTTGATTCCCATTTTCTAAAAACTTTTTGTCAAATTATTGATTTTCTGAAAATTTAATCCTGTATTTCATGAATTACCTTTTTGTGGATAGTCTTCATTAACGAATTGAATTTTCTTTTTACCTCAACACCTGCGAATTAATGCGTCTTTATCCGCAGTATTCTCACTTTATCCGCATTACGGAACTTTTATAATTAATCTATTTGTTAAAAAAATTCCCTTGTGTAACATGAAACATAATTTTTTTTAGAGAGATTTAAAAAAAAAGATTGACATAACATCAACATGCTCTTCTCAACATTTCAACATTTTCTTCTCATTTTCCATAGAAAATATTATGTAATTGTTGACGGGAACGAAATTTTAGACGGGGAATTGTTCAAATTGATGTCAGGTTCAGTTAAAATCATTCAGAATTTTAAACATATTGACAATGCGCTAAATGTTCTTACTTTCGAAAAATGAAAATTTTTACTTTCTCAAGCAAAAATGTTTCCAAGTCCCCCTCGGAAAATTGATTCGGGTACCCATGCTAGAAAGAAAAGGAAAACTATGCTTTTGCTTCCGTAAAATTGAACTGGAAATGACTTGTCACGAAAGATACTCATCTACTCTTGAAAGCACCGAAATTCGCCTTCCCCAAAAAAGAAAGGCACTCTCAATAGCTCATCCAGGGTTTGTGTTTTGGGAGAGGGGTTATAATAAAACACTATAAAACGCATCAAAATTCGTTTATATCCATTTTTTGCTTTTTTACGAGTTGGAGAAAATGTTGGGTGGGGAGGGTTAACCCACCTCTCTCTGGATTCGGCCTTGGACATTTTTTATTTTTCGAACATTTATGATCTTCCTGATTTCAGTATAAGCTCAGAAGATAAATGCCAAAGTTTATTATATTAGTCAGGCTGAAAATAATAGTCTCATCTCAAATCTCGGTACCAACGGATATGCTAGCAAATAACGTTATTTTAATTGACACTTGAGTGAATATATTGTATGAACACTGGCATATACCAGTTTTCCTTTAATTTGCATAAATATTTTCATATCATCAAAAAACACGTTTTACAGACCATGATGGATGAAACGCTATTTTTGGCAATACTGATGTATAGTATGACTTTCCGCTTTTATGAATGAGTTGTTTATGCTTACACTAAATGCTTAAAATTAAAGAAGGAATGAAGATTGAACTGCCGACCCCGAAGTACTATCAGGAATTGGCTGAATGATTGTTGGCTGTCTAAACATTGTCCAGAGACAAATAGAGAAATTACAAACGAACAGAAAAACAACAATTCTCTACAGACTTGTCAGTACAGTGAGCTTAAGACATAATCGCAATGAGATTTTCGTTGAGATTAATTCCCCTGTTGTGGTACATTTCTAAGATATCTCCTCACCCTATTACGTATATGAGGGGACTGCCCCCTCCTCAACGTCCCGCTTTTTACGCTAAAGTGTGTTAATACTTTCAAAAAAGCATCTTACTGTTCTAATTAACCGACCCTTGTGTTTCACGAGTTGTCCGTAAAGAACTGGGACACAAAGGTAAACTTTATCGTAAAGAGTGAGGTATTGAGGAGGTGGCAACCCCCTTCATGTACATTATATATTCTGTTCGTTTTAAGTTTTATTTTAAGTTGTTGAAAAAACTTGTTTTTTTTCTATTTAACTTCTAAATGATTCCGGGAATAATAATATAATGTAGATAATAATAGATAATAATTTCTAGATAATTCTAACTTCTAACAGTTCTAAATAATTTTTTAAAATAATTCCGTGAAATCTGGCTCCCCCTTTACGGAAAAATCCTCTAGACAATGTAATCCCGGTGAAAATTTAGGCTACTCCGGATACTTACCACTAACATCTCCACATGTAAAATTGAGTCGGCAAATAGAGAGTAAGACAAATAAGATTAATTTTGTTTAGAGATTCTGACAAATTCCCCAGTGTAAAATTTCCCATGAAAAGTTCATCCCCCGGAGACTTTTTAATTTCCATGGAAAATTATCCGCGAGGAGAATCCTACAGTGGAAAATCCCTCCCCCCTCTAGAAAAATGTATGCATGCACCCCAATAAAAAATATCATATGTAAACTATGGGCAAATTTCACAAGTTAAAGAAATATCCCCATGGGCTCTGGGGTAATGTTATCTCTAAAGGTACAGCTATGGGATCTTTCAACTATGCTGAACAATATGGCTGTCTTTGCGTCTTTGGCGAAAAAAGGGTGTTGGATGGGGCTAGCTGCCCTCCAATCTTCTTAGGCACTTAAGGACACTATAATTTTTTATTTCTATTTGGATGAGTCCTCACCCGATGCTTTAGGACCACCGGTTCGATGCGATCACCCTGAAAAAAAAATAATAAGAAAAAAACAAACACGCATCTGGGATCTTTCTTTTGACAAAAAAGAGCAAAATTCCACATTTTTGAAAATCAGAGCGTGAAATCTCTTCAGTAGGGTTTTCTGACACTCAAAATCTGCTGACGTTATTTTATTTTTTTTTTTTATCACACTTTTATTAAGATTCTCTTACTTTTATGGAGTTTGTCCCCCCTTTTTTCGAAAATCAGGCAAATTTTCTCAGGCTTAGAGGCTTTGATGGACGAAACTAAACTTGATGAACCTTACAGATTTGGAATCAGCATAATAAGACAATTCTTTTGAGATGTCGATTGATAATTAAAATTCCGTTTTGATACCGTTACTGCTTGATTCTACTGAAAAATCTTAAGTGCTTTAGACATTTTTCTATTTCTCGCACGGTTTTTTTTCAGTTATAATTTCTGGTGAAACAATCGAAATATGTGCCATTCTTAGCAGACTGATTGAGCAATATAAGCTGGCCTTTACAAAGAGCCATTATATGCAACCACACTAATCTTTGACCCTTGGCTCCAAAATTTCTATTTTGTCTGACATACTGCACTTCAAAAAAGAATAGGCTAGATTATATTCTCAAGCTTTAAAAAGATTATGATTATGCATTGAGTTGCAATGAAGTTTGGTTGATGTCACAGTCACAGAACAAATTTCAAGTGGTGTTTGACATGAATCGATCTTAAGGCCATCGTTTCTTCATTGCCAGACACGCGTCAAGCTTGACTTTCAATGATAATATTATGCATAATCATGATTTAATTGACTCTCCCATACCCATATACCTCTACAGAAATGTATAGGTGTGAATCACCCATTCATAACGACTCTGGCAACGCTATCAGCACTAGCCTTTAGTAGTTTACAGCTCTGACGTCAAAATAAAACCTTCCTCTGAATGTAAAGTGGTTCCCTTCTTGTGAAAATCTTAAATGGCAATGAATTTGAGTTGGTGGATAGCAGAAAGATATACGATGGGAGGGGGGTTCAAACTGAAGCATCACCCAATCCAATGAAAATTTTACCTTTCAAATGTAACTAATTTAATTGTAATATCAGTTGTATGTATTTAGCATCAAACTGGTCAAAAGCGATTGTGTAATATTTTAAAAGGTCAGATTAATTAGATATTTATTGTAATTACGTTGTTGTTTGTGCTGTTCCTTTTAAAAAGAAGGCCTACACATTTCTATCTAGAAGTTATAATGAATGGCGTATCGTTCTGAAAGCATACTTATTATTTATATTTAAAACTGTCTTGAAGTTCAGATTGTTCTCATCAACTGAAAAGTGTCTCCCCTTCTCCCGCGATAAAAATTGGCCTAATTTAAGATCCGGCTCCTAAAGATATAAGACTGAAGATCCCAAATGATCTTCTTTGACAATATATGCATTTTCTACATCATTCAGGAACAGAAAGTTTATATTATTCCTGAAAATCTATATTCACATGTAATATGGGTTTTGCGAGAAGCTAATTGACGATACAACAAAAGGACTAGATACTTATGTATTGGATTCACTAGATTCAGGTCTATTCCTTCACTGAACTAGAATTATGGCATTACTTAGACTTTTATGTCATTCTGAAAACTGAAACTCCGACACCATTCTTGGAGATTCGCTGAACTAGACTGATGACCTCGTTCCCGAAGTTTTTTGTTCCCTCGAAATACGCGCTTTTACGAAAAGTCTGTCTGTATGTCTGTCTCTCTACAGCTACAACTTGCTGCACAAGGGCAAGACATTTATGCAATCGGATTCGTTAGTTTTAAACTTCCTAATTTCTCAAGCCAGAATTATGATATTACTGGAGTTTTTTTTCTAGTGGACCAAGGCCGTAACCAGAATTTTTTTCGGATTTTGTGGGGGAATAAAACGCATCAAAAATTTATTCGAATGTATTTTTGCTATTTTTTTTTATGAGTCAGACAAAATTCGCAGGCTATATTATTGGAAATTATGGCAATGTGGTCAGTGATCAAGTATGGTTCTGAAAAGTACTAACGTTTGCTGTATGTTATTAACCCTGGCAAAAGTCAAGGCTGTATCCCGTGGGAGGGTACAGAGATCGAACCTGCGTGTTTTTGTCCATATCGCAAAAATAACCGAAATACTTATAAACAAATTTTTTATGGCGTTTTTTTTCTTTTCTTTTTTATTCTGGAAAAAAAATTAAAAAATCCCGGGTGTGTCCTTGGCCGACGTGTGGCTTTAAATATACTAATCAAGTCATAATATTTTTTTATCGATTTAAAATGTCTGAAAAAATCAAAGGACTATTTACTTTTATAAATTTTCAGGATAGACACAAATCAACTTTGATCTTTGATTGCACCAATTTTTTACTAATTAAAATTGACCTTGTTTTGAATGAATCTCGTTTACTATGTAGGCTACATTGCGCTCTTAATTGAAATTTTTGTTATTAAGTCTTGTTTATACCCACGTTAAAGTGCCAAAGATTTGTCTATTATTCATCTTCCAAGCTTGTCTACGTAGTCGATATTTCCCGAGATGTACATACTCATCAGAAAATACCCTAAAAACGCGAAATGTTCTCTCTGTTTATATTGAATTAAGATGTTCTTCCAGCATATATTAATCTTGATATAAAGTATAATTTAGAGTTTGGGTTTCTGATTTTCTCAGCGGTGCTTCAGTTTGTTGTACATCTAGCTCAAACCTTCTCTTACAATTATCTATATTTACCAGCCTAAAACCCAAATGCAAAACCGCAAATGGTCTTAATGAATACGCACTGATCTCACGTGGTGCATGTGAATGCTCGACTTCATTCTCTCCTTCCATTATCTACTTCGATTTCAAATGACATTTCTACACATTGAACAGGATGTTCTAAGGGTATATAATTTTATTGAAAGTACCCGTGGGGCTTTTCAGTAACAGAAACCTTTATTCTTGCGTTGTAAAACAGTCTCATTCAACAGAGCTGTTCAAGCATGAATTCGAATGGAGTCGCTTTATTTTTGTTTGGCTCAGTGACTTTTGAAGATGGAAAGAGGCTTAAAAATTGTATCGTGAAAAAGAATGAATAGTTATTTGAAGATTCAGTTGAAAATGTGACAAAAACATAAATAACACACATGCGTGAAAATTTGCAAAAGTCGAAAAGAATGATGAAAATAGACGATAAAAGTATTCCAGTGAAAGAGCTTCAAATGGCCGTTGTCTAACTAAAAACCCACTTGTGCGGGCCTTAAAAAATTTGTCTGCTGACGTTCCCTTTGCTTGTGACTTTTGAAGAGCAGGAGAAAAATGGAGAAAAGCAAGGACAATTTCTGTCCAATTCAAGGGGTCAAGGATATGGAACTCTGGACATTTAGGTCTTTTGGCTTATCAAGTCTAGTAGTTAAACATGTGCAACTCTTTCCGTTTCTGAAACAATAATTGTTTGTTGCCACTGGGATGCCACCACATACCGCAATCTTTTTTTTTTGTGCGACAGCAGTTTTTAGAGCACGAAATCTGCTGTCGAGTGAACACAAATTTAGTTTTTAGCTGAACAAGTATTCTCGTATAACGGAGAAAAAGAACGGTAACATCTCCGATTTTCAAAGATCCGAAATTACTTACCGAAAGACTTTAGTCTCCCAAATATAGCCTAATAATAAAACTTTAAATTAACCTGTTCTTTCCATTTTCGAATTAATTAATTAATTGCCAGGTTGGTACTGTCACTTCCCACAATAAAGTTTTGTGTCACAAAAGTGTATTGTTCGGGATCTACTTCTAAATGAGTGTTTGTTCAAATTTTTACTACATCTCCTTCAAGACGATAAACAGCAGACAAAATGAAAAAAAAACAAACACAAGAAACAAACAAACAAACAAATGAAAGTGCTTCCTTTACCCACACTATAGTCGATAGTTCTTAACTTAGGGATTTGAAAATCCGCACATGAGGGTTTCAAATAAATAAAATCCGATGGCCAAGTTTTTTGTCACGGTTTTGCCCTTTATCAAAAGTTTTTAATTTTGTTTATTTCACAAGGAAAGCGGTGGAGGGTTGGAATTCGATACTATAGCCAAACATTTAGACCTGAAACAATCTTATGTCGTGACATATACTGAGTTTCACACGACGGATCGCGTGAAAGTTGTCTCAAATTACACACCATCATAAGGTTTGAGAAATATTTGGCCAGGGCATAATAAATGATAAAACTCAACTTTAATTAAACATTAGCAATATCAGATGAGTAAACCTACCTGAAATACTACTCTAAACATATATATAAATGTGCTTGTTTAGCTTAGAATTGATTTAGCTGAAAATTGCTTTCCGGGCTCCATTCAATATTCCAGATCAACATGGGCATCAAATATCAGGCTGGAGGCTGCATATCAATGAACTAAATATTAGTTTTTTAAGGGGATCCGATAACATAAAGAATCATCCTATCTCGTCCATTATAAACTTTTTTGGTTTTTTGGTGCCAAACTATTTAGAATTGATTGGGCGGCCTTGCCATAGCTTGTAGGGCTTGCATAAGTGATTCGAATAAACGGCAGAATACAAAAAAGCCGACATATACTTTCCCCGAAATCTTAGAAAAACCTTGTAACTTCTCTTGTTTTGTGCAACAAGGAAGTAAATTTCGAATTTCAAGTTGTTTTTTCAATCAAACGAAGCAGAATCTTCTTTCTAAAATTCAGGAAAGTGTTTTCTCTAAAAACGTTCTAGTACACCGGGTACAAAATTTCCAAAAATCGCCTAAAAAAAAAATATCATTTATCCAATTTGACTGCTCTTCGAATTTTCTGTGGTTCATCCCTATAACTGAAAACTTTACCGGCATAACTCCATTTCCTTTTCAATCAAGTTTCATAATTAAATTAAAAATTGTCCATAGGTATCAATGATAATTAGTCCTCTGGGAGAATTCGCTAACGGAACATTTCTCTTTGAGACAGTCAGCCGACGTTGAGGCTCACAAAATGATGTTTAAGGTATTGAATTCTCTTAAGTTGCTCGCCTGAATTCAACGCATAAACCACTATCTGCGAACCAATGTAAATATGCCCTTTCTATTGTCAAAGCATAATTATTATTTTATTATTTAAGAATTAACGACGCTTTTTTGACTACTATGGTCCCTGCGTCGGCCCTGCAGTGCATTCCTGCAGCGTGATTCGATCTCTGGGTCCCGTATTACCAAGCTAAGGTCAAATCCACTGCGCCACCACAGGACTGTCAAAGCATAAGTAAAGAAGATTTGTCGAATTTAAATGAAATTGCCAACTACTGTTCAAAAAAAGTTACAGATATTTTAGTATATTTTTATTCCTCACCCAAAATGCTTATCAATAATAAAAACAAATGACATCGTTGCTCTTAGAGTAGAAAAAAACTTAAAAATACTGAAATTATTTTACTTTGACTAGCTTTGACGTCGAGCATTCTTCTGTGAAAACCTAGTTTGATATTTCAGTGTCCGAGGAACATATTTCCTAAGAAATTTGAGTGCACTAGAAAAGTAATGACGTCAAATAGTGTCAAATTATTATTACCATCTGTTGCCAATAGAAGTTTAAAAGCAATGAAAAAAAAAGATTAATATGATTCTTTGCTTTGCTCGTTGATGTTCGCTTTTGGTTCGTAAATGTGAAGAAACATGAAGCAAGGGGCTCAAAAGTAGAGATACCAGATGGAGACAGTTATGTGTCGCCAATCCCGTCTCCTGTTAGCTACTGTAATTAAAAGGTATCATGGTTTTAAAACTGTGTTTCGTAAACAGATCACATTTTGCATTTCTTGATTGATCACGTTTCTTGCTTTTTGCCGCTTTCTTTCCCCTCACCTCTTCTAGGTTAAAATAAATTTACTTTTCCTTGCCCTTTCTCAAGATATCTTCAAGTATGAGTTTTGTTCCAAAGTGCCTATCTTTAATTCTTTTCACTATAAAATATATCGGAAGCCTATTTATTATAATATTGCCATATTTTATTAGTTTTTTTCTAAAAAAGAAACTATCCTTATATGAACAGCCAACATTTTTTTTTTAAACACATTTTTTTTCTATATTTCCAGTTCTGTAAAATTGAGGGTGCTTAATATAGCACCCAAGAAATCATCTTACGTAATCTCAAAAGCAAATTTATCAAATTGGGGACTCTCTCCTACTAAAAGTATCAAAAGGGGTATGATCACCAAAAAATTACAACTAGAACCTTTGCTCTTGATTCCAATCAAGTTTGGATGTGATGTGCATACCCCTTCTGCTAGTTGTATTGATGACAACAATGTAGGAAAATCCAAGATTCCCTTCTCCACAAATGTTGGATTGGATCTTAACCCCTTCAGACATTATTAAAACATATATTCTTACTGTTTATCAAGTTTTGTGAAGATCCGATAGCCACTTCTAGTAAATGTCCCGATGACATGATTTTGGATAACTCATCTCCACAAATATCGGATCGCGTACAAACTCCTAAAAGGGGAAACTAGAATGCTTAAGGTACACTTGACCTCCGCTAAGTGGAGTTAAATGGAGTTGAGCTGAATGGAACCTTCATATTAGAGATTATCGGCCGGATTCAAACCATCTATTGACGCAGCCGCACAGAGCTTTTGAAATAATTGGGAAAAAGCTGTTTAAATGACTTTGTCATCGACCAATGGTGACGAGTTTTTGGTCAAATTTAATAGACGGCCTTTTTTTTAATGAGTAAAAGAAAAAATATTTAACCACCATCGAATAGAATATTTTCATTCCGATTTGCTGTGCCCCATCGATGCCCACGTTCGGCGCAGCTCATACTTCGTACGAGGTGCTCAGCAGATTGTTGGCGTCTCTTAATGAATCAAGCAACTGGGTATATTCGAGCAGCCTAAGTATGATTGACACGTCCCTCACAATAGGAGTGACCGGTGATACAACGTGGGGATTGCTCCAGCATGGGGTTGCATCTAAGCATTAATTTGGGTATAGGTTTGCTTTCCAGACGTGTCTCTGCTGTTTTTCGAACTCCATAGAGTCCCTGGCCTTTTCAGGTCTCCGTATGTTTTGAGATTCCTCATCAATACCTGTTCAATTTCTACTTCCTTAGTTAGTTTTGCCGGGGTCATATCGCTTTGCTGAATAACAAAAAATCGATCCTTTAATTCTTTGTACATCTTTTGACCTGAGCTAGATAAGTCGTGCATCGATTGAAAGAAGACCCTAATGAACTTCGTATGTATGAACGTTTTGAACATTGAACATTTTTAATGAACATTTTTGTGCGTCATTTTTGGGTTTCAGATATGCTGAGGTTTTGCCGTTTTTTTCAAAACTCTTATATAAGCACTCGGCAACGTATTTTAAGTCTAGAATCTTAGTGGAGGTTCACTGTACCATCCGTGTGTATAAACTTCCATCTTGAAACTAGAGAAATCCCAGTTCATAGAAATATGAAGTTTTTTTCGGTTTTTGAAAAAAAAAAGAAATCTTGTTCGGCAACCATCCAAAAATGGAATCTTGTTCATACTACCTCTCGTTATGTTCATAAGTTACTTTATGCAAAGATAAAGTGACAAACCTTCGTAGTGAAATACCATAGGAACTTTGTCCAACTTTATACGTGGGTGTTGGTTTCAGCACATCTACTCTTTGTAGACTAGCAGCTTCAGTATGAAATTAGAATAATTGGGAAATAATTATTTTAAGATTTGTGCGGCCTCACCCTCTAAACCAGTTTAGCTCATTGTCAAAATGTCAAAATCAATTGACTTATCGCTTTTCTCTTAAGTAATCCATACGTTTGACTCCATACGTTGGATATAGCTGTTTGTAAAAAGTCTAATTATTTAGAATAATTCTTCCTTGTCCAGAAACCAGGACTGTTCCCCAGTATGGCCACCTCAAAGTTTTATTTGTAGTTTTAATTTGTTGACAAACTAAAATATTTTCTTAACACCATTTGAATGTCTTGATCGAAAAGTGCGAGTAATTTGTTCTTTTGTATACTAAGTGTAATTAGTTGAATATAATGGACGTATTTCCTGGAACTAACTGTAGAATTTAACCCTCCATTGGAAAATTTAAAATGTTTCAAAAAATTCAGAAAATGTTTCACATTCAGAATTAAAATTAAAATCAGAATAAAAACATTTAAAATGTTTCATATTCAGGAAACAGATATCTTTTTGAAGAAAATACGCATCAAACCTTTATTCTCCTATAAGGAACAAGACAAAAAGATATTGTAAAGTTTTGCTGTTGCGTCCAATTTACGCTAGTTGGTTCAGTTCAGAAACTTTGCCATCTTTGCTCCCTTAACCGAATACTTGTTTATCTAGCATATCATCACTTGTCATCTCTTTATTTTTCTTTGTCCTCCGAGAGGTGTTTGTTTTGTTTTCTTCATTATCCATCTTCTGTGTCAAGTGCATTGATATACTAATATCTGAAAAGAGTGTAAACAAATACACACGCATCGACACGCTTTTGGAAACATGTTACTCGTGTTTCTTCTTTACATGAAAGATTCGATGGGTTGAGCAGCATTTCAGAAGCTAAAACATCCGCGTTCTTTAATGCGGCCGCATTTTTTACAATTGCCTTGATCTAGACGTTCGGTCCGAGTCCACGGGTGACTTTCACTTTTTGTATTTTTCACGCTGGTTTATTAAGATTAACTAAGCAACAACAAAATTTTCATTAAATCTGTAGAGGATTATATTATAAAACCATAGGTTTTTTAATCCCAAATAACATTTAAAGCGTTCAGCCACCTAAGGCAGATACTATTCTTTTGTTGCCACACTTCGATAACCTTAAATATTTCATTAAAAAAAGACAAACAAAATCCCTAATAAATGATGGAAAACTCTAATATTTTCTTGCACTCTTTATATCACTTAACATAAATATGCTGTTTAATATAATTTAATTCTCAATCCAAATTTCATGTTTGTTAGAAATTTGGAAAACATTTTCTTCTATCAAATTTGTTTTAAAATAGGGACCTCTTATTGCCTTTTAGTTCATCTATTTTCCCATAATTTTTAATTATATCAGGCTCAAATCTAATCTGCTATTACCTTTATTATTTCTGCTTATACTCCGCGGTCTTATGCGTGCAGCCATTGGTACAGTAATGCTGCAAAAAAAAAAATTCCTGCCCGTGAAAACAGTTTAAACAGTGCATTCTCCGAAAAATCCTTTTTCTGCTCAGACTGAATATACATTACCGCATTTGCTTAGAAAAGAACATTAAAATTAGGACAAATACACCAGTTCCATTCCAGTCCCTTCATTTGCGCTCCTGACAGAACTTAAGACGTCCTGTTTGTAAAATCTGGTGTGACCTTTATCGCTGCTGTATAGATTCATCAAGATTCTATTTACACAGGTTTTTTTTTCTTGGTATCCCTATATATACCAGTTTCTATTCAAATGCTTTAAGCTTTTATTCCTACGCTCTGTGATGACCTTAAACAACTCCATGGTCTTCTATCACTCGCTCAATTCTCTCAGTAAACCAGTTGAATTGATTGCTAATCAATAAGAAAAAACGATTGCCAGGGAAATTTTCCCCATGATCTTAAAGCCTTAGTCTCTTTTCTATATTTTGCTTTTATTTGTTTCTAGAAGGGGAGAAGGTTTTGGAATTTGGGGTGGATGAATTTACAAAGCCCTTATTTGATTGATAGTCGTTCTATCTGTCAAGTAACAATCACATATCCGTAGATGCGCTCGTTTAGATTTTGACAGAGACAATGGGGTATTGATTTGCGCCTTATATTGGTCCTGATTCTGATCAACACTCAATTTTATGCTTTGGCTTCTGTATATTAATTCTTTGTACTTGTTTTATTCGTATCTTATGCTGCCTTTCCGAGAGAAAAGGTGTATCTCAAAAAACCTGAATTTGGTGGCCGGTGTTAACCTTCCCCCTTGGTGTTAACTCCCCCTAAAAATACCCTCCTCCGGTATTTACTCCGGTGTTTACCCCCTCCCTGGTGTTTGCCCCTGGGGATAAAAAATATTTTTTTACAACTGAAAGTAAGGGGCAACGTCAAAACTTAAAACGAACAGAAATTATTACCTATATGAAAGGAGTTGCCCCTTCCATAAGACCTTGCTTTTTGCGCTAGAGGTTTGAATTTTTGTCCTAATTCTTTAAGAACGATTCCTGAAACACACTGGCCGTTTAATTAGAACAATAAGTTTTGTTTTAAAGTTCAATAAGGCTTATAAGGTTTGATGTTTCATGGTTTGTACCTAACAGACGTACGTTTTAACGCGTACGTTTTAAGATGTGATGCTGCTCCTCACTTTCAGTTGAAAAAACTTGTTTTTTTAATTTAATTTCTGATTGTTTTTAACAAAAATTCCGGTACTTGTGAATTATACACCACTCACTCAAGTATATGATGTTTAAAACTCAAGAACAAACCGGTTTCTTCGTTACTTTAGAATCAAATTCGGGCTGTATATTTGTATATTAGGGAGGGGGGTAAAGTATAGTGGGTCTAGGCATGGTTAAAGCATGCAAGATGTGTTAGGTACAATTTTTCCGCATATCATGAAGTAAGAATTGTTTTCTGACTTCAAACTGTCCAGATAATTCACCTCCTCCCCTTATTTGCAAAAATATAGCCCAAATTATGTATTTCCCATCTACTCTGTCACATGTCTGTCTTGTCTCACGCTAGGCTGACAGAAACGAATGAAGAAATTGGTTTATTCTCGAATTTTACACAGCTTAAGAGGTAATGGCGCATAATACACAAGTACCAAAATTCTCCCCCCCCCACCTACGGAGCATAAAAAAACAACCAAACTCAAATAAAATTCTCAAATTTGGAAAGCCTTATTTTCCACGTTTAAATAATTTTCTATTCATCAGTATTCTACTTATTAATCAACTAGAATTATACATGATCAAGTTCTGTAAATCACTTTCGGACTACGTGTGATTCTTTTCTCATACAATCAGGCAGTGCCGAATCCAGGGAGCCCAGGCCCTTTTTCACGGAATTTCCGTGAAAAATTTCCTTTTTCACGGAATTTCCGTGAAAAATACAATTTCTTGTATTTTTCAGCGTAATTCAAACATTTTTTAAAAATGTGTTGTTTATATAAAAGGTGGTACTCGTACATAGTTTGGCTAGGGGCTGGTGAGGGGGTAGTGCCCCTCGCTAGAAAAATCGTTTTGCTATTGAAAAATCCTAAACAGTGAGTACTTACTAATTTTTATACTATGAATTTTATGTTTTAATTTTATATGTCATTTTATATTTTATATACAAGTCATAGAAAGCTACAGGGTGAATCGCAAATACGATGTTATATGGGGATGGAGCAGGACTTGTTTGTAACTGCTTGTTTCTATTATTCAGGACTTATGATCATTTGTTATTGGATAATATGCGTTTGCATTGTCGAAAACATCTGGCTCTTGCAACTTGATACTGCAATCTTGTCTCTGGTAGAAAAAACACTACCAGGGACTTAGCTAATATGATTAGAAATTCTGATGTGACAAACGAAGCGTTAGAAATACTGGATACGGAAGTGCACATTTTTAGCCAACAGAAAAATACAAATCGCTTTTAGGCTTCCTAAGCCTACTTATTCGGGGTGATGTTTTGCGCTGACAAATTTAAATTTAAATTCATGAATAAATAATTTCGTTTCTCTGGTCTGTTCTTATTTCTAAATGCAGAATTTGCTTGCTTATTTTGCGACAATACGGATATCTATAAAACTGTTTCACTTGGAAGCTTCCAGATTTTTTATTTTGTTTGTTTGTCTTTTTTTATGTATATGTTGGTGCAACTAAAGTTTGTTACATAGCTCCTTGGACTGGAAATTCTTGACCCATTTTGATTTTGAGTCGGGGTAAGTGTAATTGTCCCCATAAAACACTTTTTTTTTAGTATTTTACATTGAGAACATTATAAAAGTTACCCATCAGGTTTGAAAATAACTTCCAAGCCCTGTCTTGGAAGACTAAAAGTATGCAAGAGATATATTTTGTATTTTATGTTGTGGGAAAACACAGTTTCTTGATGAGGAAAGCTTTTTTCAAGCCCTAGGGCCCTTGAAAATGTTTTCAAGTGCCCATTGTTATTTCAAATTTCAAATATTTCTCATGTTTCTTCAGACTTTAAATGCTCATGTTTTTAGATACAATAAGTAATTGGTGTCTACTATCAAAATAAACTGAAAACTGCAACATAACGAATGTTATTATTTTTTTATTATTCTTTTCTGCATCTTCTTTTTTAGTGGTGACCATTTGTGAATAATGACAGCTCTAATGTTCATGATAAATCTGCCTTATTGACATCTAGAATCGCTGTTCTAACTGAATTGTTGCAAGTTGGAACTTCCCTATTTCTGCCCCCTTACTTCCAGTTAATTTGTCTTTGTGTTTACCCGCTATTTACAAAATGGCCTGCGATAAAAGTAAGGACCATCCAAGGAATATTATTAACGGGGAATATTTTGTTTATTCCGTATAATAAATTTAGTTCCGTCTATAGTGTAAACAGGCAGTTACCACTAATTTTTATTTTTTTTTTTTTTGTTAGGAGAGACAGTTGGAGCACAACTCTATAAAATAATGTGAATTACATCAAAAGTAACAGGAATTATATGAAAAATCGTACAGCTCTCACGATTTCAAAGAGAGGCTTGTAGCCCCCCTCCCCTCGAAGGTTTCTCCTTTTGTGTTGAAGTGAAACCACATCTTCATTATTACTGATATAATTATTTTGTTATTGACACTGTTGATATTGTCTGCGGGCTTTGACTCGTCCCATTTCCTGGCAAGAGTTCAAGAAGAAATTTCTGGAAAAATCTCACAAATTGAATTATTCTTGTCCCATTCGCTAATCAACTGATGAGGTAGGAGCCATATTTTTTGGATGTCATCAGCTTTCAAAAAGAAGAAAGTAAAAAGCTAAAAGCTTTTCTCTCGTTTTTTTCATTTTGTTTTTCTTCTGTTAAATATGGGATTGAATAATCCCCTTAAAGAAAATTTATCATTCTATAAATTATTCGTTTATTGTGCTTGTGCTAGCTGGAAAAACTAACCTCCGTTTTTATTGCCCTCTCATATTTCTATATTTATTGCTTTAGAAGTCTCATTTTACTCTGTTTAAATAAGAGGGTAAGACGGTTTATTGGTGGTTCTTTTGGAAATGAACAGATAATAGTCCTAGGTAACTGTTGAAGTTGGAAAACATAATGTTGAATCCAAACTGCTTGCTCAGTGGTAAGAAAAAGGTAAACATTTTTCTTTTTATAATTTTTTCCATTCCGAGATAAGTTCAAACTCTAAGTATTTTTGAGTACGATCTTGTATTTGCTTATTAAACGCGAGCTAGTTTCATGTGTCATTCATTCCAGACAGTTGTGATTGACGCTGTCTTCCTTTTTTTTTGGGGGGGGGGGGTGGGGTGGGGTGGGGGGAGACTAACTTTTAGGAAATAATGTCTCCTCTTGTTTGTAAATAATATGTTGAAAATTGTGCGAAAAAAAGGTAGTATTTGTCGATAAAAGATTTGCGAGTGTCACAGTTCACTTTTTCTAGGGAAAAAAGATGTTTGATGGCCAGAAGATTATTGCTGGAGAAAGTATAACAATATCCAGCGTCAGTAGAGAACACTCTGGATCATATGAATGCGTTGCTACAAATTCTGAAGGAACTGACAAAGCCAGGGTTTCCTTGGAAGTGCAATGTAAGTTCCATTAAATTTCTACGTTTTGGTTCTATCTTCAGCTGTAACTTGATTTTTATTTTACGGAAAGTTCGTGAATTTGAGATTTGTTTGAAAATTATCTGAAATCCAAGAGACAACCTTAACAGTAATAGGGGAACAAGCTTGTAAAATCTTCTAGTAGGGGTGTATACCATTGCAGTTTGAATGCAAAAAAAAAAAAAAAAAAAAAAAAAAAACGCCAGGTTCTATAAAAGCTTATATCAAATACCCGAGTTGCACTCTAAACATGTATAAAATAAAATTACAAATGTGTTCCATTTCATAATATTTAATCGCAGCACTTCATTTATGTGGGTATCAAAGGGTTTTGGCGCCTTTATTTCACTGAGAAATTTACGAAATCTAACGTTAAAAGTTTTTTACAAATGAAGAGAAGAATTATTTCGATTTCAAGTTGTTAGTTTTATCCCTTTTAACAGCAATGGGAGCAGTAAGTCGTTCATCATATCATATACGTTGAGTGGGAATGAAGGCTTAGAATGCTATTCCACTTGGTGGATTCTCTCTATGCGCTTTTATTCAGAAATTATCTTATTGCAGATCAATCTAATTTTATTTGCAAATAAACCCGATTTTTTTCTTATTCGGAGAGAGAAAAATCTTCTGATTTCTCATCGGATAATATGGTTTGACCACTCCGAAAAGTACCTTTTCGGCAATTCTGCATTGGAAATTTTCTGTAAATAAAGGGGCACATCGATACTATTACTACTACTAACTCACTGTAACACGAAGCCATCGGAGTGCAACACGGCTGCGCACAGCTCCACTCTGATCTGATTAAAGCTTATTCCCTCACTGGTTTTCATGAATTTTCACCAGATCCTTTGGTATGGTCTCCTTCTGTCCCGTTCGGGAGGATGACTTGCCTTTCGTTTGGACCCAGTTTGATATCCAAAAAGAACATTATTTGGTCATCTGTCATCCTTCATCCGTAAAGTATGGCATACGATCAGTCAAATGCCTTTCTATACCTCCTTAGAAAATTCCTTTGGAAAAACATCTTACAAATACTCCTAAATCTTTCAAATCACCCGCGTTTCAGAGCAGTACTTCAACGCGGTCATTACCATGGCTTCCAATATTCGTTTCTGAGTTTGCACCCTCGTCTTCCTTTTTTATAAACTTTTTCAACTAAAAAAAAAAAAAAAAAAAAAAAAAAAAAAAAAAAAAAAAAAAAAAAAAAAAAAAAAAATACCACCCAGGTAAGTGGAGTGGCCCGCTTGATGGGTTTTCTTATTACCTACGTCGTAGAAACGATTCTTGTATACATTTTTTTCTAACTGTTATTGAGCATTGCAATGGCAGAGATTCCCTTTTATTACTTTAGAAAAGCAAGACCCTTTTCATACCGCAAATCCTTATAACTAGGGACAACATGAAACAAAAACTAGTTTCATGATTGAATGAGTGTCAGTAATTAAATTTGACCCAAACGAATCATCTTTTCTGTCCCCATTGTTTTACTAGCTTTTTTTGTTTCTGATAAGACTATACCGAGTTAAAAGATGTTCACTTGCATCGCCGGTTTGATCGCTTAATTGCTGCATAGTAATTTGTTTCTGTTTCATGCTACCCTACCACGCAAGTACTTTACCTTTTACGTTGTGTGGAATGAATGGTAACATCGAAAGGGCCTGAGCTTTGGCTTCAGCGAATCTACGCCGCAGTCCCTGCTAGGACCTACGGCCAACTTATTTTTCAAAAAACACTAGAAAAAAATAGTTTTAAGTTCAAACAAATATCCTTGCTTATTTGCATATCAGTGTTTGCTCAACTTTTTCCTCTGAAAGCTGAGGTCCTTGAACAAATCTCGGGGAAATGCCCTATCCGTTCCTTCCCTCTATGTAAATTTCTACAAAAAAAGGAACACTAAGAAAACCAGTTGTATCCAAAATAGTGTCTTTATTCAGTTTAACGTCCTTCTCATTTTGTTTTTGCCCTCCGAAAGGCCCTAAAATTCCTTGAAAATTGATTATCTTCTCTTCAGCAAAATTAAGCCAAGGATTTTAAATATGCTCGGCCTGACACAGCATCCGGCCTTTATGGGCCAAAAATAATTGAGCTTGTCTAAAAGATGCCGACTCATTAATTATACAACTTCTGGAATTTATGATTCCAACAAAACGGAAATTACATGGGAAACAATCCTTAGCTATATATTAGAAGCAGATATTAAGCAAGGATTTTTGCGATAATTTGAAAAAAATGAAGATACAAAAACAGATATTTTCCAAAATCTAGGTTTGTTTGTCTTTTTCGATTTTTTTTTTTACGGAAATTACCAAGAACGGTATTTTCGAAAATCCATGGGGGGAGGGGAATTGATCTCGTTACAGCTGGTGAATGCTCCAGAGGACTATTCTTACACCATCCTCTGTCTACGTTAACGAAACTAGACATGCTATCAATTGAGTGAATGGTATAGAGCTAGAATTCCCGTTTATCAAGTCTTCTTGTTTTTTTCAAAATGTACGTGTTTATAAGAATATAAAATTTTGCTTTTAGAATATAATTGTAAACTGATGCTCCGAATGTATGTTTTCCGCTGCGTTTTTCGCAACTCCTTAAGAGTCATCACAAATATAACATCTAAAAGAAATTATACCTCTATTTTCACACGGACGTAGGCTACTCATGGACCGTGTTGACTATATTTTAGTTATCGAGAAGATTAGCGACATATTTGCCGCTTCTGGATACATACAATTACGATTAATTTTCTTAAGGGGTGGAGGGGGTCGTACCATCCGACATGAATTCATGAGAATTATATGCAAATTGTTGCGTTAATACGGAATTTTCTAGGTTCTGATCCGGAGCCCCCCCCCCCTCCTGGGTATTGGCGTGCCAATACACCTTTTGTGGAAGTGTATTCAAGTGACATTTCAAAAACTGTATATTCTGGAGATATGGGAAGGACTATGAAAGCAATGACGTCATCATTATAAAGAAATGACATTTTCATCTGACTTATCTTTTTATCTTTATTTTAATATTTTCCTCTGTTGCGTACCTTTTTTGGTTAGTTGAAATCCTTAGGCAGTATAAATTTTATGATTTGTCCTAAAATAGTACATGTTGCTTAGTTTTGACATGTATGTTGGCTGTGGGCTGGAACGTTCGAAATCAATGGGATATCTTTTTACATTGATTAATGATTAAGCTAATGATGTTTAGTCGATAATTGGACATGTTGAACTTCTCAAATTTAATTTTCTGTGTAGACAAGCCAGAGATAGAAGTTGAGAGAACGTCCATCAACTCCATGGAAGGATATGACGCAGAACTGACGTGCACTGTGCATGCTGAACCCAAGGCTGCGGTAAGAATGTTTCAATTTTTCTGCATCTATCAAGACGAGACAAGAGTATAAGGGGAAATTCATAGAAATAAAAAACTGGATATAAATATAAATTTGAAATAAGTTTTACTTTTGTTTTTCTGTTTTCGTAACTTTGTTTTTTGTTTTCATAATGAAAAAAGGTAAAAGATTCTGGATTTCAGGAATTTAGCATGACTATGATTGGACGAAAAAACAGTAGCGCCCAAAGCGGTGTATTGGTACTACGTTAAATGTAACAATATCAGGATTATTAAAGTAACCGTTTCTTTTAAAAACAATTTTTGCGAGCTGTCTAGTAAGACTTTGCTTTGCTTTCCAGTGATACTTGCGTTTATCGGACAGGTGTCAGGACTTTACGTCCAACTTTTAGAGCAAATCCACACTGCTAGTGGAAACTACTCTTGGCTCGTTTTTTTATCGCTCAATGATGATGATGATGATGATGCTGATGACTCAAATGATGACCCTCCTGGCTTTTAAATAGCTGCAAATCTGACTATGTTTCCTACCTTGCAAGTTAGTATTTTGATGAATAAATAAACAAAGCATAAAGAATTATGGACGAAGCCAAATCCTTTAACTAAGTTGATTATATCAAAGACAGTTGTGTTGATTTATAGTCTTTCCGACTTTTCCTTAGTGGGAAAATTGAATCGGAAGTTGGGACCCTTCAACCTAAACCTCCTTCGAAGTTGACTAATTGTGCTATGTCATTATACACTAAGATTTCTTTAGATCAGAGGAGTTCATTCTCCAGATTTCAGCTTGTTCGGGTCGCTCATCTCACATTCTCTAAATACACCACATAGACTAAGCACATTCGATTTTTTTTTTCCATCTTGGCTTGTACCTACATTGCACAGTCGTCAGCAGGGGATTATTTGATGCAGAGTTTGACATATAAAATTACTCGTAAATTTTACTATAAAACCATTGGCAGTTTAATTTGTAGTTAAGGAAAACATGATTTTCGCCCTCGATTTCCCTGCAATCAATCACTGGATTTATACTAGAAATTTTCCTTTACCGAGTGCTGCTAATGTTCTTGGTCCTATAAGTTTAGCTGGTTGGAGTCCGAACAATACAATGACAATACATCTCAAATACAAACACACATAAAAATAACAAACAGAGAATATACACTAAAACACATATAATACAAAAAAAATATACTAAAAAAAAGATCTTAAATAAGAAACAAAAACAATGAAGACCTACTCAAATTGCAGCAAGAAGAAAAGCGTGTCAATTAAGAAGGAGGGACATAAAAGTTAAAACGATTTGTAAATATACTTTTAAAAAAGACAAGGATAGAGATACATTTATTGCGACATTTATACATTTATTCTATAAAAGGAACTTTGCAAAAAGAAGTCTTGTATTTTAGGTAACTGTTAACTTTAGGTTAACTGTTAACTGTTAACTGTTAACTTAACTGTTAACTGTTAACGTTAAACTTAAACATAACTGAGCTTATTTAAATGTAAAGCATTTAAAATGTTATTTAAAATGTATTTAAAATGTAAATGTAGTAGTCACCTTAAAACTATAACAAACAAATGCAACTGGTGCATGAGCTGTAATAGTGTCTTTGAAAATCAACAATTAAGCATAGATTTTCCCCTTTAGAAATTGAATTGTTATTTTACTGTTTCCAGTCCCTGTATAGGGGTCGCCCATTTTCTAACCATGCAAAAAAAAGTGGTTCCTGCCGCTTGCAGTGGGATGGACGTCTTGCGTGGTGGAAAATGTCATACCCTAAGAGGTGCAAAAGGGGGGGGGGGTGTGTTGGATTTGGTAGGGTGTCCACATTTCTTATTGAAGAGTGATACTGATGCCGGTTAATTCTCTGAAATGTTTATGTTAACTCCAATATAGCGACGAATATCCAAGAGTTAACAACCAAGATACGAGTTGGTCGGTAGGATTTTATGCGGCACCGTGTTTCTTTCTTGGTTTTATTTCTTTTTTTTAAGGCGATTTCAGTTCCGAGTTCCTTTTATATAGAATAAAAAATATTCAAGCATAAAATAGAAATTAATTTACTTTCCATCTGTATCGTCATCAAACTAGCATTAAAGCCCCATAATCCTCAATTGCTTTCTTGCATTCTTGGATGGATTTACTTCCAAATATTTCATAGATCTAATGATTTGCTAGTCTGGCTAAGAATATTGCCTGCCATCTATTTTGATTAGTATAGTTGATTTAATCTGTACCAGTCTTTGATTAAATTGACCGACAAATTGCAATAAAGGAATGGAAAAGGGGTCAGGTAGATATGAAAGAATGAAAAGAAATTTATTCAAACAGAATATTTATTAAAAACCGCACTGTGCGCACTGGTCTTTCCTTTGATAGGAAAAATAATCGAAAATTAGTGTAGACTTGTTATATGATAATCTTGTGTCAAAATTCTCATTTTGAACTAAGTACTGTAGTAGCAGAAGAATAGCACCATCCAAACATTAAATATATTGGTTATTACCGTAAAAACCGCGTCAAGACCCCTCCCCCGCTAACAGGGTCAGGAATATTCCTTGGGGGGACTGGTCCACTAGTGTCATAGTAGTGACTGTTACACTCGGAAAAGAATGCCACTATTGTCTTGGCACAAGATTGCCTTTTCAAGTGTTGCGCTGAAAGTTTAAAGCTTTTTTTTGTTTTGCATGCACCGTGTTGGTATATTCCAGTAAAGACATTCTCTCCCTTCTTACAGATTGTCTGTCGCAAGTATTGATTTCTAAGTTCCCTTTCTAGTTTGTCTAATCTCCAGCTTTTCTAGTACTACTGCAATTCTCTTGATTCATGTGTCTTAGAAAAGAAAATCTCCTGGTTTTTAAAACTTTCCGGTTTTTACTGTTCGTTAAACTTAAACATGAGTTGTGTGTAGAAAGAATCTTTTCTTCTTTTTACAAGTTTCAACGAAAGCATCGACAGTTTAGTTGCCGACTTAGTTAATTCTTTATTTTTTGTCAAGTTATTTATTAAGTTAAACATCTTCAACTTCAGTCGGGCAGCTATGCAATTTTTCTAAACAACCTCAGCAGACTTGTAAAACAGCAGTAATAGTCATAGAAAAGACAAAAAGCGAAAATAACAAAAATAGTCATAGAAAAGACAAAAAGACAAAAGCGAATGTAGACTTAGCTGCACTGAAATTTGATTAATGATACAATTGCGACTTTTATCTAGCACAATAAATGTTCATCTTTGTAAGCTTGCTGACAGTGAAAGCATATTGACCTGTCGCTTTAAAACTGTATGGTTGAAATATGACTTTATCCCAGTATGCTACGGAATAATGTTTTCAATAAGTTTTTTGGAGAATGAATAATGATTTTAGCTCTTTTGTAAGAACATAATCAATTATTATAATTGTTGATTCTATATGCTATTGACAAAGTAATTAATCTGAGTATTATTAAGTATATTTGGTCAAATGGAATAAAATAACGAAGAAAATTAGAAGGCCGTTCCTAGGGCTAATGATGATCGGGGAAAAGTAAATTACAGCACTCTCCTCTTAACTGAAATATAAGCAAAATAAGTAACAAATTTAATCAAAGTGGGCAATCTTCCTGCTACCATCCTCCCCAGCTGTGGCGCCTGGGGCAGATGACCCATTAGTCCCCTCCCTTTTAACGGCTCTGTAAAATTGGGTAATTTATTGGGTAAATATGTTAATGGCTGTAACTCTGTTTGAGTTTCCGACCCACATATGTCATTATATATAATGTTTAGCGTTACAATTCATTGTCTTATCATATTTATATTTTTGTATATTACTCAAGTATTATTTATAAGGACAAAAAGCTCATAGCCTAATATACATATTTGATGTTTTCAGCTCCTATTCTAAGCTAAGGAAGTCATATTTTTTTTAATTAACAAAATATTATTTTAATGCACTATAAAAAGAATTAGAGAATTCAATGTCCTGGGAGACATTAAATACAGGGATTCGAAGACTCGGAGATAATATTCCACTCAACTACAATTTATCGTCATCCCCATTCTTTGCCATTGCCTTTTCTGGAAGCGCATAACATTATTATTATTTTTTTTTTTTACGTTGCATTTCTTCTCTCAAAACGATTTTTGACTATAAAATGACCCTGTTACACTATTTAAGTTTAGCGTTTTTATTCTCGACTTTCAGAAATATTACCAATGGCATATCTAGTATTTTTTCGGGGGGGGGGGGTATTTTTAGGGAGGTGTTTTTCCAAAAAACTTTAAAAGTGCATCAAAATTTGTTTATATGCATTTTTGTTACTTTTTTACGAATCATAGAATGATTTTGGTGGGGAGGGATCAAACCCGTTAACTATCACTCTATGAATATTCTTTTGTATTTATTTTATTTATTATATTCACTACTTTCGTTTTTTAGCTCCTATTCTTGCTTTTATCCTTTTCATTTTTATCCTTTTATTTTTCCGATTTTATTTTGGTTCCTTGCTGCTTCGATTTCAATTCTATTTTGTTTCCACATGCACTGAATTTGCCGCGCTTGATGCAGGCAAAATATTCGCGTTATTTTCCTATTTTCTTGTATTTTCCATTGGAGTCGTTTCTTAACTGAAATTAAATATTTTTTTTTTTTTTAATCTGCAAGTAAGGAGCGACATTCAAACTTAAACGAACAGAGATTATTCCGTATATGAAAGAGGTTGCCCCCCCCCTCAAAGCCCCGCTCTTTACGCTAAAGTTTGTTTATTTAGCATGACGAGCGAAGTGTATAGGAGGGGACAACCCCTTTCATATACCCAATAATTTCTGTTCGAAATTCTCTTCGTAAATTTATTGCTAACTAGCTGTTGGGGTGGCGCTTCGCGCCACCCCAACACCTAGTTGGTGGGGGCGCTTCGCGCCCCCCCCAAGCCCCCCCGCGCGCGTAAGTCGTTACGCGCCATATTAGTTACGCGCCATTGTAGTTGTGTCCCTATGTCCCACCTGTGAATATAGATATATATATATATATATATATATATATATATATATATATATATATATATATATATATATATATATATATATATATATATATATATATATATATATATATATATATATATATATATATATATATATATATATATATATATATATATATATATATATGTTTTTAACTACGTAAAACTTGCGAATATACAACATTCTTTGCTGTCCCATTGTCTGTGCATATAAATAGATTTTCAGGTTTACCGACTCTTGAACATGCAACATATAATGGTCCATGGGAAAACAATCCGTATTCAGATCTATACCTCATGATTCTAATGATTGCCCTTGAGCTTTGTTGATGGTGATTTATATTCCTTGTGTCCCGGTGTCCCGGTCGTCATTTATATCCCCCTGTGCCCCCCGGCGTCCCCATTGTAGTTGTGTCCCTGTGTCCCGGTCGTCATTTATATTCCCTGTGTCCCGGTCGTCATTTGTATCCCGGTGTCCCGGTCTGTATATACATTCGTTTTTTAGTTTTGTTTTTCTCCTTTATTTTTTTCCTTTTTTCTTTTTTTTCTTTTTTAGTTTATTTAGATTTTTAGATTTTTTAGTTTTTTTATTAGTTTTTAGTTTTTTTGTAGTTTTTACCATTTTTTTAGTTTTTTTAGTTTTTTTTTTACTTATGTCCTGGTCGTCATTTATACTCCCTGTGTCCCGGTCGTCATTTGTGTCTCGGTGCTTTGTTGATTGCTAATTTATATTATATTTATATTTATATTTTTTATATTTATTAATATTTTTTTTAGTTTTCTTTTTCTCTTATTTTTCAGTTTTTTCCTTTTTTTTAGTTTTTTGTTTTTTAGTTTTTAGTTTTTTTTTGTTTTTTACCTTTTTTTAGTTTTTTTAGTTTTTTTAGTTTTTTAGCTTTTTTAGTTTTTTTATTAGTTTTTAGTTTTTTTTTTTAGTTTTTGCCTTTTTTTAGTTTTTTCAGTTTTTTTTAGTTTTTAGTTTTTTACCTTTTTTTAGTTTTTTTTAGTTTTTTAGCTTTTTTAGTTTTTTTTCTTTTTAGTTTTTTTTGTAGTTTTTACCTTTTTTAGTTTTTTTTCTTCTTTTGTATTAGTGTGAAATAATTCAGACGTCATATGCGGACAAACACGACGTCACTCGACAGACAGACAGACAGACATAACCCACAAACAACTTATTTTTATATATATTTATTCATATTTTTTTAGTTTTCTTTTTCTCTTTTATTTTTCAGTTTTTTCCTTTTTTTTAATTTTTTTCTTTTTTAGTTTTTAGTTTTTTTTAGTTTTTTACCTTTTTTTAGTTTTTTTTAGTTTTTTTAGTTTTTTAGCTTTTTTAGTTTTTTTATTAGTTTTTATTTTTTTTGTAGTTTTTGCCTTTTTTTATTTTTTTCAGTTTTTTTTAGTTTTAGATTTTTACCTTTTTTTAGTTTTTTTTAGTTTTTTAGCTTTTTTAGTTTTTTTTCTTTTTAGTTTTTTTTGTAGTTTTTACCTTTTTTGGTTTTTTTCTTCTTTTGTATTAGTGTGAAATAATTCAGACGTCATATGCGGACAAACATGACGTCACCTGATCCACAGATCCACACACAGACAACTTATTTATATATAAAAACTAGCTGTTGGGGTGGCGCTTCGCGCCACCTCAACACCTAGTTGGTGGGGGCGCTTCGCGCCCCCCCCCACCCCCCAAGCCCCCCCGCGCGCGTAAGTCGTTACGCGCCATATTAGTTACGCGCCATTGTAGTTGTGTCCCTATGTCCCACCTGTGAATATAGATAGATATATATATATATATATATATATATATATATATATATATATATATATATATATATATATATATATATATATATATATATGTTTTTAACTACGTAAAACTTGCGAATATACAACATTCTTTGCTGTCCCATTGTCTGTGCATATAAATAGATTGTCAGGTTTACCGACTCTTGAACATGCAACATATAATGGTCCATGGGAAAACAATCCGTATTCAGATCTATACATCATGATTCTAATGATTGCCCTTGAGCTTTGTTGATGGTGATTGCTAATCGACCATTCCCTGAGTCGCCATCGTCATTTATATATCCCCCTGTGCACCCCGGCGTCCCCTTTGTAGTTATGTCCCTGTGTCCCGGTCGTCATTTATATTCCCTGTGTCCCGGTCGTCATTTGTATCCCGGTGTCCCGGTCTGTATATACATTCGTTTTTTAGTTTTGTTTTTCTCCTTTATTTTTTTCCTTTTTTCTTTTTTTTCTTTTTTAGTTTATTTAGATTTTTAGATTTTTTAGTTTTTTTATTAGTTTTTAGTTTTTTTGTAGTTTTTACCATTTTTTTAGTTTTTTTAGTTTTTTTTTTTACTTATGTCCTGGTCGTCATTTATACTCCCTGTGTCTCGGTCGTCATTTGTGTCTCGGTGCTTTGTTGATTGCTAATTTATATTATATTTATATTTATATTTTTTATATTTATTAATATTTTTTTAGTTTTCTTTTTCTCTTATTTTTCAGTTTTTTCCTTTTTTTTAGTTTTTTCTTTTTTAGTTTTTAGTTTTTTTTGTTTTTTACCTTTTTTTAGTTTTTTTAGTTTTTTAGCTTTTTTAGCCTTTTTTTATTTTTTTCAGTTTTTTTTTAGTTATTAGATTTTTACCTTTTTTTTAGTTTTTTTTAGTTTTTTAGCTTTTTTAGTTTTTTTTTCTTTTTAGTTTTTTTTGTAGTTTTTACCTTTTTTAGTTTTTTTCTTCTTTTGTATTAGTGTGAAATAATTCAGACGTCATATGCGGACAAACATGTCGTCACCTGATCCACACACAGACAACTTATTTTTATATATATAGATTGGAACAATATTCACAATACGGCGTCAATTTATGAAAATGTGTGTATTTGTGTGCGAGGAAAGAGGAGGGGGAGGGCAAGGATTTTTTGACATTGTGAAAATAAAGATAAAAAAAAAATTATTTTTAAATGTCTAGGGGGCATTTTTGGCTGCTTTAATTCCTTGTAATTATGAGATAAAATAAAAAAGTTTTTTTCACCTGAAAGTAAGGAGCAACATTAAAATTTAAAACGCACAGAAATTATTAGGTGTATGAGGAGGTTGTCCCTCTTCAACACCTCGCTCTTCATGCTAAATTTTTGTTTTGGCACTTTTAAAAAGGTTACTTATTGTTCTAATTAAACGACCCTTGTGTTTCAGAGTCCTTTTTTAAAGAATTGGGACATAATTTAAACTTTAGTGTAAAGAGCGGCACGTTGAGGAGGGGGCGACCCCCCTCATATACCTAATAATTACTGTCCGTTTTAAGTTTTAATGCTGCCCCTTGCTTGCAAAATATTGTTTTTTATTTAATTTTTGATCGTTTTTCAAAGAACGCAAGGAAATCCGGCTCCACCTCCAAGGAAAATTTCCCCTCCTCTCGGAAATACCCTCTGGATAATTCAATGCCGATGAAAATTTACCCCGGACAATTACCCTTAACACCTCCACGCGTAAAATTGAGTCGGTAAGGAGAAAGCAAGACCTGCAAAAAAATCCGTACTGTAATTCTGGCAAACTCCCCCAGTATATAATTTCCCCTGAAAAGCTCACCCCCTGGAAACTTCCCTCTCCATGGATATTTTTCCCCGTATAAATTCCACCAACCAGAAAGTTCTTCCTCCCCCCCCCCGAAAAATGTATGCATGCGACCCAATAACAAATACTATGTATTTGTAACAAAACCTTTCCTCATGGGAGGTGGGGGGGGGTCTTGTTATCTCCAAAGATATGGTTATTAGACCTTTCAACTATGCTGAACAAAATAGTAATTAAAGAATTTTGATTTGAAAATTTTGGGAAAAGTGACGTGGGAGCAGGGCCTATTTGCCATTTTTTTGGTCACTTAAAAAGAGCACTAGAAGTTTTAATTTCCGCTCGAATGAGCCCTCTCCCGATGTTCTAGGCCCACTAGGTCGATACAATCACCCGTGGGAAAAACAAACAAGAAAATAACAAACAAATAAACATGCATCCGTGATCTTTTTTCTGGCAAAAATATAAAATTCCATATTTTTGCAGATAGGAGCTTGAAACCTCAACAGTAGGATTCTCTGATACGTTAAATCTGATTGTATAATTTTCATTATGATTATATTACTTTTAGGGGACGTTTCCACAAAAACCAGGCAAGTTCTCTCAGGCTCGTAACCTTTGATGGATAAGACTAAACTTTAAAATCAGCATAAAAAATCCAATTCTTTCGAAATATTTATTGGTATCAAAATTCCATTTTTTATAGTTTTGGTTACTATTGAGCCAAAGAAAGTATTTTTAATTGCCCTCCCCCTGTTTTCAAACTACTGGAAACGGCAATTATGCTATTCCAATAATGCATTTCCCACTGCACTTAAAAAATACAACAAGAACAATTTGTAAAATTTGGTACAAAAAAAATGTTACTTTCCTCACGGAAATAACTAATCTTTTTTGAAGTTATAATTAGTTAAGTTCTGATATCAGGACCACCGTTGCAAGCGGAAAGCAGCCCTAATTAATTCTTAAATATACGGCTTTTAAGTCTACTAACTATCAGTTGCTGCTGTTAGACAAGCAAAAACAGTGGGAATCTTGAAAGCTTGCGTTTTAAAAAGAAATTATTAGCCCATAGGAAAAAAGCAGAAGACAGAATAGTTCAATTATTACTGCATAATTTAACTTGTACTGACGGTTTACTATGTACCTGGGGGAGTGACTTTGCGAAATACTAAGTTTGTTCAAATTTCTGGCCACTTCTTATTCAAATTATCGAATGAAATTATTGTTTGTGATATTCACCCTCCCAAGAAAAAACTGTGCCTGTTTACGTGCTTAGTTAGATTATAGACTATTATTTTTGTTCGAGATCAGATTTGAATTTTCATTTTCAGTTTGGATTTTGTCTTTCCCAGATGATTCAACTCCATTCTCATTCCTGGGCAATATTATCAAATTTTATTATCAAGTTCGAACGAATAATAAATAATAACAATATCAAATTCGAATATATATATATATATATATATATATATATATATATATATATATATATATATATATATATATATATATATATATATATGTATATATATATATATATATATATATATATATATGTATATATATATATATATATATATATAATATATATATATATATATATATATATATATATATATATATATATATATATATAAATATATATATATATATATATATATATAAATATATATATATATATATATATATATATATATATAAATATATATATATATATATATATAAATATATATATATATATATATATATATATATATATATATATATATATATATATATATATATTTATATATATTTATATATATATATATATATATATATATATATATATATATATATAGATATATATATATATATAATATATATAATATATATATATATATATAATATATATAATATATATATATATATATATATATATATATATATATATATATATATATATATATATATATATATATATATATATATATATATATATATATATATATATATATATATATATATATTGCATATAACTAACAACAAATTCTTAAATATTTGGGCGTTGTCATTGAAAGATATGTAATGTAACATCGAATGCATGGTATGTAAATTTTCATCAAAGAAAAAAAAAAACAAAAAAAAAACTGTAAATTGAAGAATGTTGTCATTCACTTAGATGTCAAATGTTCGCGTCATTCCTAGAGTGTTGCAGTATATCCTTTTTCTTCACCTGTTCATTTAGTGAAAATCTGACTCCTCTGCTTTCATTTATCATCCCATGCTTTAGATGATGGCTTTTAATCTTTTTAGCTTTTTGATTACGGAATTGTCTTTTGATTGTTGAACACTATTACCAGCAGCAATGTGTAATGTAAAACGTTACATTGTGCAAACGTGTTCCCAAAACGGTTCACCCTTCATTGATACGCTGATGTCTGACCCTTGGGGCATCGAAGAACTTTCCTTAGAAGTGACATAAGCACTTTTGGAATACAATTTTTTAACATTTCGACCGATTCTGTTGGACCTATCATTGGAAAGGAGCTCCAAACAACCTTGTTGCTCTTTTCTGTGTGAAGGAATAATATACCCTATACAAAAATCATTAACCAATCCTTTAAATGAGGCTGGAAAACGATTTATTTGAAACTGTTTAAACTCAATTTTCATGTTAAATGAATTTCAGACAAAAAATAATGCATGAAAAATTTGATTCAGCGTTAATCCATGAGTGTGATTTCTTGTGAGAACTACGTTTCAATATAATATATATATATATATATATATATATATATATATATATATATATATATATATATATATATATATATATATATATATATATTAATCGATTGCTAAGCATTTACGTATATTTTATTCTAAACTTTCTGTGAATATTATGTCCATTTTCAGAGCAATTATTAAAATGTATTCAGAAACAGTGAAATTTTGTAAGATATAGAATGGAATCAGTAAGAATAATGAAGCAATAGCAGATTTTGTCACTTTTGAATCATTTTAATTTGCATATCTAAATACACCAAGAAAGTCTAGATTGGATGACTCAATCCATGCAATCAGTGTTAAGTAAACTTTCGAGAACAAAGTGCACTGGGGTTTATTGAACTAAATACATAAACCTCTATATTGTGAAATAATTACTCAGTTCTTGTGCACCCAGCCTAAATAAACACTTCGTTAGCACATCTGAAATATGTGAACTTACACTTAAAGTACACATACTAGAACTGAGCATAAAAATGACATAATAATGGGGTTGTTCAAAAAAAAAAATATTTTTCTTTGTCCAATCCCCAACGACTGTAGTTATAGGAGTTACGTAGATCCAAGGAGAATGGGAAAATAACAAGACATGAAACTCAATTTGGTCTCGGAGAAAAACAAAACGATGTTGCTTATACTATTAGTACTATGGGACTTTTTCCTTTTTTTATTTAAGTAATCAATTCAATTCTAATTACTGTGTTCGTTCTATTTACTATGAATTAATAGTTGATCTAAGGACGTGATAAAAAAGAAAAGGCATGATATTTAGTTTGCAAGTAGTATTTCTTTTTGTGAAAAATGCTCATCAAAGTACTTAGGGTATTTATATTTTTGATTGACACTAAAAGTTGATTTTTTTTTTCCTATGGACTTCGGTTTTCTTTCACCTTGTCTAATTTTGTTCAGTGCTAAAACTGAGTTAAATGATTCGTGTTCGACATTACTGTTTTCAGGGGGTACGGTCTAATGTAGATTTTTTTCAATTTTTGTATTTTTTTTTGATCTGAGAAAACATTGTAATTTTTTATTAAATCCTAAAAGTCACCAGATCATTGCGTAAATTAAAAAGAAGTTACAAACCATACTTTAGCAGTACCTTTGTTTCCAGGAAATTCTGTTTTTTTTTATTGTCATGTTTCTCCAATTTTACATATATATACAGATATATATACATATATTTTACATATATATGTAGGCAGATAGCCTACTTTTTACCTTGGGTATGTTCAGCCAGTTTTTGGTCTGAGTATGGTTCGTAAACTTCGAACATACGAAAATGAGAATTTATTCCATCAGCCAAATGCGACGACTTTCGCCTGGGGATTTCCCATGGGAAATTTTAAACATAGGGGGAGGGATTTCCTGGCATGATTTAAAAAAGGTCAGAAAACAAGCAAAAAAAATTTCAACTGAAAGTAAGGAGCAACATCAAAAGATGAAATTAACAGAAATTGTTGATAATATAAAGGGGTTTGCTCCTTTCTTAGCCCTCGCTCTTGCTTCTAAAATTCGATTTTGGTCAAAATTCTTTAAGAAAGACTCCTCAAACACAATAGCCGTCGAATTTTAAAGACAAGTGTTTTTTAAAGAAATTTAACATTATGCGTAAAGAGCCAGGCTTGAGGAAGGAACAGCCCCCTCATATACGGAACAAAATACGTTAGTTTCAAGTTTTAATGTTGCTCCTTACTTTCAGAAAAAAAGATTATTTTTTTTAATTAAGGAAGAACTGAGTAGAAAAATTAATTAGTAAATTACTAGAGGATGCAAGATAACCATGTATTTTGAAAATATTGGAGTCCCCTTAGAGTCAGAGTCTTTTAAGGATTTTCATTAGATGTGACAGGAGGCCCCTAAGTGGAACCCGTGCCTTCACAATAATTAAAATGTATCAATAAAATATGGTAGTAAATCATATTCGTTAAATTTATTTTTCTGTTAGTAAAATAATAAGGCTACCTCATCACAAACGTCGAAGGGCGGCCACTTGCCTCTATTATTTTTAAGGTAGCCAGCCCTCGTAAAAAAGGAAGAAATCTTTTAACGAATAAAAAGTAATCTTTCCAAAAAAGACAATAAGAAGGTAATTTAAAACTTTTTGTGACGGTTTGTGACCTAAATTGTTCAACGTGCTTACTGACTAGTCAAGAAAATGCCAGAACACGAAATTTATAGCCTACAAAATTTATAATATGACAACAATTTTAATTATTACACGAAAAAACGTCGATATTACGAAATTAAAGGCATGGAAAAAATAGGTGTTACAAATAATAATAGGTGAAATAGGTAAAAAAATAAAAATAGGTGTTAGGCGGCTGTACTTTTTTACTAAATGGTACCCAACTTGAGTCTAATTCTTCGAAGAAAATCAGATTTTCTGTTACTTTTGTTCGGCCTTGGGGACATACACGCACAACGTAATTATCTAACCTTTTCATGTAAGAATAAATATATGGAGGCAATAGCTATGTACAATAACTTAGTACAAGAGCTATGAATAAAGGGAATAATAGATTGGTCACTCTTTCTTTACAAATGTCTGCATAGGCAGACGTCCCTAAGTAAGTTCCCCCTAGATTCCATTTGAGTAGACAGTGGAAATGATTAATGACTATATGATTAGGGAGGGGAGCGAAGGAAGAATCGCTCTTTATGTTTAGCCTCTTAGATAGAAAATGTTTTATTGGTGCCCTTTTAAAGCAATTGATTTTTTCATTTTTCCATGGCGTTAATCCAAAGAGAAACAGAGAGCTTACTTTCGTATAAAAACAATCCTTTAATTCCCTAAGCGGCTTATTGTTGAGATTTTTTTTTCATTTGGCAATCACATTATCGCCTAAGATTGCCTGTATTTTGTTTACCTGTTGGTGTAATATCAAACTTTGAGCAAGCAAGAAAAGCACAAAAACCCGCTTGTTTCTGAATCGAGTGAAAAAACGATTTTTCATTAGTCGTAATATTTTTGTAAGTAAACTATGTGTTAAAGTAGTAGCTCTGCGCGGACGGTAGACGGTATAATGAGTTTCTCCTTGAGAGAAATTTATTAAAATTGCCAAAGCATCTATTTTTGATCCCTTTTTTCTCTCTTTTATTTGGAACATTGGAAGAGTGATCTTGAGGATGATTGAGGATGATAATAATCAATAAACACCTGACATTCAGCCTTAATTTATTGACACATATGATTCAAATGTCATCATTTGTATACATATTGTCAATATTCATATTGTCAATATCTTTTTTTCAATCCACATTGTTTAACTTCTTTTTATCGAAGCGTGAAATATAACAAAGTCATTTGGACCCTACCGCTTACGCAATGATTCGTTAAATATATCACCTTTTTGTCCATTTAAAAGTGACGACGCTTATTGACACTTCACGTGCAAGATGGATAGTTTGCTCAAATTCAGCTGCGTGAATATTAATTTTCCCCCCAGGAGGGTATTCGTCAAGACATTATAGTCAACCATTGGATTGTTTATTGTCGTTTTTCTTTGGGAGGAGGGACCCATTGGCTGCCACTTTTCGCTAATTTTAAGGATTGTCGTACCAGAGTAAAAACTCAATTATCTTAATAACAGATCAGAAAAATTTTCTAACATTACTTTCAGGCATGACTGTTTAAGGTTTTATATTCCCACTGCAAGTTTTTGGTATAGTCTATTTCTGCAGTCCTAGGGGTATTATCATACTATTCGTGGTAACGAACTGAAAGTAAGGAGCGGGGTGGCTCAATTGTAACCGAGATTCTAAAAACAAAATTTTGATTAACGATAGATATATAAAAAAATCGGCTTATTATGGCGATTCCAAATCTATAAGTTTCTTTAAGTTTAGCGTTACATATCGGAGGCTACGAGCACAATAAACCTTGCCTGATTTTCCAAAAGGGGGGAAATATCCCCTTAAACGTATCAGAGAACCGTAGTTCAGAGGTTACAATCTCCTATCTGCAAAATTGTGGACTTTTCTATTTTTTTTACCAGAAGAAAGATCACGGATGCTTGCTTATTATATTATTTTTTTTCAGGGGTGATCGTATCGATCCATTGGTCCTAGAATATCAGGAGAGGGCTCATTCGAACGAAAACTAAAATCTCTAGTGGCCTTTTTGAGTAACCAAAAATATTGGAGGGCAACTAGGCCCCCTCCTTCATCCCCTTTCCCCCGAAATCGTCCGATCAAAATTTTGAGATAGCAATTTTGTTCATCATAGTTGAAAGGTCCAATAACTAGGCGTTTGAATATAACATGACCCCCCTCCCCCAACATCCCCAGAGGAAAGATTTTCTAAGTTATAAAATGTGTCTATTGTTTACGCATAGTATTTGATATTGGGAATTTGGCGTACATTTTCAGGTGGGGAGGACATATTTTTTTTTGGGGGGGCGGGTCATGGGGAGGTAAGTTTCCAGAGGTGAACTTGTCAGGGGAAATTTTACACTGGGGGAATTTGCCAAAATTACTATACAAATTTATTTTTATATCTTGCTTTTCCATCTCAATTTTACGCGTGGAGTTGTTAAGGGTAATTGTCTGGGGTAAATTTTCACCGATATTGAATTGTCTAGAGGGCATTTCTATGGGGAGGGGTATTTCTCTATGGAAGTGGATTCCGATATCCTGGCATTATTTAAGAAACGACCAGAAATTAATTAAAAAAAACAACGAGCTTTTTCAACTGAAAGTAAGGAGTGACATTGAAACTTAAAACTAACAACACCTCAACACCTCGCTCTTTACGCTCAAGTTTGAATTTTGTCCCAATTCTTTAAGAATTCCTCCTGAAACACAAGGGTCGCTTAATTAGAACAATGAGAAGCTTTAAAAGTACTAAAAAACTTAAGCATAAAGAGTGAGGTGTTGAGGAGGCGGCAACCCCCTTCATATACGTAATAATTTCTGTTCGTTTTAATTTTTATTGTTGGGCCTTACTTTCAGTTAAGAAAAAGTTTTTTATTATTATTTAATCTTATCATAAGATTCAGTTGTTCTATCTTTGTTGGCTGAGATCTAGGTTTATCCCCTTACAGAGTTAAATGCTTAAAGTTTACCTTGCAATTTTTTTCAGAGATAAATCCGCCTAGAACGTGCGGAACATACGAGAAAGACATTATTTTTAAGTTCACTGACATGAAGCATACTGATATTACATACATTTTTATTAGAGGATGATCTAAGTGAGATTAGATCATTCTCTAATAAAAAATGTATGTAATATCAGTATACTGGCTTGATGAATGGATAGGCTTTAAACTAATGAATCAAGTCGATATAACTATATTTTTCTGGTGCGAATTACAGCTGTTACCTCTTAGCAGAAAGTTGCCCTTTAACAAATTCCATTAAATGCGAGATAGCCTACGGTATTTTGATAGCTGGTCTGGTAAGAATGTTTATAAATCGCGTATTTCCACTCTAATTAAAGGTTTTATTATAATTGTTGATCAAAAACACATTTGAGTGTACAATTATATAGACAGATTATTTGATCGATACTATTTCTTGGGCAATTTAGGGGTGTACCTATTACGCACTAATGACCATTTAATTTAACACTCTTAACTGTAGTTCACCTTGATATCTTGATTTTTGCATTTTACAGGTCTTTCTTGATTTGTAGAGTAACTACACAGTTGCCATTAAATAAATATGCATTAATAAATCGAGAAAAAATACCTTTTATTCATTATATCAATAAACCCAAAGCTTAGGGTCGCACACAGAGGAAGACTCAGCCCCACCCCCAAAGAAAATATAGATTTCTTTCAACCCGCCAATACAGAAATTGAATTTCCCTGGGAAATCCACGTATCTGCAAAATTGGCATCTACATTGTTGAAAATCTAAAATAATTAAAACTCACATATGGAAATTTGTTGTGGATTTGAGAAGGCTTAAATTTTGCAAAAATAATATAAACAGAAACGTGCTCTACCATGCTGATTCACCCCTTATATAAAAGTTTTGGGCAGTAACTCTGAGTTTCTTGCAATCACTTTTCTTAAGTAAGAGTCCTCTGATCAAAACCAGATTACTGGTTTCAAGACTCATAGACCCCTCGTGGTTAAGTTTTCTAGTATTGATAGAAAAGGGTACATGTTTCGTTGCCGATTTTTCCTTTTTTATTTCGTTTCCTTCTGAGCTATGTTTTCCATTATGTTTGGTGGAAGGAGGGGTCTGGTGCTGAGAATGTTTGGAATTGCTTGAAAAATTCTCAATGGATCTAACTTTGAAGGAAAAGTCTTTTTGCTTCAAAGTTTCCTGTAACTAATACAAAAAATGTTTTTTACATTTTTGCCGAAACTCCAGTCGTTGCAGGTTGGACGAATAACAATTTTATGATAAGACAAAACTTTCAAAATAAGGAATATGTCATAAGTAACACAAAACACATTTACGACACCTTTAACAATTGAACAATGCAAACAAAAAGCGTAAATTAGAAATTGGCTTTTAAAATATATAAAAGCAGAATAGCTCATATATTTTTAGTTGACTGTTGGTCTTATGTTTTGTCTTTAAAATGAATTTATCCATGCTTCTTTGTTTTACAATAATGTAGTTTGTTTTCTTTTTATTACAAAATTCATAACAGGTTAATATCTAGTAGGAACACGCTGTAAAAGGGCGAAAAAGTGAACTTTTTATTTGTCCAACAGTTCCAAAATCAGGGGGAAAACGGTATGTTTAAAAATGTATTGTTTTGAACAATTTTTGTTCTTTGTTAATATATATAAATTCTCTAATCAATATTATATTTAAGGGTCTATATCCCTGCTTTTTTTCATATTTATTAGCATAACTTTTGGTATCCTTTTTTGTGCGAATAAGACACTTGAGTTTTTTTTTTTTTTTTTTTTTTTTTTTTTTTTTTTTTTTTTTTTTTTTTTTTTTTTTTTTTTTTTTTACTGAAAGTAAGGAGTAAAATTAAAAATGAAACAAACAGAAATTATTCCTCGCATTAGGTCGGCTGCCCTTCCTCAACCCTCGCTCTTTATGCAAAAGTCTTAAGGTTCCTTTAAATACTTCTTATTCTAAGTCGATTTCCTTTGTGCTTGATAGGTCTTTCTTAAAGAATTGTGGCGAAAATCAAACGTTTGTGTAAACACCGAGGTTAGAAGAAGGGGTATCCCCCTCATATACGGGACAATTTCTACTCATTTTAAGTTTGAATGCTGCTCCTTACTCTCAGTTATTTATTTATTTTTTGGTTTAACTTCTGATCGTTATTCAATCATACCAAGAAATCCCCCCTCCTCTTTTTAAATTTCCCCTGAAGGGGACCCATGAGGAGGGAATCCTCTGGAAAATGTTCCTTGTAGAAAATCCCCCACAAATAGGCATAGACATCACCAATCATTCTTTTATCAACATGATAAAATTGGCCTGAACAGTTCGTCACTCATCTGTGAACTTCTACTTGTGGAGATTATAGGTACGACATCAGTTATTTCAGGATACAAAACAAATACTGGAACCGTATTATTTGTCGTCAAAATGTTTCTTTTATATTCATTAGAACGAAAAGCTTGACAATATTTTTTTTTAATTCTGCGTTCCTCAAACGTCGATATTAGCTAAACAAAGATGGTACCAACTAACTTGATTGAAGATTTTTTCTGTGTTTTGTTTGCTATTATATTTTGAGGCACTTATTGTATTTGCCCCTTTCTAAGAGCTTGCTTCCAATGTATAAAATAGCCGATCAAATATTTAAGGTCTTCTTTTTTCTTTTAGGTGACATGGACAAAGGACAATGAGCCAGTAGCTATTGACGCAGACAGAATAAAGGTTATGAAGAATGGGTCCAAACATGTTCTCTCAATTAAGTTTGTCAAATCTTCGGATTTCGGAAATTACAGCTGCCTTGCTATGAACAGTATTGGAGAAACCAAAACGGATATTGAAGTTACTGGTAAGGCCTCTTCTTTGTATAACTAAAGGAAAAATATATAGGTTATTTTGCTGTGACAACAAGCAAGGGTTTTAACAGGAGAAGACAGACGGCTTCATCACCCCTGATTTTTTGTTGGTCCAGTTGAATATTTTGTTTGTTGAAAAAACAAAAACACACAAAAACTATCAAACACCCACGCACCATGTGGAATACCAAATATAGTAGCATAGCAAAAGTGTAGTATATGATAGTATATTACTAGTTTACCCGTTATACAATGAGATGAGAAGAAAGATAAACAGAAGTAGTGAAGTCTGAATAGAAGACAAAGCTATGCACAAAAAAAGGCGAACAAAACACAATAAATGCTGTATATTGTGCAATCCAAGTCCAACATTTAAGGAATTAATCTTGATCAATGAGGGATATCATTTCCAAAATGTACTATAGGTGGGTAATCATTTTTACGGAAGGGGGAGAGGTATTGAGGTCTAAAACTGCTATAAAATATCGGTTGTGCAGAAATAAAAATTTAAAATTGTTTCCACGGAATCCATGAAAATTTATTTTTACTAAAGATAGTCCTTGTCGGCCAACAATCTAGCTCCAAACAAAAATCAGGGTTAATCCCTGAATGGGGTGGAATGACGTCGTAAGGAAAGATTTAAGAGGAATCGAATTTCTTGAGGGGGGGGTGTAAAAAGGGAGGCTTTAAATTGATTGGGATTGAGGAGGGAGTGTGCGTAGCTGTGTTGAGTTATTAGTAGTAGTAGTACTACTACTACATCAGCTCTGCATTTAAGAAGCCTATTATAATTGATTTTTGTAATTTTTGGCATTCAATAAACAATCGTAACCGCTTTTAAAAGAACTTATTGAGACCTGTTGCAAGTAATTAATGGCTTATTTTTGTTCACAGCTCGATAAGCTGTAATTCATTCTTTTACAGATAAAAAATTCTTTGCGTGTGTATTTATGGGTATAAGCTATCGATATTTTTGCTTAGTTTCTAAAGTTTTATGGGGCTGAAAGATTATTTGTATATTTTTTGCAATGGCTTTTATTTTGATATTCAAACCGCGTTCAATAGGACACAATAGTTGCCCTTATTCAACAAGCTATTGCAAATTATTCTATTAAGTGCCATTGAACCCGAGGCAGGATATGATTAAATTCAAAATAATGAGCTCCAGGATCTCAAACAACAAATACTTGGAGGTTGTGATTCACATCATTTTTTATAAAACTGTCTGCTAGTTTAACACATCAAACTCAATCCTCACAAGGAAAAGTTTTCATCTACAAATATGTGGCTCTTCAGTGATCCATAAAGATGTTCCAGATTGAGAGGTTTTAGTTTTATAGGTATTAGACGTCTTGGTTGTTGAGTGTGTTTACTTAATGCTTGTCCTACTCTAGTGATGCACATATTAATATAATGACTGAAGTTATGTGTACTTTTACGTAGTTGGATTTGTATGCACAAGATGGTCCGTTATTAGATCAGAATAATAAATATGGGTCTATTACACAACTAAAGTAATAAGCGTAAAATGTAATAAGGAAACTGCAAATTAAGATTTATTCAAAAAATTAAGGGAATTACGAAAACAATTTTGAGAGGTTGGTGGGTTTTCTTCTCTTTTTTTTATTTTAAGATCGATGATGTAGTTATTAGGCTTATTAATTTCGAAAAAAAGTTTTCGTCGTTTCAAAGAAATGAATAAAACGTGGAAGAGTTTCGAAAAACATTTTTTTTTTTTATTTTATTGTTGTTCATCAGCTTCTGTCCTGGCGGTTTGAAAACCTTGAATCAGTATAAATCATTTTCTTACTGTGTAACCCAGATGACTGACGAGGTTCGACTTTCTAATTTTAAAGGTTTTTCCTTTTTGATGAATCTAGATTGAAATAGATTGTCCAGCGCTTCCTCATACACCTTTGGTTGCCTGTTCAGATTGCAAAAAAAGAATTATAAAGTATGTTCTGCCAGACATGAATGCAATGGGAAAAATTCTTCGATCCTGCCCTTAATCTAGGTTTTCTGACAATTTTCCCCAAAAACAGTTTGTAATTTTTTTTTAGTAACTTGCCTGTCTTGTGGTTTATTCCCCCCCCCCCTCCGAAAGACATACGTGTAAACTGAAAAAAAGTATAGAGTGAAAGAGTAGCTTTTTTCTAACTCAGAAATTGAGCTGTGGATGTCCTGGAAAGTGTTTACAAGTTTCTGCATTTGTTCCTTATCCCCTCCCAGTTACTGGATTGAATTATACTCTGCATGTATGATAAAAAGATGTTAGATCTGCCTAATGTATGCGAAGACACACTATTATATCATAACTGCTTGATAGAGATATTATCTTTTTTTTAATGATATTAAAGAAGATATTAAAATATCTTCTTTATCAAATATTCACTATTCACTTTGTCATTTTTTTACTCGTAATTTCAATAACCTAGAGCTTCGCCACATAAAATCTGCCAAAACTTAGATTCAGTTTTTTTTTCTCTTATTTCTTCTCCATCATGGAACTCATCTCTTGCTAACTTGTTAAAGTTAATGCTTTGTGGCCTATATAAAGCATATGTTAAAATCAGCGGAAGACGTACAGTTAAAAACTTTAAAGCACATTCCTTGGCCCTAATTGGGAGTTTTGGTTTGTTATTTGAGGTTTCGTTCACCTAATTCAACGACGTTATGATATAGTGAAAACCCCCTCTTTATACCCTTTACTGTAGTATAATAAAATTACTAGAATATCTAATACACCCTAAGTAGCCTAAAGATTTAGGTGAGCTCCTGGGCTCCAGAACAAACTATTAAACTAGAACAGTGTTTTTCCCTAATTTGTGTTTTTACCCTTAAAATAAATAAATATATGAAGCAAAACCTGCGCCATCTTTAATTGTGGTTGATTCCTTTTCCCACTCCCAAGTAACATCAATCATACGCGGATGAACCATCTACAGAATCCTCATCAGCAAACCTCTAGAATGAACAAAAGCAAATATATCCGGTAACATTACAAACCTACGGACACTCGAGTTTCTCCATTTGACCTTCTTAAATCACCTTAACAGATAAGTCATTTTTTTTATCAAGGGAAATTAGTGAAATCAGGTTTAAAAATCGAGCTAGAGTCTATACCTCGACAAAAAAAAGCTTAAGTCGCTCAGTCAATTTATTGTTGAATTCCCTGTCCCAATCTTGCGATAAATTCTTTTCAGCCGGAAAATCCCCCCGACGGAAATTTCTAATGCTGGTTATTCAGATGGTATTTGTGCCATCCTATTAAGCTGGGGACTAAAGGACACAATTTATCTCGACATTTTGGAATCAACTGTTTGAAAAGCTTGAGTGGGTTTAATTGAATGTGAATTTGGGTCATTATCTTAGTATCCTTGCAAAAGTTCAGTCTTCATAGATCGAAACGTTTGATTCAAAGGACCTCCCAAGGAAATGGAAAAATTTTCGTAAATCTTTCATAATCTTCTGTTCCTCTAGGAGTAAATATCTTGGTACCCCTCCAAACTCACTATCCTTCAATTAAAGATTTCCAGTCCTATATGATTTCTAGCATCTTCATATTATCTTTGAGCAAAGCTAAAATGCTATTGTTTTCTTTTAGGACGTCCAACGATGGGGATGCTGAAAACTTCGCCGTTTATAGATGGTGTCAGAGTTCAATATCAAATTGAAAGCCACGACTCAGTTGATGAAGTTAAAATCAAATACAAACCAGTCAAGGTAAGAATACCGAAGCATTTTCGCGGTTTCAGTTTAACTTCGCTTTGACATCGTTAAGCTTGCGTATCATTAGAAACTGTCTTGGGGGTAAAATTCAGTTTGCTGATAGCAACTAAATTGCTTATACTAGGAAACTTTAATGCATTAATTCATGAATATTCTAAGAATATTCTTCGATTACAGCAACCCTAGCAAGGAGATCTAATCATGGTAAGTCTATAATGCTTGGGTTGTCAAGTTGTAAACATTATGTGTTCCTTAATGCCACAGCTCCAAAATAGATAAAGAGAATTATTTTGAGCCTCTGAAAGGCTTTAATTATTATGGTCGTACTAAAGAGACCGCAAAGTAAACCCTTCGTCTATGAGCCCTGATTCCCTTGGTCGACTATGTTCTCCCATCGGACTGTGATGCACTTGTTTCTGCTCCTCTTCAATATCAACAAATATTTAAGATCGATTAACAAGATTTCTAGCATCATGAATCGTGGTATATTAAGAGAGACTCATATTTTTTCGCAAGGTTAAATTTGATATGGGTTTAAAAGTGCGTGGTTTGAATTTTTTGCCGGTTGGTTTTTTTTCATGGACCATTTTTCTGTTGGTTGAGCTTCGCCTGGGTTGGACTGTAGATATATCTTAGTTTTCATTTTATAAATACTCTGTATAGCACATGCTACAACCATAATTGGATGCATCGCTTAGTATAATACAAATTTTCGTAATTCATTATTAAGAACAAATCTCTTGGGATGGTAAAATCAATTATCACGCTAAAATGCGGCCCTTCGTCCTAGAAGAAAGAGCAGCCTAAACTGTTGAAACTAGTGATTTTGGCGTTCCATTATAACTTTTACGAGGCCGTGGCTAATGTCTTTTTCGACTTCAGCTCTCTAGGCAAATTGTTCAGAAATTGTAACGAAAGCGTGAACAAGCTTATTAATACCGTTGTCCTGAATTTAACCAAAAAGAAGAGAGAGCATTGACATTTTGAGGTGTAACATGCTTTCCAAGTAACTGTAAAAGATACTTACTGCTCATTTGCTTAAGTTCTGTCCATCCTCATGGGAAGTTTTTGGCGCCCCAGTGAAAAAAATGCCATAGACCAGTGGTCTATGCTGTCCAGGTTGATCAGGTTGATCTTGCTGGTCCAGTTCTGATCAGTTTTATAGTATGACAAGAAAATTTTGTCTCAAATGATAAAAATTTTTAATTTACAAGAAAATAGCGTCTTGACAAACATTAACTGCGTACATTTGTTTTTTAATGCTACTTTTACGTTTCAAGTATATTTTCAAAAATCATTGCTTCGCTTAAATCGAGTGCTCCTCAGGTCGGCATTGCAGCTATGTCCCCGCAATTTCTTCCGTTTTGCAAACCCCTAAACAACTTTTTGAGAAAAATGGATATAAAAATGACTTTAGTAGATATTACTACACCCAGTGTGATGCAACCCCTTGTTCACCAAATAGAAAAGTTAAGTTGGAGACTATTGAGATAGAACTGTAAACAAATACAGAATAACAATATTGCAATTTCCACCTTACTTGAAGCATTCTAAAAAATCCTTTTCCTAATAGAAGTTGTATTCTTATAATTCTTCTAGATGGATTTAAAAACATGCTGTTATTGTGTTTATTGCCCATTGACACGCGCTTCATTCATTAGTTGGTTTCATGTGAAGTTTTTTCTCTGGGGAAAAAGTTCTCAAGTCCATTTCGTTTATATATGAGCATTCAAGGACATTAAGGTCTTTCATTTTCATGCGCGTTTGCTTAGCAACATTGCTCATAGCTATGAAGAAAACAGATCAATGTCGAAGCATTCCTTACAGAACAATATAATTATTACTCAACAGAGAAAAACTGAATGCTATATATATATATATATATATATATATATATATATATATATATATATATATATATATATATATATATATCTATATATATATATATATATATATATATATTATGTTGACACTGGTTAATGATGTGACACCAAGTCAAGGAGGGGAGGGGTGTCAATAGCCTAAAAAGTAGCTGTTGTTTGGTATAAACATAAATTTCTGTTTAAATTCAATGTTTTTGGAGAATTAAGAACCATTGTTTTTATGAGCCATGTTAGGATTGCTTTCAACCCTCTAGAAAATATCTGTGCAAATTTTTCTATGGGGGGGGGGTCAAAATTTGGTCCAGGGATTGGGGTGTTAGGCGTGAAAAAAATATGAGCTATTTCTAGAATAGCCTCAAATTCGTTAATAATGTAAAAAAAAATCTTTTGTAAAATATTGGTCTTCTAACGGGAGGGGGTCTGATGTCTTTTCTTTCACTTGAACGCTCTTGTTCAAGTTCAGGATAATACATAAAAATTGTCTTTTATGTAATATTGCAAGATAGGAAAGAATTTAACCGTTGATAAGACAATCTTTCTCTGTTTTTAGGGAACTAAATGGGAGGAGAGAGTAGCAAAAGCAGATGAGTCAGACGATGCAAAGGTTATTCATTCTGGTGCCATCATTCTGGAGAATCTAAATCTGGGAGAAATGTATGAAATAAGAATTCAAGCCAAAAACAAGTTTGGATGGAGTCGAGAATCAGACGCGCAAAAATTTGTGGCGGAAAATGGTAAGATTTTCTATTAACACATTTGGATTTAGTGATTCTTTTGGACAATCGGTTGCGTGGTCCGTAATTACCTTACAGGACCAAGAGCGAGTCCGTATCCAGGGGGGAGGGGGTTTGCCCCCCCTGAAATGTTTGTTCGTCCCGTAAAAACGTAACATAAATGTATATAAAAAATTTTTGTGCGTTTAAAAAAAAAAAAAAATTCTAGAACTCCTCCCTCTCAAAAATCTTTTTTAAGCATCCCCCCTAAATAAAAAAACCTGACCACGGCCCTGACCAAGAGTAATGGTTTATCCAGGGGATGGGCTATTGCAGCATAGAATCTTCTTTTAAACCCAATTCAAAGAATTTCCCTTGTTTTTTAACGCCAGGAGTTTGGGGACTCGCTATGAAACCACATTGGTTACCCTCATATAGGCATTAACGTTTCAAAAATTGATTTGCTAATGCATGGATAAAATAGTGATACATGTTGAGTTTTATTCATTTATTTATTTATTATTGCATTACTGCAAAACCAGTTGTACAGTAAATGTTGTCCACACCGAAAGAACATAAAAAAAAAACCTGATTCACAACAAATAAATAAATAAGATATCATAGGAAGTTTATATTGAAGAATGAGGATTTGAATAGATTTAAATTGAGAAGGAACGGGCGTAGCGGTGTTGGCCTCAGACAGGTGCTGCGGTGAGTTGTTGTTAGTATTAGTAATATTAGTAGTAGTGGTAGTGTATGAAAATACTCAATGCTGGACTATGCATGGCATACCGGAGGAGGAGCAAAAACTGACTTCGTAACAAATAAATAGAAAAGATAATTACATAGATAACCAATAATAGCTAATTTGTATTTGCATTATATGTAAACACTCAATACAATTATGTCTTCACAGACCTTGAACATATTAATACAACTCAACATAAAATCTACAGATCGCTGTACAAATCTGCCTCTTGTTACTAATTTTTGAATTAGTAAGTATTTATTACTAGCTGCTTAACTATCCTAGAATTCCGGACCCATAGGGAAGGTTGAAAGCAGAGATTTAGCAAACTGGAATAAGAAGTAAGATTGGAATTTTCTTAATTTTTTTGCAACTATTTTGTATTGGTACAAGGACTTCACACGGCTTTTCTTTTTTTATAGGATATTAAGAAAATTATTGAACTATCTAGGACATCAGGCCCCCCTCTAGGTCTATTCACACCTAAAAGTCATGATTTTGTAAGATACTTTTTTAAGTTGTTTTAAAATTATGAAGTTTGAAGGCATCCTCACCGCATCGTCAGTGTTGCCATATTGACCCATGAAAATAAGTTGTTAGCACTAATTATTTATATTTGACAGCGCTTTTCATGTGTAAAAGTTCAAACATTAGCAATCAGTATATTTTCAAAGATCACTGCGACTTCAAAGGAAAGGTGCATCTTCCTAAGGAGCATTGTGCCATGTGTTTTTTGTTTTGTATTGTTTTTTCTCAGCCTCGACTCCTTTTTTTAATTTGCAGTCCTGCACTTTAATACCAAAAGCTACATGAATATACATGTAGGTTTTTTCCATTGACAGTTGAATTCCAATTTTTTCTTAATTTTTTTTAAGATATATAGACTATGGCTGAGTAATTTTTCGCTTAACTAATTCATATCATCAGATTTGATTTCCACTGTCTTTGCTACTTGAAGAGATGATAAGGAATAGACACCATAAGCAGAACTTTCCATGAGGAGACGACGCCTTTCAATACGAAAAAGACAAGTTTTGTTTTTATATGGATTTGTTTTAATTAGTATGTGATCGCTTGAAATTTTACTTTTAAATGTGAATTGACTAAAATATACCAATTCCTAATAGGATTTATAATTAAAGCAAACATTGTGTCAACAGGTCAAAGCTTTGTCTTCATGCCAAAATTTCTTAATGAAAGAAGTTCAGAGAAGTTGAAAGAGTTATGGCTGGTAACAAACGGCCGTGTTCTAGCCCAGTAAAAGGACAGGACAAATGTTCGTCTTGTGCAATTCATTTAAGCGAGGAATCAAGCGCTATGAATTGTGATGATTGCAATTGCTGGTTATGTATCGAATGTCTTGAGCTCTCGGAACCAGAATACATCTTACTTACAAAAATGACTCGTCGTATGGGTTGTCAATGGAAATGTCCAATGTGCAAGGGAAACACCCAAGTGAGCAATGCTAATGCCTCCGAGATTGCACGAGTTGTCGATGCGTCTATTAAGAACTCTCTTAGTGGTTTTGAGAATGCAGTAATGACCCTAGATGTTAAGATTAAGGAGGCGGTTAAGGACTCTTTGCTAGTTTTAAAGATGAACTTAAATCGGAAATTGACACTCAGTTTAAGGCAATAGAAGATAGGATTCAGACTCTTGAACAATCCTCAGGAATGGCAAAGGATAATAACGCCTTAAAAGATTTAGTGACCGCCGAAGTAGCTATATTGAGAGAAGCTTTAGATGAACAGTTCGAAAATCTCGTAAAGGCAATGATTGCCGAGGATCGTGAAAGACAAAAAAGAAAACTTAATATAGTGGTCTTCGGAGTTCCTCCACAAACTGATGATGCCCGATTGTACGTGATTATTTGGCTAACGATTATGGAATCCCTGATGTTACTGTCCTGAATGTTCGCATACTAGGAAACGTAACAACCGCGCCAGGACCCAGTACTCAACATCCTATCCCGATTATCTTCTCAGTGGCAAATTTCAAACTAAAGAAATTAATCCTTCCGGAATCTTTCGAAAGAAAGGGTGCCATTCAATTTAGAAATGACCTGTTAGAGCATGATCGCGACAATTCATACAATCTTTGAAACAGACAAAGATTGTATGAAGAACTGCATAAGAGAAGATTGAATGGGGAAGTGGACATAGTAATCAGAGGAAATAAGATTGTGTAAAAAAAACTACCAGACCCTTGTGACGCGTCAGTCACCGTCGCAGGAGAATGTCATGGAACCATAGATATATCTGGTACCCCTTTAAGACTTGTAAATAGTTCTATAAGTAATGTTTCCATTTGTGATAGTACTAGTGAAGTTGGCTCTGTGAAATATACAGAAACTGAATCGTATGTTAGTGCTAGATCGGATACCAGAAATTATGAACCCATATCAGATACCATTTCTTTTAAATCATGTGATTCTGGATCAAGCGAAGCTAATGACGACAATACTATTATTGAAGGACTTATGGTACTATATAGCAATGTAGACTGTATTACCACAAAGATGAACGAAATTAAGTCGGTGATGTCAACGAGGTATGAAGTAAGTGTTTCTGCTTTCACTGAGGTGAAACCTAAACATACTGCATTTGCTCTTACTGACACACAAATTCAAGTGCCTGGATTTGAGCTACTTTCAATCTGTCAAAGCCAAAGGGTAGAGGGATAGCAGTGTATGTCAGATCTCCGCTCCAGGTAAGAGCTCTTACAGTAAATTCAGATTACGAACCTTGGGTTGAGCAAATATGGATAACGATTCTGCAGCGAAGTCTCCCTGTAGTCATAGGCTGTTTTTATAGAAGTCCCAGATCCCCTTGTCAGACAAGTTCCCTTCTAGCAATTGCATATTCTATTAATAATGTCATGAAGCAACATTATAAGAACGTTCTTATTGTTGGAGATTTTAATTTACCGGAACTACAGTGGATTGATGGGTTTGCTGTTGCAGAAGAGATTGAAAACTCAAATTGCCAACTTCTGGAGTGCCTTCATGAACATTCGCTATACCAAGCAATTGACTTTCTGACCAGGTATAGAAGTGGGCAGAACCCAATCCTAATAGATCTTTTTTTTATTAATGACCATGAGACGCTCATTAGTGTCGACTCGGAACCACCATTTGGAGCGAGTGACCATGTTGCAATTACTTGTAGGCTTAGATTGTACCCACAAAAGGATAATTGGATTAAGCATGTGTACACAAATTACAACCAGGTCAGACAAGAGTTAGCACACCAGGATTGGTCATTCATTGACGATAGGAATATGGAGGAGGCTTGGCTTGATATGAAAAGGGTTTTAATTAAAGCAACAGAAAAACATACAGTAATTTCCTGGAAAAGAAGACCCAAAACCCTACCATTTATCACTCGTGATGTCAAGCAAGCTGTACGTAAAAAGAAGAAGTATTGGAGCAAATATAAAAGTAACCCCTCCCATGAAAACTATGAGAAATTTAAACAAACCCAGAATAAAGTTAGGTATCTCACGAGAAAGCTTACGACTTAATATGAAGAGGGATTGGCATTGGATTCAATATCTAATCCTAAGAGATTTTGGAAGTATGCTTCAGCTCGGAATCCGGGGAGACACTCAGTTACGGAACTACTTGTGAATGGCAATATAGTTAGTACCCCAAATGATATAGCAGCTGAATTGAGTAGACAATTTAAGTTGGTGTTCACGCCTCCAGACGATGCCCCCTTACCAGAGGTACCAGAATATTCTATTGAGGAACCTATGCAAAGATAACTGTGGTTGCCTCTGGTTTGGAGAGGTGTCTGAAGTTTCTTAATACTAACAAATCAGTTGACCCTGATGAATTTCACCCACGAGTATTGAAAGAAGCTCATGTGGAAAGTCCTCAAGACTGGCGGAATGCTAACGTTACACCTGTACACAAATGGGGTAGCCACAACAGCATTTCCAATTATCAACCCATTAGTCTTACATCTGTCGCTGGTTAAATCTTAGAAGGAATCGTGAATACTCACATTGTCGAACACCTGACCCCCAATGAGCTGCTCGATGATAGTCAGCATGGCTTTAGACATGGACGCTCGGTTGAAACTAATTTGATTGATGCGTATGATTATGTTACTTAGCATCTAGATCAAGCAATCCCTGTCGACTTGGTTCTAATTGATTTTGCGAAAGCCTTCGATAAAGTATGTCACCGTCGACTAAGGATCAATTTATTTGCAATTGGAATACATAATGAAATCGTAGAGTGGGTGCTCCAGTTTCTTTCTGGGAGAAAGCAAAGGGTGAAAATATTTGGAAAAAATGGACAGGTATTCTTTTCAGAAGAGGTGCAAGTATTAAGTGGAGTGCCCCAGGGAACCATCTTGGGACCAACTTTATTCAACATTTATATTAATGGTGCACCAACCACAGTCAAAAATAAAATAAGTCTTTATGCTGATGACTCCAAACTCATTGGACCTGTCGATACACCCGAAAAGAGAGCCTCTATGCAGAATGACCTGTGGGTACTTTCCCATTGGGCAACTTTGTGGAGGCTTAAATTCAATGTAAATAAATGTCGAACAATCCACTTTGGAAAGAAAAATGAGAAATGCCCTTATCATATGTTAGGGATGGATGGATCGAGACAGACTATTTTCTCATCTGAAGCGGAGAGAGACTTGGGGGCATAGTCGATAGCGAATTAAATTCACTATACACACACAGACAGCTGTAGCCAAAGCACTCCAAACCCTGGGCGTTATAAAAATAACAATCACTATTAGGTCACCTATGGTGATGACTAAATTATATAAGGCATTGGTCAGGCCTAATTTGGAGTTTGGCATGTGTGTTGCTAGCCCCTTCAACAGAGGTGACCAGCAGAAGTTAGAAACAGTTCAGAGACGGGCTACGAAAGCAATTGAGGGATGCAAATACTTAAACTACTCATCCGTCTGAAGAGGCTGAAACTCCCCACTCTTGTCTACAGACGTAAAAGGGGTGACATTATTATGACGCATAAGCTCCTGAATTATAACTCTCCAATAAATAAGCTATTTCAACTTGACCAGTCTGTCAGAACTAGGGGGCATAGTTGGAAACTATGTCAGAAGAGAGCTGCCAGTAGACTACGCAATAACTTGTTCACTTACAGAATAATGAGTTTGTGGAATTCTCTCACGGAAAAAGTGGTCACTACCCCCAGTACTGCTGCCTTTAAAAGAGCCGTTGATGGAGAATGGTCATCAAAGCCATGGCGAACTGAGTGGGATACCATTGAGACGTCTAACCATCGTCATCACTAACCAGCGATTCTACAGAATTTAATCCTTATTTCGCTGAACCATGCGATTTAAGGTAATTGACGTATTCTGTTTATCCCAATTTCCGCCCATGTTATTATTGCCGGTTAATTCGGAAAAATTAGGAAAAATGAAGTATTTTTAACTTATGAGCAGGTGATGGGATCTTAATGAAATTTGATGTTTGGAATGATATTGTGTCTCAGAGTTCTTATTTTAAATCCCGACGGGATCTGAAGACATTGGGGGGAGTTGGAGGGGGGAACCTAAAATCTTGGACAACACTTAGAGCGGAGGGATCGGGATGAAACTTGATGGGAAAAATAAGCACAAGTCCCAGATACATGATTGACATAACCGGAACGGATCCGCTCTCTTTGGGGTAGTTGGGGGGGGGGGGGGGGGGTAATTCAGAAAAATTAGAAAATAATGAGGTATTTTTAACTTACGAACGGGTGATCGGATCTCAATGAAATTTGATGATTAGAAGGATGTCGTGTCTTAGAGCTCTTATTTTAAATCCCAACCGGATCTGGTGACATTGGGGGGGGGGGGAGAAACCAAAAACTTGGAAAACACTTAGAGTGGAGGGATCGGGATGAAACTTGGTGGGAAAAATAAACACAAGTCCTAGATACATGATTGACATAAACGGAACGGATCCACTCTCTTTGGGGTAGGTGGGGGGGAGGGTATTTCTGAAAAATTAGAAAAAATGAGGTATTTTTAACTTACGAACGGGTGATTGGATCTCAATGAAATTTGATATTTAGAAGGATATCGTGGCTCAGAGCTCTTATTTTAAACCTGACCGGATCTGGTGACATTGGGGGGGATTTGGGAGAGGGAAACCTAAAACTTGGAAAACACTTAGAGTGGAGGGATCGGGATGAAACTTAGTGGGAAAAATAATCACGAGTCCTAGATACATGATTGACATAACCGGAACGGATCCGCTCTCTTTGGGGTAGTTGGAGGAGGGTTAATTCTGAAAAATTAGAAAAAATGAGGTATTTTTAACTTACGAAGGAGTGATCGGATCTCAATGAAATTTGATAATTAGAAGGATATCGTGTCTCAAAGCTCTTATTTTAAATCCTGACTGGATCTAGTGACATTGGGGGAAGTTAGGGGTGAGGGAACCTAAAATCATGGAAAACGCTTAGATAGGAGGGATCGGGATGAAACTTGGTGGGAAAAATAAGCAGAAGTCTTACATACCTGATTTACATAATTGGAACGGATTCGCTCTATTAGGGGGGGGGGGGGGTTAATTCTCAAAAATAAGAAAAAAGACGTATTTTTAACTTACGAAGGAGTGATCGGATCTTCATGAAACTTCATATTTAGAAGGACCTCGTAACTCAGATCTCTTGTTTTAAATCTCAACCGGATCAAGCGTAATTGGGGGGGGGGGCAGTTGGGGGGACCGGACATCTTAGAAAACACTTAAAGCGGTGAGATCAGGATGAAACTGGATGGGAAGAATAGAAACCTGTCTAATATACGTGACTGACATAACCGGACCGGATCTATTCTCTTTGTTGGAATTGGGGGGGGGGGAGGGGTAATTTTGAAAATTGAGGTATTTGTAACTTACGAAAGGGTGACCAGATCTTAATGAAATTTGATATTTAGAAGGATCTTGTGCTTTAAAGCTCTAATTTTAAATTCCGACCAGATCCTGTGACATTGGGGGGAGTTGGAGGGGCAAACCGGAATTCTTGGAAAACGTGAAAATTGGGGTATTTTTATCTTACGAATAAATGATCTGATCTTAATGAAATTTGATTTTTAGAAAGAATTCATGTCTCAGAGGTCTTGTTTCAAATCCCGACCAGATCTTTTGACATTGGGGGGAGTTGGAGGGGAACTCTTTGAAAAACACTTGGAGTGCAGGAATCGGGATGAAGCTTTGTGGATAGAATAAACATATGTCCTTGATACGTGATTGACAGAATCGTATTGGATTCGCTCTCTTTGGGGGAGTTGGGGGGAGGGGCTCAGTGATTTGGCGAGTTTGGTGCTTCTGGACGTGCTAGGACGATGAAAATTGGTAGGCGTATCAGGGGGCTGCACAATTTGACTTGATATTATTTTAAATCCTGACCGGCATTAAGCCTCTTATTTTCCTTTTTAAATCAATCTATTGATTAGAATTTTGTTCGAGCTCATACCATATGATCTCTTGGCTCTTAGCTCTTCTCCCCTCGTCACAAGTGCCATATGAGCTCTTAGCTCTTGTTCTTGTTACATTCCTAAAAGGACTATAATTTAATGTCTAATATATCTTTTACGAACATATAAGTTGTATCTTTATCCTCATTTCCTACTCTTCATTACTATCATAGTTACTAAGCGATGCCACCAAGTTAGGTGAAATGCTAAATGCTTTGACCTGTTTCACAAAGAATGCATGACCCCAAAAGATGGTTCGAGACCATTTTTTTTTTTTGACAATAAAAAGCTTAACTCACTCGCTATAGTGGTCAGGCAAAGGCGAAAAATTATACAGAAAATATTAAATATCCTTTTTTAATGAGGGTGAACAGCTTTTTAGTTTTTCATTGCGGGGTAGTTTTTTTAGCGTACTATTTTTCTTATCAATATTTTTATACCATTTTCATTTCAACAAATTTATTAGAACTTTAACCCTCGCCAGATTTTAGATTAAATTTATAACCATTTCCACTAACTACCTATGACGTATTATTGTTGAGGTTTCTTTTAAATTGCTGGTATTTCTTTGTCTGCAAGTTTATTGAAGCAACCTATTATGCACCCCCAACTAAAGAAAATTCTGGATCCGGTCCTGTTTGAAGCTGGATATAAAATATCATCTGTAGGTGCATGAAGTAAGTATAATAGGAAAAATTACCTGAAAATTGCGATTCTATAAGATTTTCCTTTTATCTGTTTAAAATTATTTTTAAAATTAGAAGTTTTCCAGGCAGCCCCATATTTTCGTCAGTGTTGCCACGTTTATCCATGAAAATAAATTAGCAACACTAGTTGCTTAAGTTTGGTTGCACATTTTATCCGCAAAGATTCACACATTAACAATCTGTTGATTATTAACCTGTCCTTTTAAAGGACAGAATTTAATTCTGGAAAATGAAAAAAATGGGTTATTATTAACCTACGAAGGAGTGATCGGATCTTAATGAAATTTGATGTTTGGAAGGATATCGTGTCTCAGAGCTCTTATTTGAAATCCCGACTGGATCCGGTGACATTGGGGGGAGTTGAGGGGGGGGGGCTAAAATCTTGGAAAACGCTTAGAGTGGAGGGATCAGGATGAAGCTTGGTGGGAAAAATAATCCTAGATACATGATTGACATAACTGGAACGGATCCGCTCTCTTTGGGGGAGTTGGGGGGAGGGTTAATTCTGAAAAATTAGAAAAATGAGGTATTTTTAACTTACGAAGGAGTGATCGGATTTTATGAAATGTGATGTTTGGATGTATATTGTGTCTCAGAGCTAATATTTGAAATCCCGACCGGATCTGGTGACATAGGGGGGATTTGGGGAGGGGGACCTAAAATCTTGGAAAACGCTTAGAGTGGAGGGATTGGGATGAAACTCGGTGGGAAAAATAAGCACAAGTCCTAGATACGTGATTGACATAACCGGAACGGATCCTCTCTCTTTGGGGGAGTTGTGGGTGGGGTAAGGCTTAATTCCCAAAAAATTAGAAAAAATGAGGTAATTTTAACTTACGAGGGAATGATCGGATCTTAATAAAATTTCATGTTTAGAAGGACCTCGTAACTCAGATCGCTTATTTTAAATCCCGACTGGATCCAGTGTCATTGAGGGGGGCCGGAAATCTTGGAAAACGCTTAGAATGGAGAGATCGGGATGAAACTTGATGGGAAGAATAAGCACAAGTTATAGATACGAAATTGACATAATTGGAACGGATCCGTTCTCTTTGGGGGAGCTGGGGGTTGTTAATTTGGAAAAATTAGAAAAATTGAGGTATTTTTAACTTAGAACGGGTTACCGAATCTTAATGAAATTTGATATTTAGAAGGAATTCATGTCTCAGAGCTCTTATTCAAATACCCACCAGATCTGTCGACATTGGGGGGGTTGGAGGGGGAAACCGGAAATCTTGGAAAACGCTTATAAATGTCGTAGATACGTGATTGACATAAACAGACTGGATACATTCTCTTTGGAGGAGTTAGAGGGTGGGGTTCAGTGCTTTGGCGAGTTTGGTGTTTCTGGACGTGCTATGAAGATGAAGATTGGTGGGCGTATCAGGGAGCTGCACAAATTGACTTGATAAAGTCGTCTTCCCTGATTTGACCATCTGAGGGACTGAAGGGAGAGGAAGAAATAGAAAAAAAAAATTAGGTATTTTTAACTCACGAGTGGATGATCGGATCTTAATGAATTTTGATATTTAGAACGACCTCGTGACTCAGAGCCCTTATTCTCAATCCCGAACGGCATTAAGCCTCTGATTTTCGTTTTAAATCAATCTATTGATTCTTAGAATTTTGGTAGGGCTCGTACCATATGAGCTCTTGGCTCTTGGCTCTTCCAACCTCGTCACAAGTTCCATATGAGCTCATAGCTCTTGTTTCTTTACTAATTTTTTAAGATGTCTAGGCTATTTATTGAGCTATTTCCGCTTAACTACTTCAAACCATTAGAATTCATTTCCACTGATCCAAGCACTGTAGATAAATCTAAATTTATTTACGGTCGTTCCAAGTTTTGTTGCTAGAAGAGGAATAAAGAGCAGCTCTATAATTACTTCTTTATCTTAATTATAATGAACAAAAACTAAATTAAAGAATTATGTGTTTTGTCAATTGGTACAAATTGCTATTTTGAAGTTTTACAGATTTCATTACAAAAGAAAAAAAGAATTTATAGAAAACTATGGATTAGTTTATTTTTACGACCTACCCATGGATGATTTGTAATTTTGAAGATGAAAATATTTCAAGACCCTTTTCGGGAATGGATCCTGTTTGCATAGCCTATCGTTCACATAATAATGTGATAATATGGACTTGCTTAAGATTTATCTCTGGAGAAACGAAATATCTCATTCAAAAATTTTAGTAAAAGACTGGTTCAAATCAGGACCACATATTTTTTTTCATGGAGCGGGAAGTTTAAAAAAGAATAACTTCTCAGGGACTTGTGTCTTGTGTCATTGTCTCGAGTAAGACTACGGACCTTATTGCTTGAAAATTTTACCTCAATTTTTCATTGTTTATAGGGAGTATTTAGTCCAATTTACGGGTTTTTATACGTTTTTTTTGGGAGGGGGGGGGGGGGGTCGAAAGCTTTAATCCATTTCAAGTACCTTGTTTTTTCTCAATTGAATGGGTTACGGAAATGCCGTTACTTGTAATGTACCTGCTATAATAGAAACATATAATTAAAAATTTAATTGGATTGACCTTTTCTTAAACTTTTTTGTTTGTTTATTCCCCCAAGCATTAAATTTAAAATCTAGACAAATCACTCCAAAGCTTCTGTCTTCTGATTTCTCCATTCTTTTGGAAACTCTTCAAAAGCACTTGTTTGTATTCAGCAGTCACTTCCTCTTAGTTCTTGGGAATAAAAAATTATGCCACTTTGTGAAATTGAACTGATTATTCTAGTTCTTTTGCATATATTTGGTAAACCTAGTTTTTATTTTTGAATCTTTATGAATGTGCTTCATGCAGCTTTAATTTAAAAAAGGGAGCCTTTCATTTATTCAGCCACATAAAAAATAGTAGAATAAAACAAACAGCTAAAGGATATAGTTCAATATTTTATTCAAAGCCTTTACTTGAAAGTAATTGTCTCGTAAGGGTTCTGGTGGGTCCAGCTCTTTCTTTTTCCATTTTTTTATTTATGAAAAATACTTATTATAAAAATAAGTATTATCAAACAAACAGTTTAAGGATTTACGTCAATATTTCATTCAAAGCCTTTACTTGAAAGTAATTGTCTCGTAAGGGTTCTGGGGGGTCCAGCTCTTTCTTTTTCCCCAAGAAATGAATTTGAAAGGTTGTCAAATTTGTCTTGAGTTTCTTTTCTATAGTCTGTGTTTGCGTACTGTCTGAATTACTTTCTTACAATATCGAAAAAAGAAGAAGAAGTAATTACCACTAAGGTATTAATAGGGCTGTATGCACAATTTTTCTTCGGGGGGAGGTATTTTTTCACAGGGTGGTTTTCCTAGAAATTGCTTTAAAATTTATTAAATATTTGTTTATATTCATATTTGTAGCGTTTTTACGAGTCGGACAAACACTTCAGAGGGGCTAGTGCTTACCCCCTTGATACGACCTTGGCAATTAGCGGGAAATTTGTTGTTACATCAATACTGACGGGCCACTAAATTACCTGTTTCTTTTTTCCAGTTCCATTGCCTGCGTCCTTCCTCTATCAGAAAGGATGTCGGTATTGCAGGTCTTGTTTGTTTGTCCACTGTTATTAACCTACTGATAATTCATTTCAGCTTCACCTCCGCCCCAGTGTTTAGAGCTTAACTCTGCATCCCCTCGCTTGAAGTTCCTTCCTCCTTAAAAGATTTCTTATAAACTCTGTCCTCCCAATTTGAGGCCGCCCAACGTCTCGATCTCGTTCTTATGTGATTCTCATTACCATGTCTCTTTTTATTGTAACCTTAGTTCTAGGCCTAACTTCACATTCTTCCAACCATTGTCTCTTTTACCTGTTTATCTACTCTTATAATCGATATCATCAAAATGAGCATGACCAAGTCTGTTTCAATTGATGATAGCCAACATCATATCAATTCAGTGAAGCGCCGAAATTTCTTTCGCAATCGTGCATCGATCAGAAATGGTGTTGATTGTATGTTGTGATTACTACATCATAAAAAATAGCGCAAGTTGATTACATGTTTAGCCATAGATGGTAGATTGCTCGTGCATAATTCAACAATCTCTACCAAATTATTACTAGAGATCATGGCAGTGAGGCTGAATACCATGACTAAGAGACCTGTATTTAATTTATCAGCGAATTTGCGTACAGCTGAGATGCCAGTGTTCATGGGCTGTAATTTGAAGAATGCCACCCGATAAATTGTATTATCTTTTTAAATTAGAGAAAGCTGGACACAATCAACGCAACTTTTTTTTATTATCGGGAAAGGGAAAGTATGCAGAATATATCTCATCATGGAGTTTTTTCCTCTTCTGCACGTCATAAAACTTCATAAATGTAATTTTTGTAGCATTAGGGGCTAATTGGCCTTCCCTCAAACGGTTTTACAACCGGATAATTTTGAGCTTTATCACTAGGTAGTATAGGTACACACACACACACACATACACACACACACACATATATATATATATATATATATATATATATATATATATATATATATATATATATATATATATATATATATATATATAGTATCGGGCCGCGGCACTCAGTACGTACGCGGCAGGCTTCTATATATAGATTCTCACTGTCACTTAGCTTCTAAATACAGACAATTTGAGCCTTGACCTTTAACTAATACCTCGACTTGTCTTTTGTCATTATGAAAGGCAAATCGCCGAACCTTTGTTTCTTTTAATTGTTTAAGTGATGGGACAAAAAATTATTCTTCTTCCAACGAATTATCTAGTCCATATTTTTGATTTTCAAAGGTATGGAAGGTATTGAACACTTTTTTTCGTTTAATTGTTCAGATTGTGGGACAAAACTTCTTCTTTTGCCATGGCTTGTCTTTTGTCATTATGAAAGGCAAATCGCCGAACCTTTGTTTCTTTTAATTGTTTAAGTGATGGGACAAAAAATTATTCTTCTTCCAACGAATTATCTAGTCCATATTTTTGATTTTCAAAGGTATGGTAGGCATTGATGACCTTATCCGTGTCAAAATCTAAAACCCAATCATCATTGCTATCATTTTCAATTTATTTGATTCGTTTTACCTCGGCTTATCTTTCGTCATAATGAAATATATATCACTGAACCATTTTTTTTTTTAAACCAAGGTATGGTAGGCATTGATGACCTTATCCACGTCGAAATCCCAAACTCAATCATTATTGCTATCATTTTGACACTTTTTGATTATCGCTTTCCAGGTTGATTTTCATTGAATCGTTCACATGTTCGGTGTCGCATGTCTTCTAGCCGCGTGTGTCTGTCCTCTTCATAATAATTTTTGACACGCCACCGCTTTTCTTCTAACCGTTTGTGTCCTTGCTCCTCATTTTCGTTTTTGACTCGCTCACTTGCTCGGTGTCGTATGTCTTCTAACTGTGTGTGTCTTTGATCTTCATTTTCATTTTTAACACGCTCTAATTGTCGTTTTCGCATATCTTCTAACCGCCCGTGTCTTTGCTCTTCCTTTTTGATTTTTAACACGTCTTTGGATTTTGATTACTTCGGATAATATAGCAATTGTCTTTGCTTTAGCTGACCGTATTGGTGTTGTCACAATTTATGCTCCAGGTTGTAGAATTTCACATCTTATCACGTTTTTGGTTCCAAAGAATCATCATTTATAGTAACTGCAACTGCAAATTTTCGTTTTTTGGGCCTTCCGACCGACAATATATTATGTAAATAACTGTTGTGTTGGAAACTCAATAATCTTATTTATGCTCTGTATGACTTATGACCTATCTAGTTCTTATAAAAATAATATATATATATACATACATATATATATATATATATATATATATATATATATATATATATATATATATATATATATATATATATATATATACATATATATTGGAACCCCTCCTCCGAAATATTTGCCAAACTCTTAAAAACGTAACAAAAGTGTATATAAACAAATTTTTGATGCCCCCCCCCCCTCCCGGAAAAATCACTATATTGGTTCTAATTGAATGTAGCATAGCAAGGTTTGTCCGCTATTTTTTTTCAAGCTTTCCCACCCAGTGTGTTTACTCACCTAGCTACCGAAAATATTTAAATTGGAGAATTCAGCTCGACCGGAAAAGTCGCAGCAGATGTATCAGTACTTTGGTAAATGTTCCTAAAACCCAATTAAAGTGGAACAAAAGTTTTTCTTATGCCCAAAGTAAGCTTTTTCTTTCGTTCATTTCCTTTGGTCCTTAGGAAGGGAAATAACTCTACTAATCCGTTCTGAATCTGTGGATTTGCTTTTTATTACCAATTAACTATGTGAAATAAATCGTGAAAAATTTAAGCTCCGCGAAATTGTTTCAAAACTTTTACTGCCTGAAATTATCTACTATCAAAATCGAAAATAATAATGAACTGGTTCTGAATTTCTGCTCACTGGTTATAACTTGTATAATTTAGTCTATTTTGTGAAAAAGTGGTTATGTTTGTTTTAGATTGTGTAATACTTACTAAAGGTTTAGTAATTGATACAAGCTAGTTTTTTTTTGCTTATGATTGTCATCACTGTCCTTTTTTTCGCCTTGTTTACAAGCTGCACATATTTTGCAACAGATTCAGTTTGACAACATATTCATATTGTCTATGATAAATCATTTTAAGATCAGATCAAGTTCTGATTGTTTTGAAAAATTTGTTGTGAATACGTCAATCACTTAGGACGACATAATCAGCATTGGGTATTCGCACAACAATTTAGTTTAGAGGGAGCAAACATTTGGAAAAAAAGAAATAAGTGAATTATATAGAAATAAAGGACAAACCATATATTTATTGCAATTTCTAAGAAGGGACCTGAATGGACCTGTAGGCCCCCTGCCTCAATATTTACCTGGGTGAAATAAATAAAGTAAACACTAGCATACATGAAGCCCATTTAGGTTTAGCCTAAATTTCTCTTTTAAAGTGGCAACAATGCCAACATATCTCGGAAGTTTTAAAGTTTTAGGATAATATTAATATTGAGAAAACTTACTTTGAAATTTGTTCCTGACTCTTTACGCTTGCTCCCCAAAAGAATTTCTGGCTCCTGGCAGAAGAAGGGAAGGGGTGAGCACAATTAATTAAAATCTTATCTACCTCCGTTGATACCAATGGCCAATTCAATTCAATCCAATTCAATTCAATTACGAATCCTAAATTCGTTATTTTCTGTATTAGAAACAATTCATATCCAGAAAATGAAGCTTGTAATCGTTAAGAAGCCCACCGTTAACAGTGACAGCCAATTCAGCTCATACAGGTCTGACAAATGATATGTTGTGAAAGAGTTTGACATTCTTGATGGGTGACTGAAATGAATAACCATACAGGGAAACTGTCTGTTGGTACTTACACGGACAGATGTGGCTTCTTTTGAAAAATGCTGTCATCCACTTTTGAAAGGTTTCTTTTCTGGGTTCGAACTTAAAGGAAATATTTACACTTGTGTAATTGGTTTTCATCTATTTCGGTTAACGCACCCTTCCAATAAACGCTGATATGTGCCACATTTTTTCTATTTTATTTTTATGACTCAAATAAGAAAAAACTCGAAACAAAAAAAAATTCCACTTTATGAATGGCATAGCACCGTGGTACTATGTGGAACCATCCGGAAGTGCTGCTCAATTATTGAATATGTCACTCGATGAAAAAAAAATTCTTTGTTAAATAAAAGATAGCCCTATGTTACATTTTCTTCACTGAAATCACAGGGTAGTGATTTCAGTCATCATGTTTAGTACGAAAAGGAGGCTTAAAATCTAATCTCCAATTCTTAAAGGCTGAAGGAACTGTTGTTTTATTTAAGGCGCCCCTACCATATTTAGCAGTTCAGGCACCAACAGTTAGCCCGTTGGACAAGGTAAACTTGAAATGGATCAAACTGAACACCAATAGTGTCTTGGTCTGCTTGCACACTCACTAGTATAGTTTGCTTTCCCATTGCTATGAACCATAATGTGAAGAAATTCCCCATATACAGTGTATCAAACAGTTCGTGGTAACGAACTGTAGTAAGGAGCGACCCGGCTGGCTCAATAGTAAACGAAACTCTAAAAAACGGAATTTTGATGATAAAAGATACATCAAAAGAATCAAATTTTCATGCTGATTCTAAATATATAAGTTTCATTAAATTTAATCTTTGTCATCAAAAGTTACGAGCCTGAGAAAATTTGCCTTATTTTGGAAAACAGGGGGAAACACCCCCTAAAAGTCATAGAATCATAACGAAAATCACACCATCGCATTCAGCGTATCAGAAAACCTTATAGCAGAAATTTCAAGCTCCTATTTACAAAAATGTGGAATTTCGTATTTTTTGCCAGAAGACAGATCACGGGTGCGTGTTTATTCTTTTATTTTATTTTTTTTTCCCAGGAGTCATCGTATTGACCAAGTGGTCCTAGAATCTCGCAAGAGGGCTCATTCTAACTGAAATGAAAAGTTCTAGTGCCCTTTTTTAAGTGACAAAAAAATTGGAGGGCAACTAGGCCCCCTCCCACGCTCATTTTCCCCCCAAAGTCAACGAATCCAAATTTTGAGATAGCCATTTTGTTCTGCATAGTCGAAAACCATATTAACTATGTCTTTGGAATGACTCACTCCCCCAAAGTCCCTGGGGGAGGGGCTGCAAGTTACAAACTTTGTCCAGTGTTTATATTTAGTAATGGTTATTGGGAAGTGTTCAGAGGTTTTCATCAGGATTTGTTTTTGGTTTGGGTTGGGGTTGAGGGGAGGGGGCTATGTGGGAGGATCTTCTCTTGGAGGAATATGTCATAGGGGAAGAGAAATTCAATGAAAAGGGCGCGGGATTTTCTAGCATTATTATAAAAAAAACAATGAAAAAATTAACACGAAAAAGTTTTTTCAACTGAAAGTAAGGAGTAGCATTAAAACTTAAAACGAACAGAGATTTTTACGCATATGAGGGGTTCTAAAAATACTTTAGCATAAAGAGCAAGGTATTTAGGAGGAGATAAATACCTTGCTCTTTATGCTAAAGTATTTTTAGTAATTTCAACTACTTATTCTACGGCCTTTCTGATTCAGGGGTCATTCTTAAAGAATTGGGACAAAACTTAAGATTTAGTGTAAAAGGCGAGGTATTAACGGGGGGACAAACCCCCTCATATCCATAATAAAAAATATAAGAATATAAAAGTTTGTTACGTAAGTTAATTCTTAAGTTACGTATATTTTTTACTAATAAAAACGTTTGTTAAAAATTAAAAGTTCTAGTTGCCTTGTAAAGTAACCGAAAAATTGGAGGGCAACTAGGCCTCCCCCCCCACCCCTTATTTCTCAAAATCGCCTGATCAAAACTAAGAGAAAGCCGTATAGCCAAAAAAAAATTTTTTTTTTCCCCCAATCCCCCAAAGAGAGCGAATCCAGTACGATTCTGTCAATCACGTATCAAGGACATTTGTTTATTCTATCCACCAAGCTTCATCCCGATTCCTCCACTCCAAGTGTTTATCCAAGATTCCCCCCCCCCCCCCCTCCCCAACTCCCCCCAATGTCAAAAGATCTGGTCGGGATTTGAAATAAGACCTCTGAGACATGAATTCCTTCTAAAAATCAAATTTCATTAAGACCCGATCATCTATTGGTAAGATAAAAATGCCCAAATTTTCACGTTTTCCAAGAATTCCGGTTTACCCCTCCAACTCCCCCCAATGTCACAGGATCTGGTCGGAATTTAAAATTAGAACTTTAAAGCACAAAATCCTTCTAAATATCAAATTTTATAAAGATCTGGTCACCCTTTCGTAAGTTACAAATACCTCAATTTTCAAAATTACCCCCCCCCCCCCCAATTCCAACAAAGAGAGCAGATCCGGTCCGGTTATGTCAGTCACGTATCTTAGACAGGTTTCTATTCTTCCCATCCAGTTTCATCCTGATCTCACCGCTTTAAGTATTTTCTAAGATTTCCGGTCCCTCCAACTGCCCCCCCCCAATGACACTGGATCCGGTTGAGATTTAAAATAAGAGATCTGAGTTACAAGGTCCTTCTAAATATGAAGTTTCATGAAGATCCGATCACTCCTTCGTAAGTTAAAAATACGTAATTTTTTCTTATTTTTCAGAATTAACCCCCCCCCCCCCCCAATAGAGCGGATCCGTTCCAATTATGTAAATCATGTATGTAAGACTTCTGCTTATTTTTCCCACCAAGTTTCATCCCGATCCCTCCAATCTAAGCGTTTTCCATGATTTTAGGTTCCCCCACCCCAAACTTCCCCCAATGTCACCAGATCCGGTCAGGATTTAAAATAAGAGCTTTGAGACACGATATCCTTCTAAATATCAAATTTCATTGAGATCCGATCACCCGTTCGTAAGTTAAAAATGCTTCATTTTTTCTAATTTTTCAGAATTAACCCCTCCCCCAACTACCCCAAAGAGAGCGGATCCGTTCCGGTTATGTCAATCATGTATCTAGGACTTGTGCTTATTTTTCCTACCAAGTTTCATCCGGATCCCTCCACTCTAAGTGTTTTCCAAGTTTTAGGTTTCCCCCTCCCAACTCCCCCCCCCCCAATGTCACCAGATCCGGTCGGGTTTAAAATAAGAGCTCTGAGACACGATATCCTTCTAAATATAAAATTTCATTGAGATCCGATCACCCGTTCGTAAGTTAAAAATACCTCATTTTTTCTAATTTTTCAGAAATACCCCCCCCCCCCCCCAACTACCCCAAAGAGAGCAGATCCGTTCCTTTTATGTCAATCATGTATCTAGGACTTGTGTTTATTTTTCCCACCAAGTTTCATCCCGATCCCTCCACTCTAAGTGTTTTCCAAGTTTTAGGTTTCCTCCTCCCAACTCCCCCCCCCCAATGTCACCAGATCCGGTCGGGATTTAAAATAAGAGCTCTAAGACACGATATCCTTCTAAACATCAAATTTCATTGAGATCCGATCACCCGTTCGTAAGTTAAAAATGCCTCATTTTTTCTAATTTTTCAGAATTACCCCCCCCCCCCAACTATTCCAAAGAAAGTGGATCCGTTCCAATTATTTCAATCATGTATCTGGGACTTGTGCTTATATTTTCCATTAAGTTTCATCCTGATCCCTCCACTCTAAGTATTTTCCAAGATTTTAGGTTTCCCCCCTCCAACTCCCCCCAATGTCATCAGATCCGGTCGGGATTTAAAATAAGAGCATTGAGACACAATATCATTCCAAACATCAAATTTCATTTAGATCCCATCACCCGCTCATAAGTTAAAAATACTTCATTTTTTCTATTTTTCCGAATTAACTGCCCCCCCCCCCAGATGGTCAAATTGGGAAAACAACTATTTCTAATTTAATCTGGTCCAGTCCTTCATACGGTTGCCAAATTTCATCGTCCTAGCTTACCTAGTAGCAAAACCAGGACCGACAGACAGACCAACAGAATTTGTGATTGCTATATGTCACTTGGTTAATACCAAGTGCCATAAAAACTAGTTTTTTTTATTTAATTTATCTTGAAGTCAATCCTGTTTAGGTCCTGGAGTATATTGATAGAAAGAGTCTACTCTATGCATAAATCTATTGCTTTCTTTCATCACATAGCACTTTGAAACATCAGTTTGTATATGTGAAAGTTATTGCCACTGCTTGTAAGTTTCAATTATATGAATCCTAAATTCATATAACATGGACTCACTTGTTGTTGAACTCTTTTATTGCTATAGAGTTGACCTATTTCCCCCCGCTAGTCGCGCGGCCTTGACAAGGATGCTTCAAGGGTTTTTTGAAATCCAAGGTAAATACTCTCAGTTTGTCAGTGTCACTGTATCTAAATTTAGAAAGTAGGCTACAATCATTCCCTATCTCAACCATGAGACCAAGTCAGACAGAGATGCAAGTGCTCTGGAGAACATTTAAACAAGTAGAAACATAAGCGATGTTAGATTTTTTCACGGGTAGACAAGTCAGATTTCTCTTCAATGCGAAACTGGACTTATAACACTAACATTTAAAGAATCTAATTATAAATTAATTTATTACAATGCATATATAAAAATTGGTAACTAGTATTGCAATGTTATTTATTAGATGTTTTTAGAAATTACAAGTTGGTTTCAAAGTTTCGAGTTGGTTTCAAAGGCATTTTGAGAAAGTTTCTGCTAAAATATGTGTTCCTGGGTAATATTTACTGGACCGTTGTTGGCAGATTAAATGGGACGAGCTGTTTGTACGCGTCGATAATGTAGTAGCCAAAATTACTGAGTTTGATTATACTGCATAAATTTGTTTACAGTGGTCAGTGTGTACAGTTAGTAGTATAAGAATATGAATACCCTCATCCTTCAGCATTTGAATAACAGCAAAGAGAAAAAACAACAACTGATGTAATACAGCTTGTATTTCTGATATTTTGGGATATGCTTGATAAGCCTTGCTGTAAAATTAGAAGATATTTAAAGACATTGGAGCTTTCAATATACTTCTATTCTTGCCTATTTAGAACCTTTTTCCATCTCCCAAATCTCATATCATTATCTCATAGCACAACTTCCATTTTATATTTGGGTTGTATCATTGTTTTAGTGGAGTTCTAGCCTTAGTGAGACAATCCGTCCGTCAAAGCACTACCAGTATTCCCAAATAATTTTAAGAGGTTTTTTTCTATCCCTTTGATAGCTGGTCGAATTTTATAAGGTTTTGATTGGGGAATTTTACACAATATTGAACGATTTTAAGAAAACAGTTTGACTTCTTCAACTGTTTCTGTATAATCATGAAGAAAGAAGCAAAGGGGAGAGAGGAATAAAGGATATACAGAGAAAAAAAGACTACACGAAGTTTTGCAAAATGAATAAGATTATGCATGTCTATTCTCTAGAGCTTAATTTTAAGTAGCATTTTTATCTCCAGGTTAGGCAATGACTGCTTAATTTTCGTACTTCTGCTGGATGATGCCACATGAACTATAACTATGAAAGAGTACAGAAAGCTGACAAATGCGTCAGGGGCAGAGAAAAATCGTCATAAGACTTTTTAGCCTATTCGCAATGTTTTCATTCAGAAACCAACTTGAAAAATATCTTAACTTTGTTGTCATAAGGGGCTACGCCAACGTCTCTCACAAAAGGATGACTTGAATAGGAGGGTGTAAACTTTGAGACTACCAAACCAATATTGGATTGCAAATTATGTGTCTGATGAAAATTTAGGTTAAGTGGAAGCTTCTTGGCTTCGCTTGAACATCCTCTGAAAAAAAAGAGCTATGTGTGGTGCTGGACAGAACCATCCGTCCTGAAAGGTTTAATAGGATATTTTTCACATTGTCAGCGTGAGAAAGCACGTTCTTTTTTAGCCTTATGAGGTTTTTTCTTTCCCTTACGAAGATTTATTCATAGTTACTATTCACTGGTTGCCAGTGTTTGATCCTCTAACAGTTGGCAATTCTAGTCCTTCTTTTTGTAAAGATTATCGGCTGGCGTCTCAACTACTTTTGTTGTTAAAACTTTAATCCAAAAATGTCAAAAGCCATATAAATAACTACCCAAGAGAGCGGAGCGGATATCGGTACCAAATTCCCCCAATTTGTAATCTTATGTAATTTGCTTTTGATCTTCCTATAACATTCATACTGTAAATGCCAACATTTAATAAGTGTTGACCAGCCCCCCCCTCAACATAAGTTTGTAAGTATAATGTTAAGTTCTAGAATGAGAAATAAAAACTAGAATAATCAGTTATTACCTTTCCTGTGAGCACTAAACACTTCCGCAACGTAAACCCAAATAATATGAAAAATTTAGGTTGCCCGCTCACCTGCCCGTCCAGGGGACTTGTCTTTCATATGTAATTCCTAAAACTCGGTCGCCTACCTGAGACTTTGGCTCTCGAGTTTTTATTCACTTCCACCAAGCTGATTTTAATTCAAAAAATCAAACTAGTCTTAGCTTCTGTTGTAAGAACAGGGCAGAAGAATAATATCTATTGCATGCTCATTAGCAACAAACAGGTTGGTCCACTGACCTGATATTGCTTAAAAAATAAAAATACAAGGGCTATAAATAAATCTTTGGTTTAATAAATACATGTCAAACTTGTCATTTCTTGTTTTCCCATTGGAGTACTCCATTCTATTCACTTTAAAGCAGCAAAATTTGTCTCAAGAACTAATGGGCCACCATTGTTTAAATAACTGTCTAGTTTTAAGGTATCTTCATCATTTTAATAAAATAAAAACGAAAAGAAAAAAAATCAATGAGGCATAGTTATATACCTTTCATATGGGCAATATAACTTTTTTTTTTTTCGTATAAAAAGTGAATAAGACCTGATTTTGTGTTGATATGGACAGGTTAGTAGATGTACTAACGACACCTTCGCTTTTGTTTAAAAAAAAACGTGCTTGTTTATTATTCAGAACACACACACTAACAAACTACTCATCGTAGCTTGTTCGTGAAACAAACTGTGATGCGAAAATCCGGTTTCATAGCCACAAAGACAGAACTCAGTTTAGTTTCCTTCGCATAGTGATAGAAGATAGTGTCTGAACATGGATTTTGAAATGAAGATTTGCGATTTGCGAAAGACTGAAAAAGAGACAGTTATATATATCCAGGATAAGGGGTTGTTGCCCACAACAAAACAGTGCGTCAATGGACACAACATGACTTTATACTCTCACGAGAAGGAACATTTTTGTTCATACTCAGTAGAGTATATATGGCGGGTGGCAGTAAAGGCCGACGGAATACCTCTCTTTAACGCGATTTTTAATGACATTTCTGCGTTCTGGGTACATAATTCTAAGTTCTAATTTTACAATTTTCCCAATAAAGTATTATATTTTCATGATATTTTGTTTTATTTTCATTAGCTTTATCAAAAGTTGGGCTATATATTTGCGCATTAGGGGGTGGGGGTTGTGCATTATATCAAATACTTAACCTAACCTAACCACCTCTATATATAAAATATATAATTAAAATGTACCTGCCTGGTAGATTGTTTCGCGAAAGAACCTAACTTAACCTATTGAGTGTGTTCTGAATAATACATAAATACCAAAAAAAGTAGCAGCAGCCAAATCCCAAAAATTAGCTTAGATAAAAAAGTTTTTTTTTTTTTTTTTTTTTTTTTTTTTTTTTTTATCACTTTGATAGCTGGTCGAATTTCATAAGATTTCGAAAGGGGAATTTTACACAACATCGGACGAATTTAAGAAAACAGTTTGTGACTTAACTTTCTAATTTCTGTATAAGTATGAAGAAAGAAGCAAAGGGGAGTTTTATACCTATAAAACACAAATACCGTAACAAGTAGCAGCAGCCAAATTCCAAAAATTAGCTAAAAAAGTGAAAAACTGCTTAAAAACTTCGTAAACAAAATGTCATCTTAGTATTTATTTGCTCCGATATTCCTATCGTTCGAATTGATTTTTGACAATACCTGCAAGTGTCACTACTCATCCCGGGCAAAATATATTTTGTATTAATTGGAACGGAATCGACTGATTCACAAAAAATTCTGGCTTATTTTTGGCCTGTTACCATAAATGATCTCATCCGTATAAAAACGATAGTACTATCTGCCAAATTTTTGTCATGGGCGAAACTAACAGGTAAATTTAAATAATGTGTACAGAACGTGATATACAGCCAAACATTAGAATTGTTTGCAATAAAGTTTTTTATAATAATTGCAATTTGAAAAAAAATATCTGCCTATAATGATTACATCTTCCTTGCAAAAAAAAGAAAAATAAAAATAAAAATAGCCAAACATAGCTAAAACAGGTCGGATATTTTTGTGCACGATAGAATGGGTTTTGGTTGTGGAAAAAATTTAAAATCGAATTATAACAATAATTTTTCGAATTGTAATTGCCGTTATGGTTTCTTCAAACGTAGTTAAACAATTTTGCTTTGCATTTGTTTTTGTTTGTGAAACAATTGTAGTCTGGAGCTTGGGCAATTTATTAATTAATTTTATTTAATCCATGACAAATTTTATTCGTAAAACATCGCCCCCTATTTATATTAAGAAGCAAACGAACTGCAGAAAAAAACTAAATACGTGGGTTTCAGTTAAAAATGACTTGAAAAGATTAACAGAGAAAGCATGTCAAAACAATATTTTTCCTGCTTCCCCAAATTAATTCAAATGTTTGCGTTCTACGATTCAGCCCAGTACTCCTTCTCCAAACACATCAACATTTTCGCAATTTGTTTAAATGCTCTTCTAACTATTATTTAATATGCTAATTTATTGCTCCGTCTGAATTTGGCCTTAATTAGACGTCAAGACCAATACCCTTAAAAAAATCGAAACAAGTCCGTTATTTTTATACTCAGCGCTTTTATAAATAGTTCTGTAAAGCTTTAAGTGTCACGAACTGGCCACAACTGAGAAAATGGGTGAGCAGACGAGCAAAGAATACAATTTTAAAGCAGAATTTCTAGTTTCCAAATATCGTCCATTATGTCCTTTTAACTGAATTGGCAAGCAACTCGTCTTTGCATCTTTTCATTTATTTTTGGGCATATTCCTTTCTATGGTAATTTTTTTCAACCTCTGCTATTGTAAAACTCGAGGGTTGGTCCACTTTCTAATGTCCTAGGCCCTAGGTGGCGACCGCCATGCATGACAGAAGTGTGCCGAGTATGGCTCGAAATTTTTATATTTGTTGAATGAAGAGACATAGCGTGGTGGAAATGTGGCACGAATAGTGAAACAGATGGCATTCCTGAGATGTGAGCCTTGTGGTGGAAAGTGGGTGACCCCTCGGCTAAAAGATTCGCTGTCTAAATGAATTAGTAACTTAAATAAATTGAAAAGATAACCAGCAAAAAACTTTCTTGGGCAATTTCTTTGCCGCTTTTCATCCTGTATAGAAATGAAGATTTTGGCGGTTGCAAAACCTTCCAAAGCCAAACCGGGTCACTAAAAGAAATAAAAAAAATATTAGTTCCACTTCATGCGGTATCCTTTAAGTTTTATTTAGTCCTTCGTTCTTATATTTCATTAAACATATTTCATTAAGATTCGTCGAAGTATATATCATTAAGATTTGTCTTGCCCATGGCAATCAGTATTAAATCTTGGACCCCATGATAGTTTAAAATTATACGAGCCAGACTCTTTAATTTTGAATTTTGTGCCAAAGTCTTTCTCAATCAAATAGTTCTGAAAGAGAAATTAGAATTGGAGTCTTCTTTGATTCTCATTTTCGCCAATGTTTTGGAGAAAAAGACAATAATTTGACCCTTGGAATTGAACTAAAAATGAAGAGAAACTGCGTGGGTTGCATTTGGAGAAAGTTCCCTCTTGTTAAAAACATGTGACATATGCAGGAATAGAATCTTGCCTGATGCTTTTACATTAAAAGAAAACTGTAAGATTCTTCACTTATTCCTATGTACGGACTAGTTCGTGGTAACGAACTATAAGTAAAGAACGATTTGTACCTTTAGTAACTGAAAGTCTAAAAACAATTTTTTATAAGTATAAATCTATTATACTAATTATGCTAATATTATAACTGCACAACTATACTAATATGAATCTATTTCGTAAGTTTCTCCTAACAGAGAGATACCATACTTACCATTACATGGTACGTGCACCACTATGTCTGGGTTTGTGCTAGGCTGATTCCTTCCAAAAAACTCCTTATTCGCGGAAAATCCCCCCGGTAAGTCCCCTTCTGGACAATTGATCATCTTAAAATCCCCCAGGGACAATTACCCCTTGGAAAATCCCCCGAAATTTAGAATTAAGTGGCCAAAGGGGGGCATGACATATAAAAAGAATGAAGAAAAGATGATATTTTGGACCATTCTTCCTATATTCCAAAAAATAGGTAGGGTGTAGAATATCCATTACTGTAGTATTTATTTCCGAATTTTTATTTCTTCTAATTTTTTTTTGGGGGGGGGACTGAGTTATCTTAGCAGGGTAAGATAAAGGTAAAAAAATAATTTGGAAATATTAAGTTATTGGCAACTAGGGATGGGGTACCCTATGGTGGAAATGCAGAGAGATACAAGATGGGACTAAGAAGAAGTACGAGTAATTGCTTCCCATGGAATTAGCCCAGCACCGACGTTTATTGTGAATGATACCAGTTCACCCCTTGTGATAAAGAAACGTCCATTAGGCTAGGCAATACATTAGATGGTTTTCCTCTCTCAAGTGCCTTTAAGTTGTTGTTTTTTAAATTTTATTTAAACCATATGCAGTCAGATTCCAAGGCACAACACAACCAAGCAAATTTAAAATGAACAAAACTCTTTGGTTCAAATAAGGAAACATATTATTTTCTTAATTTGTATCTTATCATGCTATGATAACCCTGCAATCCCCCGAAAAATATGAAAACAAATAAAACAGATAAGATATATTTTTAAATATAAAAAAAATATATATATATATATATATTTCTACATCGCATATTCAACCTGTATTTCAGAATATAGGTAGAATTTTCCAAAATCCCCTTTTTTCACTCTCTTGTCTTACTTTCCCTGTGGCTGCTCAATTTCACATGTGAAGGGAATTTTCTGGAGGAATCATCCACGGGGGATCGAATGGGCAAGAGGAATCATCTGGACACTGCTTTTTTGTTTTTACTCCTAAATTTACGGCGCCAGGTATAATCAAATATCTGATTTGCCGCTAGTCTTATCGAGGTTTGTAAATGACTATTGAATCTTCTTTTGAAAGAGTCAACAGAGGAACTTAGGGGTTTACTTCCTCAGACAGATCATTCCAGATCGAAGTGTAACGTCAGATAAAGCTGTTCTTCAAGTGGTTTGTTTTCGGCTTGCCAGTCTCAAGATAATTATACCGGGCTGTGTCACTTCGTGTCTGTCTTAAACAGGAATTTAAAGCACCGAAACGTAAGGTATGGTGCTATTTCTCCGATGAGCCCTTTCGAATAATTTATTTGACTTTGTTGCTTTTTGTTTTTATGGCACTTGGTATTAACCAAGGGACATATAGCAATCGCAAATTCTGTCGGTCTGTCTCCCTGTCTGTCTGTCTGTCCCGGTTTCGCTACTTCAGGCACTTCCAGGCAAGCAAGGACGATGAAACTTGACAGGTGTATCAGGAACCGGACCAGATTAAATTAGAAATAGTCGTTTTCCCGATTTAATCATCTGGGGGGGGGGGGAGTGGGGGGCCGGTTAATTCGGAACAAATAGAAAAAAGAGGTATTTTTAACTTACAAAGGAGTGATCGGATCTTAATGAAATTTAAAGTTTGGAAGGATATCGTGTCTCAGAGCTCATATTTTAAATCCCGACTGGATCCGGTGACATTGGGGGAATTGAGGGGGAACATAAAATCTTGGAAAACGCTTAGAGTGGAGGGATCGGGATGAAAATTCGTGTGAAAAATAAGCACAAGTCCTAGATACGGGATTGACAACCGGGACGGATCCTCTCTCTTTGGGGGAGTGGGGGGGAGGAATAATTCTGAAAAATTAGAAAAATGAGGTATTTTTAACTTACGAAGGAGTGATCGGATCTTAATGAAATTTGATGTTTGGAAGGATATCATGTCTCAGAGCTCTTATATTAAATGTCAACCTTATTCGGTGAAGGGGATGTTGGGGTGGAGCAGAACCTAAACTCTAGGAAAATGTTTAGAGTGGAGAGATCGGGATGAAACTTGGTGGGGAAAATAAGCAAAAGTCCTAGATACGGGTTTGACATAACCGGAACGGATCTGTTCTCTTTGGGTGAGTTGGGGGGAGGAGGTTAATTCTAAAAATTAGAAAAAAATGAGGTATTTAAAGACTGATCATATCTTAATGAAATTTCATATTTAGAAGAACCTCGAAACTTAGATCTCTTGTTTTTTTATTCCGACCGGGTCCAGTGTCATTTGAAGGGGGGGGGGAGGCGAAAATCTTGGGAAACGCTTAAAGCGGAGGGATCAGGATGAAACTTGATGGAAAGAATAAGCACAAATTCAAGATAGGTGACTGACATAACCGGACCTGATCCACTTTCTTTTGCGGAGTTAGGGGGAAGGAGTGATTCGGAAAACTTAGGAAAAATGAGGTATTTGTAACTTACGAACGGGTGATCAGATCTTAATGAACTTTGACATCTAGAAAGATCTTGTGCTTTAAAACTCTCATTCTAAATCCCGACCATATCCGGCGACATTGAAGGGAGTTGGAGGGGGAAGCCGGAATTCTTGGAAAACGTGAAATCGAGGTATCTTACGAATGGGTGATCGGATCTTAATGAAACTTGATATATAGAAGAATCTTATGTCTCAGATGCTCCATTTTCAATTCGAATCGGATCCGGGGACATAGAGGGTTAGAGGAGGGAAACAGAAATCTTGGAAACCGGAAATCTTGGAAAACGCTTAGAGTGGAGATATCGGGATGAAACTTGATGGGAAGAATAAGCACAAGTTATAGATACGAGATTGACATAATTTGTACGGATCTGTTCTCTTTGGGGGAGCTGGGGGTTGTTAATTTGGAAAAATTAGAAAAATTGAAGTATTTTTAACTTAAGAACGGGTGACTGGATCTTAATGAAATTTGATATTTAGAAGGAACTCATGTTTCAGAGCTCTTATTTTAAATCCCGACCAGATCTGTTGATATTGGGGGGAGCTGGAGGGGGAAACCAGAAATTTTGGAAAATGTTTATAAATGTTCTAGATACGTGACTGACGTAACCGGACTGGATCTGCTCTCTTTGGGGGAGTTAGATTGTGGGGCTCAGTGATTTGGCGAGTTTGGTGTTTCTGGACGTGTTAGGACGATGAAAATTGGTAGGCATGTCAGGGAGCTGTACAAATTGACTTGATAAAGTCGTTTTCCCCGATTCGAACATCTGGGGGGCTGAAGAAAGAGGAAAAATTAGAAAAATTGAGGTATTTTTAACTTGCGAGTGGGTGATCGGATCTTAATGAATTTTGATATTTAGAAGGACCTCGTGACTCAGAGCTCTTATTTTAAATCCCGACCGGCTTTAAGCCTCTGATTTTCCTTTTAAAGCAATCGATTGATTCTTAGAATTTTGCAAGAGCTCATACCTATGAGCTCTTTGCTCTTGGCTCGTCCGACCTCGTCACAAGTGCCATATGAGCTCTTAGCTCTTGTTGATTTTACGGTGCCTAACACTTGCTAATTGCAACTTTGCATGTCCGTAGATCCTTATCATTGTTTATTGTTTGAGTTTACTGTATGCCGTGTGTTTGCGTAAGGTCGAAACCGTGTTCAAGTGTTATGTATCTATGTTAACAGTATGTTTTTTCTCCTCGTTTTTCATTTTAATCTATTACATCAAAAGAATATCGGCGAGTACTAAATTTAAAACTAACACGAAGTTTTAAGAACCTGAAAAAAATCGGGGCTCTTTAAGAAAAGAAAGGAACACCATCTAAAAGCGTTGCGAGCTTGACTAAAAATTCATCTTCACATTCAGCATCTCTGTGAACCTTCGTTCGAAGGTTGCCCGAATGTGCAATTGATAAAAAAAAGAAAAAAGAAACAAGTTTTTATTACGGATGTAAAGAGCGAAGTTGAATCTTAAAAGGAACAAAAACTATTGTAAGACAGATCACATGATATATATCTACAGAACTTGATCGAATAAACTGACTCGTAAAATTTTGTAGTATCTGTACAAATTTCAAAAGTAGCTCTATACTGCAAACGCAAAACTGACCTCAAAAATACAGGTTGTTCTCTTAGTAGCAGAAAATTCCATAAGTAACATGTAGAAAATAAAAGACTAATTTATAAATCTCTCAATAGTCTTTCATCTGCCAAGTCTTCGGTGACTAGGTTTTAGTCAACAATTATAATTTTTAAAAAGCCTTCAGCAAGCTAATTTAATTTAGGTGATAAACTTATTTGATATCCGATTACTTGATTAAATCAGACATCAAATAAGTAATTTTACTTCCAAACTCCCTTAAGCTTTCCCGCATAATATGAGAATACGTATACAACTTTGTCACTTAGGTAAAATTTTCGAAGGGTGTGTTGTCACCAGTACCGTTAAGAATTTGTTCGGGAGAAACTCGGCTATATTCTTGAAAATGAATAAAGTGTATTTGTCTCCATTTTAATTTTTTTCAATATATTTTTTTTTCTAGTTTGCATTAAGTTAGTGGGCGTAGAGTAGGAGCATTCAAGAATGATGTCAACTCTTAGACAAGGGCTTTGACCATGGAGATCACTTTTATACTCTTATCTTAGTTATTCAATCTAGGAATATCATAAAAAGTATCGATTTTGGGGTCATATGGCACTTGACGGTGGATTTATTAAGAAAAATGTATGAGGACAGGGGCAACAGCTTTTAAATGACTAATTAAATATCGCTTTTTAATCTTGCCGTATACCGCTGGCCCTGGCAGAAAAAAAATAGAGATAAATAAGAAGATAACTAACCACAAAAAAAAAAAACAATGTTCCTTGTTTTTGAAGATGAGTAGCTCAAAACTTGTAGTTGAAGATTTTAGGCCGTGATTATCGATTACCATCTTAGAGTTTATATTCTCTGGCATTTTGAACATCTTTGAAAAAAAAAATGATGTTTTTTGACACAAAATTGGAGAAAACACCGCTCTACTGTGACACGATCTTTCGTTGCCTAAAAGAGTCATCATCTACTGATAATTGATCAACAACCTTGGTAATCACTACTTGGTAAATACCACTATCAGTTGACAGTTTATGAATAAACACAGAGCTTACAGTGACAGTGACGTCAAACTTTGAGTCTTGATCCTCACACTATAGAGCCATTTTTGAAGCTGAGATGCCCAAGACCTTCTGTTCAGGGTTTTTGACCATAACAAATCGATTAGCTTTAGCGACCCGAAACTTGCTGATTCCCTTTTCCATCTAATTTTTCCACAAAATCAATATTTTGCGGCAGAAAATGGCACTTTGCTGGTACATGATCTTTAAATGTTGAGATTTTCTTTCAAGTGAGTCCTCTGTCTGCATTCTGCGACCACTCGTTCAGCTAATGCTCATTGCTCATTCAATTGCTCATTCAGCTAACTCTTGGGGAAACAGTAGAAAAGACACAGCAGTGCCTCCCAAGAAAAACCTAGACTTTTCTTTTCCGTGTCTCAGAGTTCTTATTTTATAGACAAGAACGGATCTGGTGACATTAGGGGGAGTTGGGGGGCAACCTAAAATCTTGGAAAACGCTTAGAGTCGAGGGTTCAGGATGAAACTTGTTGGAAAGAATAAGCACAAATCCAAGATACGTTACTGATATAATCGGACCGGATCCGCTCTCTTTGGTGGAGTTGGGGTTGGGGGAGTAATTCGGAAAAATTAGAAAAAAAATGAGCTTTGTAACTTACGAATGAGTGAGCAGATCTTAATGAAATTTGATATTTAGAAGGCTATTGTGCTTTAGAACTCTCATTTTCAATCCCCACTGGAGCCAGTGACATTATGGGGAGTTTGAGGGGGAAACTGGAATTCTTGGAAAACGTGAAAATCGAGGTATCTTACGAATTGGTGATCGGATCTTAATGAAATTTGGTATATAGAAGAATCTTAGATGTCATAGATGCTTCATTTTCAATTTGAATCGGATCTGGGGACGCAGAGGGCTGGAGGAAGAAATCTTGGAAACCGGAAATCTTGGAAAACGGTTAGAGTGGAGAGATCGGGATGGAATTTGATGAGAAGAATAAGCACAAGCTATAGATACGTGATTGGCATAATTGGGACGGATCCGTTCTCTTTGGGGGAGCTGAGGGTTGTTAATTCTGAAAAATTAGAAAAAATGAGGTATTTTTAACTTAAGAATGGGTGACCGGATCTTAATGAAATTTGATATTTAGAAAGAACTCATGTCTCAGAGCTCTTATTCAAATACCCACCAGATCTGTTGACATTGGGGGAGTTGGAGGGGGAAACTGGAAATCTTGGAAAACGCTTATAAATGTCGTAGATACATGATTGACGTAACCGGACTGGATCCGCTCTCTTTGGGGGAGTTAGGGGGTGGGGTCCAGTGCTTTGGCGAGTTTGGTGCTTCTGGACGTGCTAGGACGATGAAAATTGGTAGGCGTGTCAGGGAGCTGCACAAATTGACTTTATAAAGTCGTTTCCCCAATTCGACCATCTGGGGGTTTGAAGGGAGAGGAAAAACTAGAAAAATTGAGGTATATTTAACTTACGAGTGGGTGATCGGATCTTAGTGAATTTCGATATTTAGAAGGACACTCGGGACTCACAGCTCTTATTTTAAATCCCGACCGGCATTAAGCCTCTGATTTTCCTTTTAAAGCAATCTATTGATTCTTAGAATTTTGCCAGAGCTCATACTATATGAGCTCTTGGTTCTTAGCTCTTCCGACCTCGTCGCAAGTCCCATATGAGCTCTTAGCTCTTGTTTTTCCAGGAGTTGAAAAATCTCTTTTTCCACATGAAAATAATGGTCATACAGTATTTGGAGAGGGCTCTTTCAAACAGAAATAAAAAGTTCTAGCGCCATTGTTAAGAAACAAAAGATAATATATCATGGGAAAGGGCTGATTTCTGGCACATTTGAAAAAATTTTTAGATTGTCAATCAGTTTGGAATTGTTGATAAGGCATTTATTTTGGCTACGATTTTCTATCTTGCAACAACACTTGAACTTTTCTAACGTTTCCTTGAAGCTGGGCATCATTCCCCCTCCATTTAATTTAACATTTGGACTAAGCACTCAATATGGATTCAAGAGGAGAATGGCTCCCCAATATAGCAGAAACTAACAGTATTTTTTGTTAAATCAAAGTTAAATTTAAAAGATCCTATTAGTAGGCTGGGGCAATTTGTAGGGATAAGTATGGAATACGTTGAGGAACGGAGGTTATTTTTGGTTTGTGCTTATTTAAACTTATATTAATCCGTATATTTATATTATACTAGTATTATATATTAAATTATTATATATATATGTTTTATTATATTATATTTATACGTTTATTACATTTAAACGAATATTGATGAGACGCTTATCTATTAGTTAGTTTTTTATTTATTTGGTTTGTTACAATGGCCCAGTGTCTTTCAAAAACAAATAAATACCTGATATGCTCACCTGCAAAATGAATAGGGGACGAGGCATTATTGGGGGCAGTGTTTTTCTCTACGAATTCTCCCTTAGAAATATATACATTACTACCTGAAAAATCATTTTGGCGTTAAATTGATAAAATAGCCTACATAAAGTTTAACAAACAGTAGTTTAGTAAATACATTGAGTGTATAATTTCGTTTAAAGCAGTTATTGACAGGGTTACTTGGATAAAATGAAATATAAATTTTCAAATTATGAAAAAATATTTGGATCTTCAAGAATTATTTTTTCGATTGTTAGTTTGAATTGGGTGCTATTGGTGTAGGAAGGAAAAAAATTATTTTAAAAATGGATCGCAAATAATTTGATTGGATAAACAACTAGATTTTGTGCTTTAAATGCAAAATTTTGCGCGAGTTACCGTAAAATCGACATAGCCGATGACAATTATACCGACCTACCAAATGCTGAACATTCCAGCTATCAAGGTTAGAAATCATTTACGCACGAAAAGGGAAATAAGATAATAACGAATGAAAAAAGTGAAATTATTAAGTGGCTGAATCCATCCTATCCCATACCAAATTTTCCGACATCTTTCAAATATTGTTTCACCAACTCGCTTGTATGGGGCATTTCAGAAAGCAGCGTTGCTCCATTTACATTAGAAGGAAAATTAGAAAGCATCAAAATCTACAAAAACATGACAAAAAAATGAACTATTAACAAAAATCAAATTGACTATATTTGAATATTTTTCACATGAAGTAAAGGACTTTATTAGGGTGCTGCTTTGAGCAATTTGCCTAATGTAATCTTTTTTTTTTTTTTTTTTTTTTTTTTTTTTTTGGTGGTGGGGGTATAAGTTGTGGATTGCAAAAAGAGAGCCTTCACTAAGACATTTGTCCTCTTCTTTTTATTAATGGTTGAGATTCGGTGCTCTATACATACCCCTGGTACTGCTATAGGAATTAATGACTTCCGATTAGATGTCTCCTTTTCGATATGTCCTTATTTAAAGCGAACGCCTTACCTTTTTTCCCCGCTCTTTTTCTTAACTTGGAGGGGGGTATATTCATCAAAAGCCATGCATTAATATCAAAAATGTCAGTGACGAGTATCAAATGGAAAATGAGGTCACTTATAAGCCGTAGAGAGAAAATTCATCCCAAATATCTAAACAATAAGTAAATACTTGGAATTTGACGCCCATCATCCCAATCAACTCATCTGTGTAAAGTGATATTAGTATTTGGACTTCGATTATGATTTTACTTGCTTACAAAATCACAGTTTATTTCATGAAATTAAATATTTGCAATTTTAAGAAAACAGTTCAATTCCTGGCTGCGGTATTAATTTTAATTTGGCGCTAGAAACTACTAGCCAGAAACGCTTCTCACTAGCAAACTTGAGTCGCTTTCCAAGTCCGCTTATTTATTGCCATCTCACCTATTTCTCACGCCGGTCGGCTTTGCTAGCCTGTTTTGCGATGTTGACAAGTCTTGACTGTGAATGTTCGTGACATGCGTGATAAAAACAGTATGAAAATAGAATCTGTTATGTTAAAATGCATAGTGTGTTCCAGTTATTTTTCCATGTATGAAACCGAGCATCTGTCATTCTAGTAAATATTCATCAATTGCTCGCATCAAGTGAGGGGAAAAGGACGTCTTTCAAAGAGTCTTCTCGGTGGATGAGCTTTTGACATGGATTAACAAATATCTAAGTGACAGTGTCAGATTGCTGTTAATATAGACTATTTGTAAACTAGGCGTATCAAATGCTTGGACAAACGCCCTTGAGCATAAAAATAGCAAAAAATACAAAATTGGCTGATCCGAAGTTATCGTCTGATTGTCTTAAAATGTACCATATTTGTTTGGCTGTGGAATGAAAACAAAATTCCATTAAACATTGCAGATTAACTGCCGAAATAAAGGCTATGTTTCCGTAGAAATTGGCATGCATTTGAGAAAAACTAAGTGGATTAAATGCTCCCTTTAGGAAAACGTCTTAAGTCACAGAAGTACAGAAATTCCACTGTCTTGGAAAAAAAAAATCCCTATTGTTCCTACTTAGTGTTTGTTTGATATGGAAAGACAGTGTAGGTCTTCGTTGCTATTTTAGAGAGAAAATATTGTACTTGGGTCGATCTGATTTTTTTTTTTTTGTCTTATTGTTTTTCTTGAAAAATAATACTTTTCTTTGTCAGTTGTGGAGAAAATACAAAATAAGAGTAAAATATGAAGATGCATGGATTAGCCACAACGCTATGCAGGAACTCATAATTTCGGAACACATAAGAAAAATCTTAATAATCCATTGAAAGATTAAGAGCTCGTGTACACGCCAAATTTGGACTCTAGTTCCAGTTCCAGAATTTTAAAAGGGTATATAGACTACCCTAGGGCTCGACTATTGCAACAATTTAAACCAATTCTTTGATTTATGATATATCAAGAAATTGTATGAATATTCAAGACATTCATTTTTGGGACTACAGATCAATGAACTGTTTTGAGTTATGTTTATTTGGGCTGATAGCATGTAGAAAATTGTAAGAGACCTGCAAAAGGCATAAGTTTGAACTGCATAATTCTGTTATATCTTTACTTACTGTATTTTTTTTTAGAAGTATAAATGTTTATTTGTTTACTACTGTTCTTGGCTAGTGCTAGTAGTATTTTTTCTCAGGGTGAAATATCCTAATATTAAAAAAGAGCGTTCAATATTGTACCTGAACGGAAATTATTTTCCCCCCCATTCACAGCTGGCTCGAAAACCCCCAAGCAAAATTAAAAAAATTTTAATGTTAAAACGTTCTCATTTCATATTTTACCCCTACCATTCCCCTCAAATAAATTGTATGATCCTATCTTCTGTTGGTTGTATTTTTCTTGGTATCTTCTGTTGGGCCCGTGTGAACCTACATGTCTGTTGTTCTTTTGTCTTTTTGACAAAATTGACATAAATCAGGATTCAGCTTTATGTTGGAAACTAAAAATAGAGTTTTCGTCTTGTCTCGGAAAAGATTATTTTTTTTTCTTTATTACCAATTAATTTGGGATACAATCAAGAAAATATCCACTCCCTATTCATTTGTGCGAATTATTTTTGTAGATTGACGATGGGAAATAGATGAATGTCTGTTGGAAAGTTTAGTTTTCATTCCAAAACGTACATTGAGAGAATTTATTTAATCTAATATTTTTCTCTTTTTTAGATCTTTGTCTCCTCCTTTATATTATTGTTACAAAAATCCCGGAACGCGGGTGATACAAATTAAATTTTGTGTGGTAGTAGTACTTTTAAGCATATTGTAGCTCATTGTAGGCACTGAAAGAATTGTTCTATAAAAACAAAAACATGCTAGTTATTCGCAGTAGGCTACCTCTTAACCCTAAGAAAACCTAGTATCCCGTTAATTTTTCTTTCGTCGTCGTAAACACAGCAAAAAATTAGCACCGTACTAACCAAAAACTGATCAGATGTGCATGCATGATTTTTTTTTGTACTTTTGTATTATAGCGACCCTACTCACGAAGTGAAGTTAGGTTATCCTAGTGGAATATATCTCAATATGATGAAAATGTCACAAAATTATGGAAAATACAACAAAAAATTATGGAAAGCAGACCGCCCAAAACTGGTTATATTAAATACCTAACCTAAACATAAATACCAACTCTATACATTAAATATTTAATTAAAATATACCTGTATAGTAGTTTGTCTCTCAATGCCTTAACTAATTGTCTCGGAATGCGGACAAACAAACCGATTTTACACAGACTGATCAAATCGAACTTCTTGATTGGGGTCACTATAATGCATAAGTACCTCTCTTTTTTTTGGGGGGGGGAGCCAACAATAAAAAAATGTATTTGATAAATAGAATAAGAAGCCCCCAGAAATCATGGAAAATTCAGAAAAAGAATTTTTAGTCAATAATTAGAATAAAAAGCTCCCGGAAATCTCGGAAAATTCAGGATTTTAGGGGTTCAGGTCCTGAGGCTTCCTCCCATTGCAGGCGTCCCAGCTTAAGAAACACGGAGAAAACGCTCATATTTAAATTAAGTCACGGACAAGCTGGAGACAATGGCATCACCGTACTGATCACAGTTTTGACGGAACTAGAAAATTTAATTCCTTTTTTTTCCATCCTAAATTTTATTGCCACGAACAACCCTATTCTAGAGGTGACTCTAACGAGGAGGCCGAGTAAGCCTGGATCTTTTGAAAAGCCTTGGAAAATATTGATGCCCGTATTCACTTGGGGTACCGGGCTTAGCCACCACCCCCCCCCCAATATTTTTGTCCCACTCGTAAAAATGTAACAAAAAGCCATATAAACAAATTTTTTGTCTATTTTTAAAGTAATTTTGTTGTAAAACACCCTCCAAAAACACCCCCCCAACAAAATTCCTGGATGCAATCTTGGGGTCAATAATACATTTTTTACGTTTTTCTGTTTTTTAGCCTCACTGTATTTTGACGAAGAAGTGTATGCCGAATGTAAAGCACTCATTGGAAAAACTTGCCGTGCATTAGCCTATTTAAAGAAAGAAACATTTGACCAGACATCCAGACGCTGAACGCTGTTTAGTTAAATGTATGGAGAGAGTTTAAGTTTGTCTGTTCAAAATTCCAATGAAAAAATATTGGAGCCACTACAGCTCTTATTCAGTATTTTATTTTTATTCATATATTATTTTTTCTTTCCAGCAACAGCACCACCTGGCGGCGCTCAAGGTGTCACTGCTGGTACATCCACTGTTGTCAATTCTGTCTCTACTCTTCTCCTGGCTTACTTCCTGGTTTGCTGCTAAAATATACCATTTAAGAAGTCAATTAGTTTTTAAGACAATTTCAATGTGAATACCGATTTGTTTCTTTTAAGCGCTGAATGCGATTCGGATGATTGCCCAATACTGGACCTGCCAGTGTTGCCAGTGAGGCATTTTTAGCGATTCGTCGTCGACGTGCCTTTGACCCAGTGTTTCAAATAGTCGTGGAAAACATATACGAAGTGAAGTGAGTTTTGGGTACTAGAAGGATACACAAATATGTATATTTTTGGTAGTGTAATGGTGTATATGTACCGCTTTATAAAACTCTTCTTGGAGATTAAAAATGCCCGAAGAAGATTTAGCATTTTGATAAAACGTATCCTAAAATAAGACCCAAAGTTTTGTCAGTTTTATTTAGCTTTGAATTACATGCCTTTTTCTACTGTCACGCTATTTTGCTAGCTACCATAGTTTGTTGACGCTACTAAATTTTTCTTGTCGAAATTAATTGAGCCTTGAAATATCAATCAGTCAAAAAAAGAAGAAAATTGTAAAATAAAATCATTCAAGAAATCGTTAAGTCGGAATTTTTTTCGTTTTATTTTTCATATTTAGAATTATTTTATCTCTGTTTTTCATAATTGTAATTACTAGCTTGACGCGCTGGAACATGCTTCTTGGTAAAAATTGCTAGTGAAGTTTTGAGTATCAGTATAAAAATACAACCTTTGTGAGGTTGGGGGGGGGGGGGCTTGGGTTTCGACTGTCAAACTTACAGCTTTCTAGAAATATAAAACAATATTATTTTTTATGAAAAGTAGCTATTATTGGTAAACAATTTTAGTTTTCATTTTGCGATATATTAAGGCCACTTTTCCGTTAGTTAAATATAATCAGGGGATACTCTAGTCTTTCTAGTACAAGAGCTGCTGCTAAGGCTGTTGCGATACAGAGATAACTCTAATTTATTCTGAAATATTTTAAGCTGTATTTTGTACCCGTTGACCTGCATCAAAACTGTAGATCTTCGCTAGATGGCAATAGATGGCAATAGCTAGATGGCAATCTTATGTTGATTTAGTAGCTATATATGCATGTATTTTAGTATAATCTGCTCAGAAGTTTTGTATTTGTTCCCCCCTTTTTTAATGTTAATCTCATCTTTTTACATCCTAAGCAATCACTTGTAATGAATCCTGATAAGCACAAAATAGCCGTTTTAATTTTTTTAAACAGTACTTTTAAACACGATAGTTTTATTTAATTATCTAAAATAAAACTACAATAGGTATTTCTTTTAAAAAGAGTGGATCTTTTGAGCTCTGATTAAAATAAATAATTATAAATAAGTTCAGTGTTTAAACAAGTATAAATATATAATTCAATAATAAAAGTAAAACAGCTGGAAGCCGAATAACACCACATACCTACGAGTGGAGAACTTCTAAAATCATCAGTCTGGAAAGTCTGAGAAAAGAAAAAATAGCAATATAAGTAATCTAGCAGTTCTTACTAAAATCTTCAAGCTCTCAATATGGCATATATTAAATATATCTCTTTCGGAGTGGGGGGTATAAACAAAAAAAAAATAATGATAAACTGAACAAAAAGTACCCTGAAATTTGGTAAAGCTTTATTAATTTTAATGCCTGATTGGGCTCCTAGGCTCTGTATATCCCTGCTTTCAATAGCTTTTTAATTGTACTTTTTTGGTTAGACACTAGTAGCTTTTTTTTTTAATTTCTAAAGCAACCATTAAATCATTTATAAGACCAATGAAGGTATTTTGGTTTCTGCATATTGAGAAACTATAGTCGTATTTAGTGAAAGTTGTCTTCCGAAGCTTAATTGATATTTATTTCTCAGTAATTCACTGGAAATGATTGTGCTCGAATATTTCTTGTGTCCGACAGTAGATATTCATTAACATATACTGTGGTATCCTGTACTATGTGCTGTATTGGCGTGTTTATGGACACCCTACCTTTTTTGTGAATTATTGGAGGATAAAAGCAAATTAAGACTATAAAATAATAATTTCAATCTGTTTATTAAGTTTTGAATTTGTTTTATTGCCAAATACGATCTAAGACCATTAAATATTATCTAAGTATTAATGATATTATTTAAATATAATGGCTAAAAATTGATCAAATACTATTTAGAATTTAAATATTTACAGTTTAAAACTAATTATATTTTGCTGAGTTGGCTTCATCTTGTTGTATCAGTGAGTGTGGCGCCCTTAATTAGGGTGCTACCCGTGGAGAGAGCATTTGCGTTATGGCTTTGTTTTTTTCTTACTTTCAGAAAATTCAAAAGATAATTAAAGGATAATGAAATTACAATGAAATCTTACTTCTGTAATACCCGCAATACTTCACATAGCTCTGTAGATCCAATTCACTGTAGTTACTTATTTTCTTGGACCCATACTGAAAATACCTTGTATCTTTTCTAAATTGTTTTCTAAAACTGATCCATGCTACAGTTCTATATACTGGTTTTCTATATAAAGCTATGGTACTAAAATGGTGGCATTGAGAGCCTTTAGAAAATAAAAATATTTATTATTACTGACGTTAAAAAGCAGTCAGGCGTTTAATAAAATGAATTAGACAGAAAATTTCAAATATATATGAACTATAAAATAGGGAAATAGCTTAGTATGTAATTATTTAAGGCCTAATCTTGGCCGAGCCTTTGTTTATTAAAAAAAAAAATCCTTTTTTTTTGCTACTGAGATTTATGCCTCGTCCCCTAAACCGCATCCACTCGTCTGAATGTTCTAATCTGCTTCCCCATGTTTTTTTACCTCTTGAGATATGCAGTAATTCCAAGTTTAGGAAGCTCTTGTTTCTTCCTTTCGTCTCACTATACTTTTTCAACGTTTTTATTATCTAAACATAGCTGAAACTCCCATTTTTAAATTACTTAACTTCAGATATCGAATTATATTAGGTTCATCCTTAACTATTTCGCCTCTGATTCAAACAGTGTTTTGCTGGGTTTTTTTTCTGCCAGGAAGGCTTATAAATTATCTCTTGAAACTGAGCCCAATGGATTGATTATTCCTATCCACTTTCAAATATTTTATTGACTTTCGAGATATTTAAATATATCTAGTTTTACAAAACTTTGTTATTTATTATTGTCCTGCTATTGTACTTTTGAGGGATTTATGCCTCGCATCTCTGAACCGAGCCCATTGAATCGATAGATACAATTTAATTTTCAATACTTCATTGGCTTCAAGCCCGTATCCAAGATTTTTTTTTTCGGGGGAGGCAAGGGGTATGTTTTGAAGAGTGTTAAAAAAAAGCGCGTCATAAATTTCTTTATATGTATTTTCGGTATGTTTTTGAAGCTGGAAAAAATTTCAGGGAAGGGGTTCAAACCCTCTAACCTCCCTCCTCCTCTCCTGGATACGGCCTTGATTCGTCAATTTTATATTTAGTAGCTTCTGTTTTCTCAAATTTTTCGTTATTTTTCCCTTTTTTGCTTATAAACATTGTTGAAAATGAAGATTTTGTCATGGTTCTCTTGAAAATATCTTCAAGGCTTTACAACTAATTTTCTTCAAACATCCATGTCTATTGACAGTCCAAAATATGTGTCAGTTTCCATTTTTTTTCCTTCTTCAATAAAATTTTGTGTCTCTTACCTTGGGTTACAGTTGCCAATATCTACTAGCTGTTTTACTTTAATTCAAAGTACGTTTATTTTCTAAATTTTACTAGAACACTTCTAATTGATTGTATATTTTGTAAAAGAACATTGGGTAATTTGTTAGAAGTTGAAATTAGTTATAGTTAAATCGTAGATGATAGATTTTTCACTAAAAGTAGTTGACTTAGGTGAATGAGACTGTCAGGAATGAAGACAGAGTCTAAATTATTCCTTTAACTTTGTTTTCATGCCACCATCTCTTTCAATCCTTATCTATCTTTTTTTTCTTTGGCCGGTTATTCTAACGATTTGAGTTGGAATTTTGTATCTAAGGAAATATTATTTTAAATGCTTTAAAATCCTTATAATTTAGGATGTTGCAAAGCCAGGGCCGTATCCTGGATTTTGATGGAGGGGAACGGTTTACAAAAGAAAAACTTTAAAAAAACGCGTCAAAAATGTGTTGTCATGTATTTTTATTGCGTTTTTACAAGTCAGACAAACATTATGGTGGGGAGGGTGTTCAAAACTTTCCTTGGTCCTCATTTGTAATGAAGTCTATTTCTTGAAGTTTCGCTTTGATAACATTAAGTTCGTCAAAACCATCAAAGGTCAGTGTCCTTTGGAGAGGCAAGGAGCGGTGGTAGATTCTCCAAGAGACTTTCTTGGAACATGGTTTAGGCTCTGCATCTATTCACCTTGATATTCTAAGACAGCTAAAAGCCCAACAATTAAGATTTACTTTAGTTTTCCGGGAAATGGTACTTTGCAGACTAACGGTAAGGTAGATTGGAATATTCTATGTGTTTTAATTTTGGGATCTGTTAAATGTAAGTATTGTGTGACATTTTAATCGAAAATCTTTGTTAATGCATATGTCTTGATGAAAAATAAATTCATTAAAAATTGTATCTTCGCTTCAATTATGCATATTGTTGCTGCCATCCTGTTTGACAATTTCAAACTTTTGAAATAATTGCCAGCAACCAGTTACAATTATGTTCTTAGGGGAGTCAAGACGGCAATCTATATTCAAACTTACTGATCTTACTCAGTATTGGGCTTGCTCAAGATTACTCTTTGCTGATCCCCACTTTGATAACAGCTTAGAAAACGGTTTTTGGCAATTATCTCAGAATGACACAAAAGTCCTTAAAGATGGACTCGAGCTATAAAGACTTAGTAGAAACAAGGTAATATGATGGAAGTGGTATTCCAAGACCACAGTCACCCCCCTCCATTGAAGCCACTTATATTGATATATGCTACTTATTAATAATGCAAGTTATATTGTGACATTATTAAAATTTGCTCCAAATGTGGACACTATTTTTATGGATGCTCAAGATATGGATTCACAGAAGCAAAACAGTCAGATGTTATCGGCCAAATGATTGCTTACTTTAATTTTATTAGTATTTACCATTTTCATTCTTCATTTACTTGAATTATTCTATATTTTCACATCGATTACTTACAGTTTAGCCAGAAGACTATATTGAACACTGCCTATATAGACACCAATTGCGCCAACATTTTTCAAAAGCAACACATAGCTATTGTCGCGACATAGGAATAGAACCAAGATCTTTCCGCACTGATTGGCTGTGGGAGCGCCGGAGGCTAATGCCTAGTCTAAAGATGCGCGTTGAAGTCCTTCTATGGGCAAGATTCGATTCCGCGCAACTGGTGGTTATATAGGCTGTGGTATTGAAGAATAGATGGCCTTCAAGTATAATTCCAGTTTTATAGTAGAATTTGAGCATAAACAATTCGTAACACCCAAAGCTCTTAACCCTAGAAAAACAACTGGAAGTGACACAAAGGTCCCTAAAGATGGACTCAACGTAGAAAGATTTAGTAGAAACAAGGTAGAACGAGGAAAATTTGATTCAAACACGGTAGTTTCCTTTCATTTTTAAAGTGAAGAAGATCAATGTTTTATGGACTATCAATCTCCATGGACTTATACTTTTCTTGTTGTTGACTATTTCTTCGTCCTTTATTTTTTGCCTAGATGAATTACGTGGCTATGCTGAAAGGATAACAAATCCTGCAATAGTTACTTTTTAAAACGAAACAAAAGAGGGCTAAATGTAGCTTGAACTTGGCTCGCTTTTATACTATCTAATGACTTAAGAAGTAAATACAAGAATCATTTCTTTCAAACCCGGTACAGAACCCTAGACCCCTCGCAAAGCCCACCTCCCTCTGGAAAAAAGTAGGTTTTTGTAGAATTTAGAACGGTACTCCAGCAAGGTCTGTTATACAAATAAGGGCTGGGCCTGACAAGACCGATTCCATGTACCAAAGCATCTTCTTTTGATGTCTAAAAGAATGCACTTTAGTAATCAACTGAATGAATTCTATCTTAATAAACAGATTCTAACATCTGGATCAATGAATCATTAGTTAAGCTGTCAAAATACCTTAATTCAGGTTTTCCAGATGTATCAACAAAAATTGAAGTTTAAGATGGTAAATCACAGGGTTTTTGAGTTGTTTGCGTTGGTACCTTAGATCCCCTTTTTGCTATCTGTCTATAATTTCACAATTTCCCTGACTTTTCCTTAACAACAGAGTTGTTAACAACTCTGTTGTTACACAGAGTATCGTGTCTAGAAATAATATAAGGAGCCAAAGAGACTGAAAACTTTGGTAGTATTAGGGTAGAAACTCCTTAAAATCCGGAAATGAAAGGATTTATTTCTGAAAGATCTAAAAGCTCCTTATTTTAGAGGAACCTCCTAAACTGAAAATAATGTTCATAGACAAAGGAATGAGGACTTTAAGAGAAAGAGGACTCTACGGCATCAAGGACTTGCCACGTTATTGCACCGAGTCAAGAGTGAGTTTGAGCATCCCTTACCTACTCAAAATTAACTTCCCTGGATATAATCCGTAAAAGATAACAAGACTTGGCCGGCACCTTGTCAAATGAAATGCTATAGGCAAGTAGGCAATAGGCAAGTAGGCGACTTAGCCGGCACCTTGTCAAATGAAATGCTATAGGCAAGTAGGCGAATAACAGGCAAGTAGGCAATAGGCAAGTAGGCGACTTAGCCGGCACCTTGTCAAATGAAATGCTATAGGCAAGTAGGCGAATAACAGATAAGTAGGCGACTTGGCCGGCACCTTGTCAAATGAAATGCTATAGGCAAGTAGGCGAATAACAGTGCTACTCAAGTCTACTCCATAGCCTATTAACAACCTCCATAGCCTATTTAACAACCTTTGAATGTGTGCCACATGTCAAAGTTACTGTATCTTTTTCCTATCTGCTTATAAATTCCAATTTTTTTCATTTTTTAAAAAATTAAGATTTTTTGTTTATACATGACCTAAATTATCCTGTATTTTCCAGGGTTATCAGGTGTAACTTGTTAGACAACTAATCAAGACTGTTTCCTCGAGTAGTAATCCTACTAACCTCTCATGTCGTTTATGTCTCGTGAAACGTTAAGGATAATTGATCGGGCTTTTCAGATAAGCAATCTTAGAATATCAAACCGTAGTACAAGAGTTGGGGCTGGTCTTACTTTCTGCATTCCAAAATTTGTTAAGATTCATCAAGGGCCCCTCCCCACGATAATCTTTAGTGAAAGGCAAAAAATTAACTCGATATAAGGAGCGGTCAAAGCAGTGTTACCAGAAGATGAAAAAAAAACACCAGACCCTTTGAAAATAAGGACTGCCAGCACGGTCAATTTCCTAAAGTGTTAAAACTGCCCAAATTTGCATGTTTCACAACAATTTTCAGAGCAACAGTCGAAAAAATTTTTCTCGCGTGTTGCGACACGCGTATGGTCCGCTAAGTGTACTTGGATTTATTTTAGGTCAAAAGGAAACATCTGGAAATATGGTTGGCTTAATGTTTGCGTAGTAATTATAACTTAATGAAGCTTAGATTTCGCTTCATATAGCCATTTTATTTCTGTATTACTAGGTACAACACAAAACACTACAGACAAAAACATTTTTCCGTCAGTCATTTTCCGTTAGAATGCTCAACCATTTTTGAAAGAGCTGATTACCCAAAAACCCTACGGCAGCAAACTTCTACTATGGGGTAGATATTTGCAGGATAACACTCCACAGAGGAAGGAATTTTTGGCATGAATTTTGAAATCAAACAGAAATTGAAGTCTTTCTCAAAGGAAAGTGCACTAAGAAATTTTTTTTTACCTGATATTCTCCGCAAGACATTTTCCCTGGAGAATTTTCATCTAAAACTGAAATGTTTAGCGGGAATTTTCCTGGTGTAGGGGGGGGGGGGTATTTCAAATGGGAGGAACTTTCCATGGGGGGGGGGGCAGAATTCCCGGTGTTATTAAAAAACGATCAGAAATTGAATGGAAAAGAAAATATTTTTTCAACAGAAAGTAAAGAGCAACATTAAAGCTTAAAATGAACGGAAAGTATCAAGCACATGAAGAGGGTTGCTTCCTCCTCACTAGATTGCTATTATCGCTAAAATTATTTCACAAACTTTAAAAAAAAACTTATTATTCTAACTAAACGGCCCTTGTGTTTCTAAAACGCAATGATCTTACCATAAGGACATTATAGAAACTCTCCATACCATTCGTAGTTTTCGTCATATAACTCAATACAATTTCGGTGTGATTTCAGAAGACTTAGTAAAAATCTTAGTAAAAATATGACCCCCCCGGTTCGGCAAATAGCAACTATTGCCACAACCTTTTAAAAGGCAAACCCACAGCCCATAGATGTCAAACGTTGAAAAAGGCACCATGAAAGACGCTTGAATTAACTTTAAATTACATTCAAGCACAATTTTTTACCAAGACGCACTTTTAGTTTTGGTTATTATGACGTCATGAAATTTTGCTAAAATGTTCTGTGTATAGAGTTCATTGGTGTAGCAAAGTTGCATTCCAAGACGATATTTTTTTTCCATTTTTTCAAGTGAAGAAGACTAATACTTTATAGACTATCAATCTCCATGGACTTGTGCTAGTGTTTGTTCAGATCTCTTGAGCTTTGCTTTCTAAATCATTCACTTTCTAGTCCAAATATTCCGCACTATAAAGCAATGATACAAGTACATTAGATGGGGAAATTACCACAGAGTTTATCACATATTCTTTCAATATCTTGTTATTAAAAAAAACCTAAGTCTGATATACTTTCAACGAAAGTATCAAAATCGTAGTCCTTTTTGAACTGTTGGTTGAGGCCCAGTGATTGAACTTTATTTAATGGTAGATACTGAAAAGTAAAAGAAACATCTGGATGATGAAGAATTCCGAGACTTAACTGGAAAAGCGCCTATAGGAGCATTCCCAAAATCTTTATGACTTCTAAAGATTGGCTATTGGAACCAAGTCTTTAAGCGCTTGCAGCATGCCTTAATATGTGATTTCTGCCTTATCAGACAATAGAAAAAAAAATCAAGGTGGATATGAATCACCAGTCTTTATATGTATTGTATATAGTTGAAAAAAAAAGACGAGGAACAACCTTGAATATTCCATCACCTAAAATAGTTCAGATCTCTCAAAATACTGGAGCCTCTCTATAGCCAAGAGTCATTTTTTTTTTTTAGGAATCATAAAGAACCAGCAAGATCTTGATACAAAACCGGGCCTTCAAAGGCCTTTGACTGGTGTTCTCGAAGGTTATAATCGTTTTTCGTCTTTCCCGACAAATCAAAACTCTTAAGGAACTGTTTGCAGGCATTCTAGCAGTTATGTTCTCATTTTCAGTTTGAGGCTGTTCCCCTAAAAGGATTCTAGTTGAAACAGAGAAAATGGCTAGTGCTTGTTTAATATTTGACTTTAATTGAAAAGTCCTCATACTGATTGGATCACCAGAGCGTCAGTCCTCATAAGACTTTGGTGATTGATCAACAGATCTGAACTGAAACAAATCTGAGTTAAACGATAATCGAGTAAAAGGTTGTTGAATTTAAGGGAGTTAAGGCAAGTGGTAGTTGGTTTCAGGGTGTTTCAGCTGTTAAGTGGTTGAATTGAAGGTAGATGAATTGAGGCTGGTTGAGCTGCGTGCACCGGGAAAAGTGGTAACAACTCAAATCTTCAAAGCAAAGCAGTAGTCAATGGAGGACACAATTTCTCTGAGCATGCCATAATTAAAATAGAACCTTCACTATATTATAACTAGTTGGTTCATTCAGGCCCAATGAGTGAGAAAGAACGAAAGCCTTAAGATCCGAGCCTCGATGGGGCGCAGTTTTGGGCAACAACTTGCATTAAAAGCACAACTGTTTAAACAAAGCTTCATCCCCAAGCATCCCCTTGCACAAAGAATAGGATTAAATGCTTCTTTTATAGATATATTGATTTTTTTCCATAGCCGGGACTTAGGACCCATTTTCAGGAGGACGGCAGTTGAACTCTGTTCATGTCTCAAGGCAGAGTTGAACTGAAGCACTTCGTGTGTGATATAGAGGGTAAAATATGACTTTTCTCAAATTTTACGATGAAGGGATGCATTGAGAGTAGGGCCTAGAGTACAAGTCTGAAGACAGTTATGCATAATAAAAGGAAAAGCAAAAATATTCACATCCTAAAACTCAGAAAAGATTAATACATAACGAGAATTTCGTCAGTGTTACAAACAAAGAGTGCTTTTTAAACTGACTGTAAGAAGCAACATTAAAACTAAAAACGAACAAAAATTATTATATATATGAGGGGGGGGGGCTGCCCCTTCATCAACACTCCATTCTTCACGTTAAAGTTTATTGCACTTTGAAAAAAGTATCTCATGCTTCTAATTAAATAACCTTTGAATTTCAAGAGTTATTCTTAGAGAATTGGGACAAAATTTCGGCTTTAATGTAAAGAGTGAGGTGTTGTAGAGATGTAACCTTCCTTGCATATAATAATTTCGGTTCATTTTAGGTTTTGATGTTGCTCCTTACTTTCAGTTGAAAAACTTCTTTTTTATTTAATTTCTAATTGTTTCTTAAACTGTGACAGGAAATCAGAAAATTTTCCTTTTGGTATAATTATTAATACCGAAATTCTGTTTTATTTTTTTAGTTTTGACTACTATTAAGCCGCGTTCCATCTGGAACACCTTCCATCTAATCTGGGATGAAATCCCACTTTAGCGATTTCAGCTAAAAACTCCTTATTTGTTTCCCACACTATTTTCCAAGGATTTCAGAATCCGTTTTTGGAATCCTCACAGATTCCCTTTTGTCATTACTTTTAAGCTTAACATGGATACAAGCACCATTCCTGAAGTATCTTCTAATGGCGTCTCTTTTACATTTCCGAATTTATTGATAACCCCTTTCTTAATTTTATGTTACTATCAGCTGTGGCTGGCCCTTTGCAACAGACGAAAACGATAAGAGTTACGCAGCCATGTTAACTCTGACCAAAACTTTGCATAAACAGACTTCACTGCATTTTACTTAAACTTATTATAAACGCTCTTCTGAGCTTGCTTCATAAGAAAGACGCAAAATCACATAAAACGGAGTTATTTAGTCTCCAGTAATATAAATTTCTAATTTTAATTGAACGTGTTCAAGTTCAGCAGCATCATACAAATTAAATAAGGTTCTTCCTCCTTTGCCAAACTTTATCACTGGATGCACAACTTTTATCTACGTGACCTACTTTGAGTTTTACCCCTAAACTGAAAAAGATTAAGCTTTTTCTAAAAAAAAACAAATTGCTTAGAGATTGTTTTCCTGAAATATATAATTTTAAACTAAAAGTTTAAGATGATGATAAATACATAAAGAGGACAAGAGGGGCCGGTCCAAAGTGGTATGGTACAAGTGGCGGTAATCACGTCTGGGATTAATCGGAAAAACCGATCCCCATACTATTCGGTTAAGAATACAAGCTTAATGCAGAACACTAAAAAAACAACAAGATTTATTGCAATACACAAAAAAAACACCCGTTAAATAAATGGAATACATTATAACAAACATAGTTCTAAAATTAAATAAGACGCTAGTTTTAAAAAAATATACAGCAGTAACTATGCGTAAACTAATTAAGCGAATAAATCTACATTTTCTCAGGTGTCATGACGATAGATATATTCTATCCTTCCTGCATTAACCAAATTTTGATGCAATAAGAGGAGGGCCCAAAAGATAAATTCCTCCCTTTTATTTTGAAGTACTATTAAATGTTCAGTAAAAAGCCAAATATTGAGGTAAATCGAGGTTACGTTTTCAGTATCCCCTCACCAAGAAAACTCCTTCATATAAGTCTTCCCCCCTCCCCTAAAAAAAAACTGAAATTCTGTTCGTGTAATTACTATCAGCCACTAGCATATTATCCACCAATGAAAGCACTTTTTTCTACTGCGCCTAAAAATATGCATAAAACTAGTGACTCATAACAACATGCGGGATAGCAGTTTAAATTTCACCTATTCAATCTAATTTCAAAATTTCATTTTCTAAATAAAAATTGGCAAAATTTTTTACTATTACTAGAACACACTCAGATTTGGAGAATTTGACTTGAGAAGGACATTTTTAAAAACAAATAATAGTAAAGATTCGAGTGAGGTGCTTATATAGCCTTTTATTACGGGAATAACTTGATACAACTTTTGATATTAATCTACGCACACTTTAGCGAACCAAAGCTAAAATTAGGCAAAATTAGACAAATTTAAGCTTCGAGCTGTCCCGGTGTAAACTTTATTACCAAGATTGATTACCAATATAATGAGTTAAGTAGAAACCTCGTTTTTTAGGTAATGTTAATCTGCTCTTCAGCGTTTCATAAGCTTATTCAAGAGTTAACACCATAGAAACGATGAAAGTTACAATTGAGACAACTTCAACCAAGTCTCTTATTTCTGACAGTTTCTCAGAGTAACTAGCTTATTTCAATAATATATGTTAGGCAGCTAACCGATACTGAAAGGCGTATATGATAATAATGAAACCAACGTTTGAAAAACGACACACGGATTATTTGAAGATATTGCTAGAAGAAAGTAGAATTTACAAATCCTGAATAGCTTTGGTTTTATTAATGACAACTTTTTTTTTTGTAATTTAAATCTCGATATAGAAATTTTTTTTCGTATTTTTTTTGGCTCCACAATTTATTCTTCGACATCACTACAGCTTTTAACCTACTGACATTACAGCGATTACGCAGTAGAGTAGGAATTTGTTGATACTCTTATCAGAGTGATTCTGAGTAACTGGGAGGAATCTGACAGTAGAACCCATAATAATGGCATTTTTTATATTGGGCCATACCGTGATTTTAACAAAAACGCAAAGTTTAAGCGGTTTTTGTTTTAAATAAGTTAAATCAATGTTTTGCGTTCAGGAGGAGTAATCATTCCTACCACCCTTCCTTTCAATCCTTGCATGAAATAGGGATATTCTTAAAGAACCTGAAAAAAAAACCGAATAAATAATAATATAATAATGATGGAAAGAAAGCGTTGCTCAAATTTTAACAAGAATTTTTAATTTTAGATTAACCACAAATTCTACCAATTCTTTCACGGTACCGTTAATGGCACTTAGACTATTTTTCTTTTTTTTTGTATAGAAACAGTAATGAATAAAACTTTGAATGACAAGGGATAGATCCCCATAAAAATCAATAAAAAGACCCCTCACCCAAGAAAAGTATTTTATATATATAAGAAAAAAAGTAATTCTACATATATATTAAAGAAGGAAGATAAAAAAAGATAAAAAAAAAATTATTTTTTTAAGATAAAAAAGTAATTTTATATATATATAAGAAAAGTATATATATATATATATATATATATATATATATATATATATATATATATATATAACACAAAAATACTTCTGGTCTTTCCACAACTTAAATATAAACACAAAAAAATAGAAGAAAAAATAAACAAAAAAGACAAAAAGAAAAAGGAGGATTTTCTGAAATGTTGAACCAAATTTTTACACAATTAGACGACTCAGCTGCAGTTATTATAAATTCTTTTTAAATAAATAACTTAGAAAGCATTAGAAAATACGACGTTTTTGAATACAATTTGAATTTGAAACAATGAAATTTAATTAAGAATTTGAAAAAAATTTGAAACAATGAAAATTACGTGAAAAACAATGGTTTCAACGCGAAAAATAAAGTCAGTTCAATGTCAGTCATGTCTCATGAAAACCTTTTTGTTTTTTGTTTTAATATCCACAATTTCACCAGCAAACCACCAGTTATACATGAAATATGCCATACAAAAAAAACTAGAGGGACAGAGATTTTACTGAGAACCGGGGGGACACACCCACTTAGTGGCGTCCTATCCAGCTAAGTTTCTAATTGGGACGTTTTTACAAACAGATTATTCGTCTATGAGTAATCTGAGATTGAAATTAAGCTTTAGGATGCTTTTTAAGACACCAGCAAATAATTATTTGCTGAAAACTTACCATTATAAATTGTAACCAAAGTATAAATGACATGGGTGGAACTTTCAGAGAAAGAGCAAAATTCTTAAAAAATTTCAAAAAAGCGTTTTTTTTTGTTTTTTTTACATTTCCAGGTGATCGGATCCTTCCCCTCCTCCAGGAAGTAACAGAGAGTGTACCACCTCTGTTTCTTTTATGTTTCACTAGAGCCCAAGACAGTTAACTAGAACACTATGATTCAAGCAGCATCCACTTTATGAAGTCTAGGGGATAAGGTAAATACAATAAACTTTTTTCAAATTTTTAAGTTTTAGTTTGGACCATTACATATTTTCCGTTTTTTTTAACAACACGTTTTACAATGAGGTTTTCAGCTCTAAAGCAATTCAGAGGTAATTTTTAAAAAAATAAGAATTTCAAACAAATATAATTACAATTTATTCTACTCGCTACCTGACTACATCATCATTAAGCAAAAATATACAAAGTCACATTTATCGATTTCATGAAGAAATCCAAATGGCCAATTGTTTAATAAGAACGTTAAAATAAAAAAGAAAAAGGGATAAAATTGAACGGAGGATCAACCCCCCCCCCACGAATATTACTCCATATTTGGGAACATTGACATTTGCATCATAGGTAATCGGAACAAAATAATACCAATAATTACCACATATTTACCATGACTGATAATGCTCATTTGATGAAAACCATTTTATTGATTATGATATTGTGCATTTATTTTTAGGAACAACTGTGGGAGAGAAAAGTGACTCGGAACATTTTTGCTAAGCGAGACGGAAAACAAACCATTCTAACAAATAAGATTGCCTACTATCATTTGCTAAATCTGCAGTAGCTTACACTGGACCGCGTTAATTCAAAAGACACCGTGTTGAAAGACATGAATTACACGCAGTTTTTATTATTTTGCCTGAATATAGGACTGACAAGTGTACAGTTTGACAGCAATTGAGTAGTCATTGACCGTCTCATATAATTCCTTTTTAACTTATTTGACAAGATAAATTGAGCAATTTGTAAATTGAGCAATTTGAGCTTGCAAGTAGTTGTTTGAAATAAAGCATTCCAAACTCGTGATTTACAACCAGCATTTCGGCCAAAGAACCTTTTAAGTTACCATAAATACGGCACAAACCTAAAAATACTGAAAGCGGCGTTTTCTAGCTATTTCACACATATCTCAAGCGAATCTTCACTAAGCCCTCGTTCACGCGTGTGTTTAACAAGACGTCAATTTTCAATTCTTTCGTAAATTCAGAGAGTCTGGTGTTTTATGGCAAACAATAGAGGCAACCTGATTTTCTATAGTTCTTTTCACCTTTGGTATCAAAGCAGAAGTTTGACAGTTGACTCAAAAACTGCACAAAACCAAAACAGATAGTTGATTAAAAGCGGAGGTTAGGGGGGAAAAAGGAAAAGAATTAACCTGCATTGTTGTGCTGGACTCGAGTGATACCAGTTATCAAGGAGAAACACAAAACTTTTTTCAGACAACAAAAATGGAAATCAAACTTTTTTCCAACACAAAACTGGCAAAATCAATGACCTTATTAGTTAGAATGACTCGTGCTACAAATCACTAAGCCCTGTTTTTATTGTTCGTTTACAGAGTAACAGCAACAAGTGAAAGCACGATTTCTCCTTGTTTCTAAATACAAATTGTCTCTGGTAATACACAATGAAAAATAGGGCTTGAGCATTTAAAACATGCAAAATAAGGATATTTAAAGAACTCAATAGAATAAAGAAATTTATATTAAATATAAATATTAATTATTTATATTTAATATAAATAATTAAATCTTTAAAGAATAGGGCTTAAGCATTTAAAATATGCAAAATAAGGACATTTAAAGAACTAAGGAACAGCCAACTTTTTAAACACTTCTAACGCTTGTATACTATCGGAGAGGCGACCAAATGCATTAAATAGGGCTACGACCTCGTTTCTGGTTAACTTGAAGTGAGTTCGTCTCATGCTTCGCAAATCAAAAACAGTAGGATCAGGACTATCGAAATCCCCGGAAAACAATATTTTCAATGCTGTTCCCAATCCCTGGGTCTAGAAAAAAAGAGAGAAATATAGAAGGAAAGGGATTCATTACTTTTTTGGGATTGAAAAAATTTTCAAAAACAAAATTTTCAAATGAAAGTAAAGAGCAATGCTAAAACCTGAAACGAGCAGAAAAAAGCTATAGAATTAGTCAAATTTAAAACAAACCTGAATTACTATAACGAACACAAACACCAAGTAAATAAAACCTAAAGCGAGCAAAAATAAAATAAAAAGTCTCGTTAAACTTAAAAACAACATATATTACAACGGATGAATAAATGAAACCTAAAATGAGCAAAAAGAAACAAATAATCTCGTTAAACTGAAAAATAACAGATATTACTATGGATAAATAAATGAAACCTGAAAAGAACATATATAAAACGGAAAATAAAATCGGGCTTTAGCAGAATTTAACACAAAGAATAGCAGACAACCATGCCCTTACACCCCACTTATAACACCCATTGTTCTTCCTCTGGGCGTCATTCTGGAGCATTTTCAACATTTTCCTTCTATTGGCATTCCCCTAGTCCAGGGAAACCCATAGGCTTTTATTTTTGCTTCTCTTTTTAAATATATACGAGTCGCTTGTTCTGTTCTTTTGAAAAAGTTCCTCCTTCCCCCTGAGAAGAAATCGGCCAAATGTGTAAGGTATAGAACCATGTATACCTGACCGAGTTGAAACCGACTCTGAAACCGAGTTGTTCAGCATTGGAACAACTTACCAGAAAGAGTAATCTGCTCCACAAACCTACGGACATTCAAGAAGGAAGTTGATGAATAATATTCAAGTGACATTTTCTCCTTATGCAAATTTAGAAGAAATGCAAATTAAGATTTTTGTTTTGTAGAGGCTTAACGGCCTGCCCTCAAATTTGCGAATATATTTATTTATTTATTTATGTAATACAAATTATGGATTATCAAAGATGGATTACAATTACATATGATACAAATTATGGATTATCTCAAGTTACAAACTTTATTAGCATTGCCGTCTCATTATTCAGTAAAGATCAAGATCCAATTGAGAGATGACCTCATTTTGTTGTTTCATTTATAATAAAAAAAAACATTTTTGATATGTGAACGCTCTGAACATGTTAAGGGCATGTTCTTTTGTTTATCCAAATTACTCAAGCCGGTTGAAATACAAGAGTATGTTCTTAATTTTATCGTATTAAAACCTTGAACAAATAAAAAGAACAAAATAGAGAAAAAAAAGTACAAACCAAAAGAAAAAAAAAGTACAAAAAGTTACAATATTTTGTAACTTGTTTTTCTCCATGAAAACTGCAAATCACACCGCTAACGAAAAAAAGTAATAAACGTTGTAATTTTTTTCTTCCCCTAGTCCCGATAAAAATCAGATAGAAGGTTTTACCTGAAGTTTTCCCCACAGACGACATTTTTGGCAACCAACACAGTCCATGATTCTGCTGACGTTGAGGAAGTGGAGTCGAAATTCTTCTTTCAGTTTCACAGCTTGCTGACCACCAGAGAACATAGTTGATTCATTGAAATGATACTCAAAATCTCTGGAAGGATGAAACAACAGTAATGGCTGCATTTAAATGACCCCCTCCCCCTAGGCAGACTAGCAATCCAAACGTAGTTGTAATACACTGATTTAGATTTTCAGGCCGCAAGAATTTGTCTTATTGCTCCCCCTTTTATGTCTGCAGTATTTGCGAAATTCTTTTCCGTAAAATAGGTTTATATAAAGGCATACTTCTAAAGAAGGAGGCAAGGCAAGATGGATCCCCTGAAAATTTAAACTTGAAAAAAGATCCTCAACCCTTTAAGATAATTACACTATTACCAGAAATAAATTTTTAGGGATTTCATACCAGGTTCTCCCATCCTTCAGAATAATCTAGAAATGGGAGCATAATCCCTAAACTCTAGAGATTTTGGTCGAATGCAAGTAAATTGAGCACCAAACATGGTTATTGAGGGAATGGCATCTTTTATTACTGAGCAAACATGTGAGCGTTGAATTAACAATTATTTTCATATGCATACCAGCATACACTGGGTAGGGGGAAGGGGGTACCGCTCCAAATGAACATTCTTCAAGTGAACCATTTTAGTTAAAAAATTGGAAAATGCCAAAAAATTATCTTTCTTAGTATTTCAAGCCACCACTTCGGATTTTTGGTACCCTTCCTAGGGACAGTTATGTCGAGCCGATATAGTCAAAAGCATATAAAAAAGATTTTCTTTTATTATAGCGCCCTTTTAATCAGCAGTAAAAATCAAACCTCACTAAATCATCCCTTTCCCTTGGGCAGAAGTTTGTTAGACTACAAGTAATAATTTTGCTATTCTTTGAGGTGTTGAAGCGCCTTATGAGAATCTGCCAGTTTCTAAGGGTTCCTACTCAGCTGGCGCAGACGTTTCGCTCAGTAAATTTTTGTACATTCTCTAATTCATTTGTTATAAGGAAAAACCCAGACAAAAAAAATATTAACTTAAAAGATAATTCTTAAGTTACATTAACAGAAAAAGGAATAGAATCGAGGGTCGACTATGGCTATCTTCGCATTGTTTATTTTTATTCCATTTTTACTTTTATTTGGACGGAGGGGGAGGGGTTGTTAAGGAATGGAGGTAGCCATTTTTTCAATATCATTTTTTTCTGGTTTTGTTGTTTCTGATTTCTCTTCAATCAGTTTTTCTTCAATTTTCGCGTTTTGTTTTGCCAGAACCATTAGAGTTACTCGTCTCACAACACGATCTTAACGATATTACTGGATCTGTGAAATTTGTCATCTATCGAGTAAAAATACATGTTCGTAAGAAAGAATTCTAGCTGCCAAAAGTAGAAAAGGCTGTACCCTGAAGTAGAGGACAGATTGCTTTCAGTAATGACAGATTACTCAGCATTGACTGATCCAAACCTTGATCGAGGATTGTGAGTTCTCAGTACCTAAAAAAGGCCTCCCTGTGAAACATTGACGCATTGAGCAGCCACTTAAAAAATTCAAAATATTGGCTAAAATCCTGAGAATATCTTCCACCCCCATGACTTGTTTGAAGCAATCTGCACGACATAATATACCCTTAGTCCATCCATCCCAAAGGACATGGATATTCGAGGCAGTGTACGTTCACCAACGATTAATACATAGTATGCCCAAAAACCTCTCTGCGTAGTTTCAACCCAATGAGAGCTCCGTCGCCGAAGTTGTCATTTAAGCTTTCCATATATGCAACGCTCATAGGTAGTGGGTACAATTATTATTTTTTCTTTTAGTTGATACAGCAAACAAGTCAGTTCATCTCAACACTTCTCAAGCAAACCGTAACCAAACGGAGAAGCACAGAAGAGCTTGTTCAAACCCAATTAAACCCTGTATCTTTGCTTATTGACCTCAATCCTGCCAAGTTACGGACTGACCAAAATGGATCATCGATGACTTCTGATCAAAAAGTCATAGGAGTAAAACTCATCATATGAGGAGAGATCCTGTTTACTTAAGTGAGAGAAGAAGATCTAGAAAAAAATTGACCATCCTCCACAATTTTGGAATGACTGCTTTTAAACTAAAACCAAAATAAAGTGAAATTGTATGGATGCATCTCTCAGTACCGGTAACTTCAATTAGCCAGTTAAGGTCCTTTAGATGAAATGAGTTTTCGCGAATGGCTGCAGTCACTTGATTCGAATTCCTTTAAGTGATAAATTAAAAAAAAAAACATTTGCTTTATTAGTCAGTTATTTTCAATAAGACACAAAGTAAAAATTTTACCTTACTCTTTTCTAACAAAACAATAGAAAATGAACAAACGAAAATAGTGCCGGAATAGTAGTGAAGGTGTACCATCCTCTTTTATATGGGACAATTTGGGTTCGCTCTGAGTTTTACCGTTCGTTTCTCCTCTGTTAAAAGCTTCTACATAAAATCAACAATGTAAATCCATTGCTGTGTTAAAGATAAATATTCCCCAGTTTCAACAAGGTGTGCCCAATGGCACAGTTACAATTTTTCTAATTACAATACTTTCTGAGGCTCACTCTAGTATCTACAAGGGTAAAATCAGATTTCCTGGGGCGTACGTACTAGAATTACAAAACAAGGTATTTACGTCATGCAAAAAAGGGGCAGCAAGTACAGGAATAAATCTAACTTCGGAAAACTTATTAATGAAGCTCTAAATAAAAAAACTAGTGTTTTCAAAAAAAGCTTCACCAAAATTTGAAAAATAATCCGTATTTTGGGTTTTAACAAAAGACAGTCGAACTGCTTTTTATTTTCATTAAAATGAAAACGTGAATTTTATTCTTGATAAGGAGTCAATAGTATTCGAGTCGTCTAACATCCTTCAAGGCTGCAGTTAAGAGATTTTTCCTTGCAAAAGAATAATATGTTTGTATGTATATGTATGTAGTTTATATGTTTGTATGTAGTACAATGTAAAGTAGAGCAGACTGTCACCTACTGTCAACAAACTTTTGGGGCTTTCTTAACAGGTACTGCAAAGTATTTTGTATACATTTTTAAAATAAAATTTATCTTATCTAATATTTCAATTTTTATCAAACTTGAATGTCCTTACTTCTAGCTGGTTAGTCGTCAAAGAAATAACAAGATTAAATCTACGCCTTGAGTTATTCCTCCAGGAACTCTAAAAACCTTCCTAAATGTGTTGCATTACATTCAAGTGAACTCAGGAAACTTCCCTTTTCTAGCAAACTTTGTTGGTTACGTTGAAACGTCGGTATCAGTTCCGCGACTTACGCTTATTTCCCAGCGCTTAGATCAATAAATGGAGGAAAAAATTAGGTTTCATTCCACTAATAAATACATGGCCAAGCTCTACTTGGTTGCCCCCAGCGAGTTTCAAAACATGGCGCATGCTCAGGAGAACTTCCCTTTTTTCCCATTTCTAACTTAAGAATGACCTAATAAAGATTTGCTATCAAGAAAGACTTGTAGGATAAATATAATTTATTGATACAAAACCCGAAGTTTCACCCTGCGTTCAAAATAATTTGTATTTGGTCAGAATGTTCGGGGTATCCTTATTTTATTTCTGGTAAAACTATTGTAACTTGGATATTTCTACTTTTTGACAGTTTTACAGGAGACAATAATATAATTTTCTACCTAATAGTAAATGCTCAAGGCTTCAAAACAAGGAACTGAGCCTGTAAGAAATCAACATGCACATTTTTATGTTTTCAAGCTTGTAAAACCATAGTGCACGATTGGTCCTAAGCTACTTTAGTTCAACATACTCTAAAGTTTCACCTTAACCCCCTAGCCCCTTCTAGGATATTCCACGCGCTTTCTTTTACTGTCTAGATGCTCATAGTTTCTTTTGATATCCTCTTACACATTTCAGGAAAGTCTCAACTTTCCGGAAATGTGTTTCCGGATAGCTTTAGCTATTCCTGAGATATAGCAGATTTATTGTTTTCCAGCCTTGATACACATAACTTTTTTTGATTAAGTTAAAAAAAGGGAAGACATTCCTCGTTAATTTTCCTTGTTGCTCAAGATCAGGGACTGTAATTCTCCTTAATGAAGTTTTTGGCTGTGGTGATTAGTAGTACAGTTTTCATTTCGACCTGACAACATTAACGAAGGGTTAAAGTTATATTCTAATATTCCCATAAATTCGTTTTCGCAACAAACTTTCACCATTAAGATTAATCGAAATAAGAGTTACCATTTCTGAATCAACTCACTAGGCAGTTTATTCAAAATTAGTTTTTTAATATTCGGTCACTATGAGCATATTCCACAAAAGTGAGGATAAATAGTAAAAAAAGGGGGGAGGGAGAATTTGGATGCTACACAGTTTTTTAGATGTTAGTTTGACTCAAGCTCATTCTAAAATACACTTCAGAAACTATCAAAGAAAACACATGGCCTGAAAAAAAGAGCTCAAACTAGTTCACCGTACTATATACTGCACACGACCAACTCAATAATGCTGAGAATATCGCATACAGCATCTTCATTTTAGTGTGAGAATTTGTGTCTAGAGGGGGGGAATATTTACATAGCTTTGGGATGTGCATATGACCTCACCCCCAGAAACACATTTTGGATATATACTAGAAGCTGAGGGCGAGTAAGGCGTAAATTAGGGGTGATAGGTCACCCTTGATTTACGTCTATCCTTAACAAAGCACTAGGAGTCTGAACTTGTGATCAAAAGATGCGTTTCCCAAGTTCCTGTTACCATTAAATATTGATTTTATCTTTTTCAACGTGAGCGCACACAACTTGAAAAAAATTCAAACTACTTCTGTAAAATATTCTTGTTTATATTCAACTTACTTGACAATGTTGAGTATATCTCGTACAGCCTCTTTAGTTTCATAATCTTCCTCTGCGTTTCCAGTGTAATAGTCAACATTTTCCAGAAACGGAGCAGCTTTGGCAAGAGCCCTAAAACATAAATATTAATTTTTAGAAAAGCAAAAATAATTGTAAGCTATTACTAACTAAATCTTTAATGAAAGTTTTATATAGACGACTGTGATTCAGTTACTCATGTCAAAATTAATGCACAGCAATGCTACTACGATGAACTTGCTGCAAAGACTACCCATCTGAAGCCAAGACACTGCCGATCATTCTTTCTGACACCCCTTCCCCATCTGCCCTCATTTTAAAGCTATGTTCTGGTAAGGATGGGAGGTTTTGAGAAGCAGAAACGACCACGTGACTCAGTTCCGACTAGTAGGCGAATCTACCTGGAAAACTTAAAAAAGTCCTTTAAAAACAAATCTAAAGAGTAAAAAAAGAAGAAGAAAAAAAGATTGATACTGTAGATTCCACAATATATCCAAAAAACAAGAATCTCTTCTTTATTTTAAACAAAGTTTAGCCCAAATGAAAACTAAATTTTAGACTTTGAGGTGAAACAGAAACGATCTATGAAGCTGTAAATATTCCACGCCAAAGTGCTTTAAAAACCACACAAATTTTGTCTCGCTCAAAATTTTAGCTTTTGTAACTTCTCCCAAAGTGCTTGCTTATTTGCATTTATTAACTCATTAAAACATTTTTGTATCTGAAATATTTCGTCGAAAGATCCCTGCGATTGTTCCCGTCAACAATCTCACTTTCTTTGCTTAGCTTCTTTTTGCCTTGTTTCTGTCTCTTTACTGTGTTTGTTTATGTTTTGTAACTGTTCTCATCCCCTCCTGTGTCACTTCGTCTTCGTAATTCTACGTATTTTCCTAATGATTTCGTTTTCACGTTTGTTCCCGTGATCGTTTTGTTCATATGATGAACATTTTTGTGAGTTTAGAACTTTTCAAAACACATATTTGCTGTAATATGCTGAATGTTTTAATGACAGAAAAGACAGACTGGCTAAAACACTCTTAATTTAACCCAATGTAATTCGACTCTTAAAGATGTACCGATATTTCCCAAAATTTCTTATTTTATGAGCACTGTCTCAAGTTTCTACGATCACTCTTCTACATAAATTTACTAGTTGGGGGGGGGGGGACTAATATATATAGGCCATATCGGTATTTCCATTGTCCTTCCATTTAAAATTTTTTGCATTGCTCCAGCACCAATTTTTTCTGATGCTTTTATGTGTTTGTATTGTTGCTGTGTTTCTTCACACTTTTGTTCCTACATTATTTCCTGTTTTAGTTCTCGTTTTATGCTCTGAGTTTGTTCCTTTGCTCCTCCCTCTGTGTTTCGTTGTGATAATTTTGTACTTTCTTTTCGTTCTCTAGCTACTCAGTTTGATACGTTCGTTACACTTTTCATAATTGCACCAGAATTTGAGATTTGATAATTCAGTTACGTTGTTTATTAATAGCAGTTGATAGTTCAATCAAGTTATACATTAATATCGCAAATGTGTCTTATACATCTCTCTATGAAGTTGCAGTGCCCCAATAACGCGAAGAAAAAAGAGACGCATGATAGCTTCCAATGCGAGAAAGTGATTTTTCTTGTTGCTCCAAATGGGAAACTGTAATTCTGAGATTTGGGGTTGTGGGCTATGTGGATTCCAAGGATAAAGTTTTCATTTTCACCCGAAACCATTGTCGAGGCGTTTCAGGCTAATATTGGAAACTCCCACAATTAAAAGTTCGTTAATCAGCTTCACTGACGATTCTTCCTCATTCGACAATTGTTTTTACAAGTGAGAGTTTAAATTTTCGGTTACTATGGGCTAGAATTCATTCTTAACTAAGTTTTACCTGATACTTCGACCATAATTAATTCCCTGGACTTTGGTTCAAATTTTTATATCAAAAGCTACTAAAAAGTAACGATTTTATGCATTTAAATTTTATAAATTTGTCCGTCCTGTAGCAAACCCTGAATACAAGCCATTGACGTTTATTGCCTGATTCTATATAGGGCATAGTAGACTTGTGATGAATTATTTTGCCTTCAGACATCCACTGATTCCTATTTTGGTAGTATCTCAGATGAAGCACATTATGGCAACTGAAGAGAATTTCTCCCTCAAATAATTGAAGTAATGTTGGGCAGAAAATACGAAAATTGGCTGCTGTTTTGGACACCTAACTAGAAAGTATATCTCTCTTAATTTGATATTCGCTAAGTTTTATTTTTAGAAGGTTAATATTGTACATTTATTTGTCGAGGCTTATTGTTTAAAAATCATTATCTTACATATCATGTTGTTTTTCTTAAGACATAATCAAATTTGGATATTTAATAAGCAACAGGCATTGAAAGCCATATCGGGCTAAAAAATACATTTGCACTTGTTGAGTTGAAATCAGAAGTGGAATTTTTCTAGACATATTCTAAAAGTTCACTGATCTTATGTGGTTCGCTAACAACAACCAAATTATTATCAAATTATCAACCAAGTTAAATACTTATTATTATCGTTAGTTTGAAAAATAGTATCTTTAAGCACAATCTTTTCCATTTTTTCCAAAATTCAAATAACGTTTGGTATTTTTTTCTTTTTTTACCCATTTTTTTTTCAGTTATATTATCAAGTCTATTGCAAATTAAAGCTTCATTTTGTTTACTGGAGTTTTTTTTTCAAAGTTTATTTTTTTTGTAAAAGATTTTTTTTTGCCACAAATAACGGCACAATGACCAAAACTTATTCTCCTGTTCTTCCAAATCTTTTTGACCTGAAACAATCTGAATCTTAGCTATTCCACTTTCCCCCCCTTCAACTCATCCTCCGCAGGTGCTATGAATCTATCTCAGCAAAGGCAAATTCACAATAAAAATTTACTAACATCAAGGTAATTTAAAAGCACATTGAGCCAATACGAGTTTTTCTGAAATTGTACACAAACAGTACTAACTTGACATCTTTTCTTAAGACCAAAATGAACTCCTGCGTTTGACCTTCATTAAAACCGTCAATTTTCAAACCGTTGTATATCTCCACAGTGTCATGTATATTAGTGAATTTAAACGATCAGCTTCTTTCGGGATCCTTTTGGATTTGGACTTGTTTGTCAGAAGGATGAATCTACATCAGCTGGGGCCAGTTGTGTGCTTATAAAGCCATGATAATGTTTATCTCGTAGTGAGGATTTAACAACCTCTATTATTCAATCTTTCAACAAGATTTTTAAGCTTTTAAGTAGCTTTTTGTGATTTTTTTTAAGTAACAATTTTGTGCCATGTCTCGATTATGAAATTTTTTCGGCGCATCTTTAAGATAATACATTCTTTTCAGGTATTATTCCCCTTTCCTGCAGGTTTTGGGGACAATGTTGCCTTCTTCATTCTTCAATTCGGAAGTTCTTCCGATTTATTTCCAGGACTTGAAATGATGAAGGATTTTTTCTAGACGTTTTTCTCTGACGGTTATACTCCAATAAAGCACCCACATTGGGCAAAATTTTCTTCGGATTCTACTAAATATAGAAATGCATTAGTAGTTGCGCTTGACAGAGCGGAATAGAATATACCTGGACTAAAACAAAACACCTGCGTCATCGCTTGCACATTCAATCCCTGTGATTAGATGTACCTAAAAGCACGATTTCTCGGAAAACTACAGCCAGAAGTTTCCGTCCGTCAAAGTTGAAACGATACCACCTAATTCACCAGTTGGTAGCAACTATAAGCAGGATAAATAACCTAATGATCCATTGACAACCCCTCTATCAACATAAATGTTTCTTTGGAAAATTATTCGTGTACTATTGGCAAGTACCTGGTTCATCCTAGCACTAACTGTTCATTTCTTGTCCTTGGCAAAACTTTCCATGGTCTTTGCTCCTTCTTTTTCAGTTTGTTTGCCTTTGACAACTGAAGAGAGTCGATCAACTGCGACAGAATATAACATAACTTGAGCTAATTTTTCGAAGAAGCAACTCGTTAACGATGATAAAATTCTCTTTAGTAAACATCGGAACGATAGGACTATTTTCCAGTGCAGCTAACTTTATGTAGAGATCTACAATTTCGTCAGTTTCAGCTCTAAGCGAGATTCCAATCTTTCTAGAGAGAGATTGGAATCTCACTTAGAGCTACAACTGACGAAATTACCCACAGGCAAATCAACGAAAATGATTTCAATCAGTTTCACATGAATAAATAAGGCTGAAACCAAGGCCGTAAATGTCTGTGTAACTCGTAAAAACGTAACAAATGAATATAAACAAATTTTTGATACGTTTTTTAAAGCTTTTTTGTAACCCCCTAAACAAAAAAAAAAAAAAAAAAAAAAAAAAAAAAAAAAAAAAAAAAAAAAAAAAAAAAAAAAAAAAAAAAAAAAAAAAAAAAAAAAAAATTCTGGATACGTTCTTGGCTGAAACCATACCTAACTCCATAAACAATAAAAAATCTAGTACTCTGAAGTGTCATTTTCAAAGTTAGTGGAATGTCAAAGAACGTTTTTCTGTTGCAAACATCTTTAAAAAGAGTTCTGTAGTAAACCTCTTTCTTCTCATTATCCGCGAGTGTGTTATCTGAATGATGTATGGTTATAAAGCTCCTTTTCTGAGAAAAAAGACCCACCATTTAAGAGGATGTTGACATCAGTAACCTCACGTTCAAGCCCATAACCAAGACAACAACTAAAAAAGATCGATGCTCTAATCGATATATTCTGGTTCTTTTTGGGCAGGCATCAATAACCCAGTAAGCAACCTACAAGTCACCACTTTTTCATATCCTTTTTGTAAGCTTTTTAGGCTCGTGGTTTTTTTTTTAACGTCCTCTTAGCTTTGATTCTTTTCATAAGGTCGACACACCAAAAGTGCCATGAAACACACATGAAATACCTTAAATATTTCTCTAAGATATCTCAGGGCTCACAAAAGGCAACAAAACAAAAAGGAGACAGTAATTCTCTTATATAGGATTTTCGCCTATGGCGATTCCAATGGAGCAGTTTTCATTTGGTTCTGACAACACTTTCGTACAATTTCAGGCCATTTTTCTAAATTTTCATAAATTAATCTTCGTAATTAACTTTTACCATTACTATTAACGGAGACAACACCTAGTATTCCTGAATAAGGTTTAAATGGCAATTCTTCCGTATTTGACTTTTTTTAAAACTTGCCTTTAAATTTTCGGTTACTATGTTCGTTCGTTTCTTTACTAAGTTGTATCTAATGCTGTAACTATTATGGCAAATCAAAGTTAATATAATTTCATTCAATTAGATCTTTTTTACTTGAATGTAATGTCGCTAGTTTCAGTAATTTCTACTATTGAATAAGTGAAAACGTTTTGAACGCACCTTAGTTGCAAAAGGTAGAGAAAATAAAGATTTCTGAGCCACTGAGGCCCGTGTCCATTTGTTCTGTCAGGATCAAATCTTCTATGGAACTCTTCAAGGTTCGGACCCCAATTACCCAGTGAATTAATTCCGTCACTGAGAACACCAGGCACTTCCGCAGCTAAAATTTTTGTGAATATATTAGACTTTTTATGTATATACACATATGTACTATAATATATCTGTACATATACATATATATAGCTCTTAGTTATATCTACAAATAATTAGATATATCATAGTATATATAATTAACTCCTACTTATCAGGTAGCCTATATTTCCCCAAATTGCATTTTGTGGAAAACGGCGATTCGAGAACGGATTTAACTTTGTAAGAAAACCGAGAGATTTTGAGAAAAAACAATGTGACCACAATAGAATCTCAAACATAAGAAAATAATTGCTACTTCTAGTATTCTGTATGTAAAGCTGATCCAGATAGAATGATTTTGCTAATGTTCATTTATTAGGTGCAATCTTTCAGACCGCGATTTCTCCAATACATTAAATCACTACCTATGCAGATTAGGAATTATTTGGAAATTGCACCCACGTTTATCGCCCCCCAAAGCGCTGGAAGAACTTCTCCGACTGCAACCTCCCTGGTCTTCTCAGATTGGCACAAAACAGAGAGCAGTTTAGATGACAAATATATTTGCTCGTGAGGAGAGAGGCCCCGAGACGACCACCAAGGCCAGATAAGTCAAGCAATTAAGTCAAAAATGTGTAACAATTGATGGTATTCCCTCCCTCCCTTTTGATTTTTTAATTTACAAACTTTTCGTCGGATCACGATAATTTCCATTTTAATGACAATATTTCTAGAGCCCTAAGTTTAATTCCACATGTTTTGGAAAAATAAACAGATCATTCAAAAAATTTCAAATTTGAGGTTGAGCAAGAAGCTCACATTCCGGGCAATAGCAAAAAACTATCTATGTTTAAACATGAAAAGGACACGATTTATATGGCAAATCATATGAAAAGATATGCAAAATCTATTAGAAAATCTAGCTATAAGTGGGCTGAGAAAAAAAAAAAAAAAAAAAAAAAAAAAAAACCGAAGCAACATGGGTGTGGTTATTTTAATTCTATGTAGATAACCAACTTTCCCTTTTCCCATTAGCTTTAACACCAAATGATTTCTAATGATTAATAAAAGTAATTTTTTTAAAGCTAATAATCATCGGTGGCCATTTCTTCTGCTGTATCAAAAGACAAAATTGAGCCCCATAAGCCTTTGAGCATTCACTTAATCGCTATCGCTAAATGTAAATCTATTTTTCTAGATGTCTTAAACGTACCTCACCGTACTGATCGTTCATAGACGGAGCGTCTTTTGTAAGCTCTACATGGGGATTCCAAGGCTCAGTTCGCTGCTTTTAATATGAAAATTTTCGTTGAAATTTATTTTCTGTTACGTCTATAGTCAATTTTTTTTTATATATTTCGATGTTTTGTGTGAATTCTTTTGCATCTGAATAGAAAATTTAAAAGATCAAAAGGGCTACGCTGTTAAAGCGTTTGAAAGAAACACGCGCAATGCAAGAGCACAATTGCAAGGATGGACAGAAGAGCTTTGTATAGAGTCCTTTGCTTCCAGAACCACAGATATTGTGATCCGTCCCTTTAATTGCACAATCATCATTCACAGCCATTTGATTTTAGTAAACTGGTCTATTATAATACTGGAAATTATGTCACTTACCCGAATGAAGATACTTGAGGGAGAGATGAATATTGATTGAGGCATGAAGACCTGAAACTGCTCTATAGAAAACACGTTTCTCAAAACACATATCTGAAATATAAATTTGACTTGAAAAGAAATATCTTAAAAAATCTAGACACAATTCAGAAACTTGCCATGACAGCTAAGAATTATGAGAAAAGGTAAAAGACTAACAGCAGGCGATTCTGCTCAAGGCCCAAAAATGTTAAAATACTTATCTTTCACCAGGAGTGAATGTCTTCACCTTTTTGCGAAGGGAAGTCAACCAATTTCTTTAGTTGGAGCGATTCTTCTGAAACTTAATTAAAAACTGAAGCATCGGATTTTTCCGAAAAATTTGTACTTGCTGTTCTTTGTCGTAAACATGAGCTTTGGTTTCATCTGCAAGAGTTCATGTAATACTTTTTAGTTAAACAATTCAAAAGATTGGTTTATTGTTGATTTTTGTCTAAAAATTTTCCTTGATAGTCATCAAATTCTAATAAAGTAATGTTAAAGTACGGTTCCTTGAGAACATTATACATAAAGAGCTTTTTTTTCTAATTAAAGTAAAGAGCGGCATTAGAATTTAAAACAAACAGAAAACACTCCGTATATGATGAGGGCTGCAGACTTCTCAACCCCTCGCTCGTAATACTAAAAATTGGTTAGTATTAAAAAAAGCTTCTTATTCCAATTTAAACGCCCTTGTGTTTCAGCAATAGTTCTTAAATGAATAAGACAAAAGGTAAAACTTTTGCGGGAAGAACAACCAACCCCACTCCCCTCATATACGAAATTATTTCCATTCATTTTAAACTTTAATTTTACTCCTTACTATCTTTGAAAAACTTGTTTTTTTTTTTAATTTAATTTCTGATCGTTTTTCAAATCATGCCCAGGCCTAAACAGAATGTGAAGTGGCTTACCAGCCCCATGATACCCCAGTTTTTGCAGTTAAATTGTATATTTATATAATGGTAAATTGATTGGTAGTTTCCCACTTTTCCGTTTTTCTGCTTAGGAATTAAAATATCGGATTGTAATTAAAATTTTGGATAAAATTTGAACATTTACTCAAAATATTCAATGAACAGTGATTTTGTTGAACAGGTTCGTCTAAACATTTTTACTACGATATTTCGGATGGACAGAGAGAGCACAAAGATTCTATGTAACTCTTGATCTTCTACAAGATAGAAGCCATTGCGACCTGTACAGTAAGGTTTTCTGATGCTTAAATACACTGTATACATATGTTTAAATACACATAGGTTAAGATAAAATGGACAAAAACAAAGCTCCTTGTAGCACCTATATCCCCTCCCCCGATCTCCCAAAAACTTTCGTGGCGAGGCTCATAATATCCCACCTCACATTTTCCACTTTTGTGGTGGTAAGCATACGAGTTAAATATTACATGTTAAATACAAAAAGATTGTCGCAATGGGTGGGGCACTATTACCCAACTCCCTCCCCCCTGCAGCACCAATAATAAAGACATAGAGAAAAAGTATTCCCGGGGTATCAAGAGTGATTAGATATCAATTTCTACCCGACTCTTCCTTCTCCCAAAACTAATTCTATTGCGAAACCTGAAGGCTCAATGAGAGCTAGAATATTTGAGCATTAAAAAGCATTCCTTGAGGCATCTTCTCCTACTCCTCGCCTGAAAATGAACCATTACTCTTCCATCATATTAGCTGATACGCACTTACACATTATTGTATGTAATTATATGAAATATGACTTAAATCAGTTTAGTTAAATGAAGCTTTAAATGAATGTCAGAAAGATTCTACTGCAATAAGAAAGGGGTATCAACCCTTAGCATCCTTATTCAGGCTTAAGAGTGATGTTAAGATACTAATTCCTACAGGCCTCCCCCATATCCTTTCGTATATTTGTCTGGGGGTTTATGAAGAATTAGAGAATTTGGGCATTGAAATGCGCTAGTTAAGGCATCTACCCCCCCCTTTCCCCACCTATACTATGATCCACCACCCCTCTGTCATAATAGCTGATGTGCAACATCAGTGATGTTTTCCATCACTACACACAATTTCCATAAAAATTAATACGAATCGACTTAGTTAAACCAATCATTAAGATAAATGTCAATGTTAACTATTTCTCTTGTGTGAACTACGTGACTTTTCAGAAACGAATAAGCCGCCATGCACCACTACTTCCTCTGCAAACGGGAAGCTCAATATAGTTTTTGATACTCTTAGATCGACTTGCTATTTCGCAATTTTCGATTGATAGCAACTTTGTCCTCCGTAGTACAAAATCATAGTCTGATGCCGAAAAATGGCAGAAAACGCCACATTCGCTCGGCACTATCTTTTCGGTAACATAAAAATGGTAATAGAACATTTGATTTACGTTCAAATGAGCCCTCTTCCGATCTTCAAGAATCATTCATTTAATTTAATCACCCCTGAAAAAAAAACAACAACAAAAATAACGAATAAACACGCATTCGTGATCTTTCTCCGAGAAAAAACTGCAAAATAACGACTTTTTGAGGGTGTTCCCCCTTTCTTCAAAAATTTGCCAAACTTTCTCAGGGTCGTAGCTTTCAATCAGCAACATTAAACTTAATGATTTATACAATTCAGAAACAGCAAAATCCCAGCTTTTTTATATATTGATTTATTTTTTTTTATCAAACTTCTTTTTTTAAACCTTGGATACTATTGGTCAAAGTCACTTCTCACTTACAGTTCGTTATGACAAAGTGTTTGAAAATTGCATATACTATAGATGGCATTATTTAAAAAAAATCAATTAAATAATTTTTGTTCATCTTTCACATTTTGGTATGATTTTCAAATTTTTCTTTAACTGTTATGTCCAAAATGACAAAATAAGAGTGAAATGTGATCCTCCAAACGTAGCACATTTTACAATTTACTATGATCATGCGTGTCCCACAAAGGATACTAATATAACAATTTAAAAATAAAATATACTTTAAAAATAATAAAAAGGTATGAATTTTTACGAGCCCCCAAAAAATTTAAACTACGCTGCTTTGATCAATAAGAATAATTTTATTTATTCTATGATAATTTAATTTAATTAACAATAATTATTTTAGAAACAATTTTTATAATTTTAATAATACATAGAAAATTTAATCTATTTAGTTTAAAATAATACTTTTATTTTAATACTTTTAATTGTTCGAATTTTTATACTGTGCTTTTAAAGCGCAGTTCAAAGAAAACAAAGAATTTGTTTGAGCAGCAATCTGGTCATTCAAATAAAGGTGAGAAACAAAGAGCTTTAAAAAATCTTCCGTTACGTCACAAAAAAAGATTATTTTGCAAGCGAAATGTTCTAAAAATCTTGAAAATATACCTAACAACCTTATCAAATATTTTGAAAGGGTATTAAGTTAAGAGGAGCGATCCTTAAAGCCTTTTTGTCAAGATTCTACCAGTCAGACACTGAGCTGCCAAGAATAAGCAACCTGTAAGACCACTTTTACTTTAGTTTTTACTTTAGTTAAGACCACTTTTACTTTAGTTTTTACTTTAGTTAAGACCACTTTTACTTTAGTTAATACCATGGTCACCATATTTTTTTTTTTTTTTGTATCATGTTTTATGCTAAGCATGGGACATTGGTACCATAATGGCAAACATGGCCAAATTAAACCACTTACTTCAAAAGTTTTTGGTCTGAAGAACAGATGATATTTTATTTCGTATATTCAGCTTCATACACACACTAAATAGTGCAAGATCAGAAATTTTAACAAATATAAAGTTGTTTTTTTAGAGGAGGAGGCTAGCAGATTTCCCAACCTTGGTAACCATGGTGACCATGGTAAGACCACTTTTACTTTTACTTATTATTTTACTCAAACACTAAAGCTTTTGACAGTGTTTCTCATGCTCAAGTTATGTTTTCCCTTGTCAGTTCTGGAGTCAACGTTTCTGTCGTTCGGGTTCTTCAGTTTTGATATAGTTATTCGGTTGAAGTTTCCGTCTAATTTTTATGGGAATATTCCAATCCGTTCGGGAGTGCGTCAAGGTGGTGCTTTCCCCCCTTATCTTTTCAGTATTTGTATCCACGGTGTGCTATCCAGAATTATGCCCTCTCTTTTTTTATGATTTGGTAAATGTCTCTTATATTGGATATGCGGATGATATACTTCTTTTAAGCCGATCTAGATCCAGCCTCTCGAATCCCGTATTATCTATTTCAAAACATTTCCAAAGTGTTGGTCTGTCATTGAATACTGATAAGTATGAGTACCTGATGTTTAATGCAAAGTATTATGCCCATTTATCTTCCGTGTTCTAACTTCTCCGTCCGTTGTGTCTCTGACTTACAGTAATTAGGCATTCATATTTGTTCGAATCTATTAACTTTTAGGACTAATATTGTACGGGATGTTAAAGAAACACTTAAAGTGGGTTATGGTAAAATCGATGGCTAATCGTGGTCATTATTCTTGAAAAGCGCCTGCATTGCTATATTTCCACTATTGTAACCATTCAATACGTTTCATGTCTGGTATTTCACATATCCTGAAAAAAAGGATCTGGCTGAATTACGTATATTGTATTTCCGCTATTGTAAGTTTCTGCTTTATTTACCCCGGTCTTATAGAACACGAAAATAATTCGGTATTTAGGGGCTTCTGACATTATTACTTCTTTGCGGAAGTTAAACTAAAAATTAGAAAAGGATTATGTTTTTTTCTCTGGGCCCCTTCCACCCCTTAGTTCGTTTATTTATCCGTTAGTTTTCACCTGATTTCGTTTTATAATTGTATTATCTGTTAGAGCTTCTTTCGTTAGTTGAGTTATGGCTGTGTTATATATGTTTTATCTCTCGTATAATTGTGTTATTTTTCTTTCATTATCTTTTATTTATTCCATTTGCCTTGTATTTTAGTGGGTTAAAAATAAATTATTACTACCAGAATATTCCAGCCCCTGTAATTATTTTTTCGGTATCTTGAATAAAGAAAAAGATAGTTTACACGAAAGTAAAACAGGACACAAAAACAGTCAGCTAATCTCAATAACAATTTAAAGATAGGCAATAATATTTATCTTCTTCAATGCTAACCAACTAGTTCACACCTGGCAATCATCTTTCAGAGTGTGTGAACTAGAAATTATACAGGGAATTGCATGAATTTTCACGGCAAACTTTAAAAGCTAAATAATAGTAGTAAAAAAAAAATTCCAACCACCAGAGAAAGGCAATCCCGATTTAAATTACCTTGAGAAAGTGAAGAACAGATAAAACGCTCACACGAAGATGACTGAAGGAAAAGAAAATCAGAAAAGATGATAGAAGACAGACTGCAAAAGTAAGAAAATAAGTAATTATAAAGAGAAAAATTAAATGGTTATAGATGGTTGGTTAATAGTTATATACAAAAACCTGAAATCAAAAGGTACGCTTTGACCTCCGAATTTGAGAGGAGAAAAAGAGGAAAGCCCATTGAACAGGTTATTGGGATATCACTCGTGTGGATTTATGACAGAGGTGACATCATAATACGTCTCTTCATTAATACAGAAAACCAAACAAACAAATTAAAACTACCAAGAAGAGAGGATAAGTTAAGAAAATCAGAGAGCAATACAGCATTGCTAACCATTTGCGGAAATCAAAAATAGTAAAATATAATGCAAAGAGCATTATTATTCAAGTATTGTGTTATCTCTATAAAGCACACTTTACGAAATACGGCAACCGCAATAAGAAAACTGACAAAATAGCTTCAGAATGAACCCGAAGTTTTAATATAAAATAGTCCAGAGGTTTAAAAGGAGATTTTCTGAAAATACATGGCCCAAGGAAATGCTAGTCACGTCAGCAAGTCCTGGGAGCTATGGTTCAAACATCCCATTCACAAAGCCCTTAAAGAGTTACAGCCCTCAAAATAAATATAGCCAAAAAAATGACAGGGCTTCAACCTTGGCCTTAGGTGGCCTGTTATTCTGTGTTGGCCTGAGGTGGCTTTGTTCTACGAGGAGTTTTTATTTCTTCTGCAATGGTTTTTTTTCTTGGGCTTTAAGAAACTTTTACTTTATACATCCTAGAGCTGATAAACTAATTCAACAACATTTTTTTTTTAAATTCGATGCAGAAAAAATAATTAAATTAAAGATTAGAAAGGATAGTACAGAAAGAAGACATTTAGAGAAGATATAACGATTAATATAAATATAGATAATTAGTAAAAAATTAGTAAAAATATAAAGAATAATTAACAAAATTTTGTTCGGAACTAATTTACCTCCCATGTTCCGAGTGTCAGTAAATAGACTGTATTCAAGACTGGGCCTAGAAAAAATAAAAGCTAGAAACAAAAAGTTTTTCAGAGCAATCCTTGTATTAGGCACAGGGTGAATAAGCAGCAAAAAATAAGTTCAAAATAAACAAGAAAAATATGGAAAAACTGAAAATATCATAATCTGCAAAAAGAATTTGTAGAATTTCTGAAAAAAAAAAAAACAAAAAAAAAAATTACTATGATTTTGTCTCTTCGACTTTGAATCTTAACAATGTATTGGAAATTCCAATTTGAGAGATTTTGATCAGCAAGTGTTGTGAACACGCATACATTATGCCATTAAAACCCCTTTATGGTCTCAACAAAAAGTAACTAGTCAGGAATAAATTATACCATTAAAACCAATTATACACTACTGGGAAACCTTTTGTATACTATGCATATATACCAGGCATTGGCACGGTAATAAGGAAGAACTTAAGAGTTATTGCAATCACTCGCTGAGTTTGACTGAAAGATGGCATTGGAATATAATTTTTGCTTCTTTTTCGGCTTTTGCCTAGTTCAAATAATATTCGATAGCCCTCTGTCTTCAATCCGTATGTGGATTGTAAGAAACTCATTGGTAAATAACAATAAAATTTACTTATATCATTACTAGCGAATATTTAAAACCCACAGGAATATTCAAGAAGCAGGCAAGGTGTATAGTTACATCAATAATGCCTTACAAACAGAAAATTTCGCAATGCAATTTTAAGTTTGCCTATTCAAATTTCTTTATTAGTGAATAGATTTCCTTAAATATAAGCTATTTTGACTTAACAAAGGAGTTAAAAGCCCTTGAGCGCAGTACAGAAAACAACAAGACAAAAAAAAAAGGAAAGACATAGCAAGTTAATTGTGGAATGACCAGAATTAGTTAATTAAATAAACAGAATAGGAAAATAACTGACAAATAGGCAGCAAGTTCAAGGAAAACTGGATGTCTGGTTAATTTGAAAAGGTTATCATCGTGATTTTTCCGCTTATAATTAATCTGCTTATTTTTTAATGTAAACAAATATAGCTAGGTCACACAAAATTCAAAATCATGCGCATCAACTTAGTTTCAAGACAAATACGCATGGAGGATTTATTTCAGATGAGGCAGAGCATTTAGAGGGGATTTATAACATATGGACTCTTGTAGCAGGACTCAATCTGTCCAGTTGTCTTTGGGAATCATCAGATTGTAACAGCTTGTCTCATTTAATACAGTCATAGAACGTTTTCAAATTTGATGAATTATTTTGATTGTTTATTTCCAAGGTTCGTTGTGATAACATAAACGAAAATCGCCAGAAAAACTTCATAATTTTAAAACAATAATGAGAAATTTTTCATAAAAAACAGTTTTCAGATAAGAATATCCCTAAGATGAGTCCAGGAGGCAAAACACATTTTTAATTCAATGACTTTGGTATTTTAGGCTATAGTTAGCTTGAGAATTTACGGGGATTACGGGGAAGTCCCCACTTAGATTCAGAAAATGTTCTCACTCTAGATTTATGCTCATTTGATTACAAAGACAATGAGTTACTTCTAGGAATACTTAGATAAACGGAAACTAGACAAACAATCTGGTTATTTTATATTAAAAGCATTGTTTTCAAGTGAAAATGAGTGATGTTCTATTTACTTGGATTATTTATTTTTCAGAATCGGTTTTCTTTAATTTGTTGTACAGTGTTGCATCGTTCAACACTTTTATGTTTTTTTTAGCTTTAAATGCACTTCTTATACAGCTTTAAATGTACTTAAATACACCTTTTAGTAGAAATTGGTTTAAGGAACAATTCAGACAAAAGGAAATTACTTGAAACAATTTTCTTCATAGATGGCTTTCCATATTTTATGTGCATCTGGACCCTTATAGCCAGTATAACGTTCAGGATTAACTATCAAATCGACATAAATCTGGTCCTCGGGAGGCTCTTCATCAACAACACAAAAACTTGAAGTTTTAGCATCATACTCTATCCATGTCGCAATACTCTCTGAAGCGGCTTTGCTAAAATAAAATAACAAGTTGAACACAAAAATCTTAAATCTTCTCCTCATGGTAGATTTTTTATTGTGGAACTATAATCCCAAAAACCCGTAAAGAACCGAAAAATCCCCCGAAAAAAATCCCAAGAAAAAAAAAAATGCGTAGAATTGAAATTTTGACACTTCTAAATGACCGAGCAATTGCATAATACTGTAAGCTCAAAGAGCTTACAAATAATAATTTCAACGTAATTTCAAATAAAAACATTCAACTATTCAATACATAATATATACTTTCAATTTATGATCTATGACACACACAATGTTATCTATTTCATGTCAAAAAATAAAATTATCTGTCGGGAATGAAATGAATTGATTCATCAGTCTTTCGCTCTGCTGCCCTAAATAAAAGCACGACCCGAAAATCTTCCGCACTTGGGCAGATAAAGCAATGGTTAAAAAAGTTCTCTCATTACGAATCAAGACATCAACTGAAGACTTAATATGAAAGTTTTGTTTCCATTCAAAAACGAAAGTAAGTACAACACAATAAATTTTAAACTAGGATGCTTCAAATTAGAGATGATAATTAGCAAAATATGTTGAATGAATCACACTGTATGATAACATCTTTCAGGCTAATCCCCTCAGCACTGACTAGTAATCTCCCCAGCACCATAAACGGTAAAGAAGTTGACAGTTGAATAATGAATCGCTAGTTCCTCTATGAAAATAGTCTGTTCGGACATGATTTCACCTAAATTACATATTTGCGGAAAAAGAATTCTTTGGAAAAAAGAGGAATAGTATGATTCGGAGAAAGAAGAACTTAAGACTTACCTAATCGTCTCATTGATTGAGCCAAGAATATCTTCTTTTGAGGGTATACATGGTTCTTCTTTTGGCAGAGGTCCAAACTTAAAAAAAATTATCGTTAATAAAAACATGAACAACCCCCAAAAACTACTTTTGCAGTCCCCTAACAAGAATCACACCGCTAAAGATGCTTAGGATATTTCCAGAGATCAACAGGTAATGTTATGTTAAAACAATTCCGTATTAAATATTAGAGCTACTAATATACTGAATGACAAAGTTTTGACGACCAATTTCTCGACAGATTCGTAAAAACATAATCGAAAAATACGCAAAAGTAAACTGGACCCAAGCCAAGGAGGAGGGATAGAGAGACCCTTTGGATCCATGACGGCTAAAGAGACTAGTATCTAAAACTAGTCTAAACAGGACTAGAAATCCATAAAAACAACACATGCTTGGCAAACATTTTCTCTTTCACACAAAATACTGTTAGCATTACTCTTAGATCCTCGTCGTAGCTAAAGAAGCTAGTCCTATTGCATAAAATTGTTGATTTTCATATTTTATCATTCTCGTCTTCCAGTAAAGCCCATAAGTCAAGGAAATCCTTTTAAGCCTTTTCATTTTGTGGTTAGGACACCCAAGCCCAAAAATTATTGACAGTGAAATAGTGAAAAAGCAAATAGTTTAGATCACTAATTTAATTATATTTTAAAGTATGACAGTTGATCCGGCCATAATTAAGGGTACAAAGAAATGTTTGCTAATTTACGGTAAAAAGAATTGACCATACTCAGGTTCGGTACTGTTAGGTGGATTAGTTTTTAATAGTCACTCTATTTTCACCCTCATAATTGGTAATATAGCTATGTAGAGCAAACAGATAATGCAAACAGATATTTCTAAAAAAAGCCGCATTTCTTCATTTCTTTTATTCGTCATACAATATAAAACTTTTTTTGGCTTTATCCGCTTAGTATGACTGTATTATTCTTAGTATACCATAGACCTATTACCAAAATAGCTATCAAATAAATCTAACAACAAATACATAACCACCTTCGGGGGTACAAACAGTGTATTCCCAAGAAATGTAAAATAAGAGAGAAAAGTTTGGAAAAAAACAAACAATTTTTGAAACCAACATTAGTTCACAAAAATAAAAAGGTCGGAGACAATTTGTTTTTTGACAGTTTGTTTTCAATTAAAATACGAAATAAACAATATTTCAAATAAAAATAACCAAAGAAGTAGTTTTCTTAATCTAGAGTGGGGATATATAAAAAATTTGGAGGGGGTAAATACCCTGAACGAGAGGGCAAACCCAATTGCCACCGCTGTTTCGGTTGTCTAATAATACTTTTAAATAACTTAGTTTGTTTTCTATACTTACAAATATTCTGTTGGATGATTTCAACGTATCATTGGAATGTTTTAAGCCATCAGGTAGAGAGTCGGCTGGACATTCTTCAACGGCACAAAACTTAAGGGAGCATTTGCCTTCGTTATCATCCCAAAAAGGACACTTTTTAAACAGATGAACCTAAAAGACAAAACAAAACTATTATAACTGGCATTTATAAAACTTATCACTCAAAATTAATAAGAGATTCCTCTATGTTTCGTATAGCAATAAGATATCATATACTAGCAAACAATTAAAAAAATGAACACGTTTCTAGGTTCTAGAAGAGATATAAAAAATAAATAGGAAAATAACATGGAAAATAATACACCTGTTTCTAAAGCCCGACGATACGCTCCTTCCACAAAGTCTTGACAGTGTACAATTTTCTTTATATTCTCTTCCAAATTTCCACCCAGATCACATTTTTTTTTTCTATTTTAACTGAGCATTTTGACCAACTGCGGGTTAATTATGCAAACAGTGATTTAGACAAAGACAAAAAACAAATGAGTCTAAACGGCCATTATTAATTATTGAACAATTTTGAATTTGCACTCCCTGAATGAAAAATTTAATATCCTTCAGGAATAAACGTAAAATGTTACCATTCAATTGAAATAATAGAAATAAAATTGGAATTTTTCTAGGGCACACCTATATGATAAAAAAAAAGAGGTAATTCCATGGTTAAAATCGTTTCAGTTAGACTAGAAATCTATCTTTTTTTACAATTACTAATCAATTAAAAACAAATTTAATTAAATTTTCTTAGCAGGCTGATTCGGTTTCTATTCTAAATCCGAATATTATTGGTTAATACTTTGGGGTCCACAAATTCACCTTTTTCTAAAAAATTCTTGTCTCATCTCAATTGAACGTAATAGCCCGTTTGTAATCCATAGCTGATATGAATCCATTCATAGATCTTATAAGATTTCATAGGGTAATAGATTAGGTCTGATGACAAATCATCAATTTTTGATGGTTTTTGTGCATTACATTAAACTTTTTTTTCTTCTTTGTTGCAAACAGTTCTGCATCATTAACGAAACAGCAAACTGATTAACTAGAAAAAATTCTAAATTCGCCAGTGTTATGGTCGGATGTATTACTTTTTTTGTTGTTGCAAAAACAGTCAAGCAATACAATTTCGCCTTATCTAGACTATTCAACTAGGTTTTAAGATTCGAATACAAATCCAGTCTTTACAATAACGGATCAGGATACAAAAGGAGCTAAAAAGTAAGAAAAAATAAGGACTGTATATTTCATTGCGCGGTATGCTCAGAAGCAAAAGGTTCCGACCTCCCCCCCCCACCACCTCTTCTTCCAAAGAAAGCTCAAACTAACATGATCTTTCTGTCTGACATATCAGACTAAAATTATAGGTTCAAATATCTCTGCTAAATCTCAGGGTAAACATGTTTCAAATTTTGATGCCAGATAGAGATGTGCGAAAGGGAGAGGGGTCGGGCTTCGATGACAAATCCCTTTCAAAATTCCAATATCTCTATGAACTTTCCTATATTTCTCGTATTTTTGTGCATTATTTTTCAGTTTTTAACCTTATGTTGTTTTTAACTATTAGGTTTACGTTATTTTCGTACATTTGTAAATACTAAAGATTATTTGAATTAGCTATACCTTTAATTCAGTTTGTTTGATTTTGTAAACATAGAAATATTTTAGATCAAACAACGAAGGATTTTTCAGGTGAACCTTCTTCAAATAAAAATACCTTGCTTATCGTTTTAAACTCTCTTTAATTACTTTAGGTTAAACTGTCAACATTGACAGGGTTATACTCAATATTTGATCAGGTCAGGTTAATGGCAAAGTAAATAATTAAACAAGTCAATACCCTGTCTCATAATTCGAACGTTCTTTGATAGGCTAGACAAAAGAAACATTTTTAGTTATACATTATCCCACGTAATTTCCATATTTGCAGTATCTTACTTTAGACTTCTTTTTACATTTTTAAAGTAATATAAATGGCTTAACGCCTACAAGCATTAAATTCAACCATTGGGAAAAAAAAATCATTGGGATAAATTAAAAGGGACAAACTCATTTTCCAATAAACAGCCTAAACTGGTGTTAACTACTAAAAATTCAATAGTAGGTGGAATTAAGCCAAATTAAGTATTAGGCAATTTGTATCATATGGATGATAAAGTGCACGACATTAAAAATGAGTTCTAACGGAAACAAATATTTACCACTCATTCCAACAGACTTCAAAAGAGAGGCTTTTTGACAAAAACAACTACCATAAAATCGTCACATTATCGACTAACCAAGTATGAGAAACTAGTGAATTATTTTCCTTCATCTTCTAGTATTGAAATTTTCTGAGATGGTAACTCCCAAAATACACTCAAATATTTGGGTTTTATTTTTACAAAATCGTAGATCTAGCACTTCTCTTGTTTCTTTCCCCTTAAAGGATCTTTCATAAGCCCGTCCCATATATTCGGTCTTTGGGCATCCCGGCGACAGAAATACTGTCTGGGTTCTAAAACCTTCACTCATACAAGAAAGCCAGCGAAAGGTGCTTTGCAACTGAACCGAATTCCTAAAATAGTCTCCAATAAACGACTGAGGAAACATGTCTCTCTTTTCTTTGCTGTTCATGCTTCTGCATCATCCGTAACTACATTATCTACTGTAATTTGACCCAGCTCCTCACACTTCTGACGTACATTCATAACCCAAATTTTGATCCAGTTCAGTAATTTTGTCCATCCGTTTTTTTTTTTTTTTTTCAAAGAAGATCAACAGCAATAGGCCCAAAATTTTATAGTTTTCTGAGATGAGGGCCTTCACACCATGAGGACAAATCTCAAGAAGGGGAGGAAGCTAAGTAGCCTAAGTCATCCCCAAATTTTTGCATGACGCAAACCTCTGTGGATGTATGTAGTTTTATATATAAATGCTTCAGGCACTTTATTAAAAAAAACGTCACATCCTCTGTAAAGTGGATGTTCTGTAACACATGGACATTCGAAAGGTAAACCCTCTCTAAAAAATATGGTGGAAAGGTAGAGTGTCTCTAAAGGTAGACCTTCCGAGGGAACCTCTAGTCCCCAGTCCCTGGGAAAACGTCTTGCCTTGTAAAGACATCATAACGCCAGTATCCTCTAACCAGGGATGACAATTTACATGAACATGGAAAAAAAAAAGAACAAATATGGGGTTTGAATATATTCCAGATTTTCTGAAATTTACCTTTTAAAAGCAAATTAGCAATGCCGCAAAAACAACTACCTTACAAGTAAAAAAGTGCTAAGCCTAGATAAATTTAACCAATTAATAGTCAAGAAGGATAGAGGGAAAAATGAAGTACAACTTAGTCAGAAAATAAAGCTGAAACACTGAATAATTTCAAAAGCTTATGAAAAATTACCTTGTAAAACCTAAAATAATTCTTAGTTAAAAGGCTTGTTATTCTCGGGAAAATCTTGTTGTTATTCAATGAGTCTACATAGGCAACGTTACATTCACAGTCATTGACAGACCCTTCAAGCTGAAAAATAGAGTTGAATTAAACTTAGCAGTAAATAGCCCAGAAAAGGTGACAGTTTAAGATAATACCTATCAAGACACTTTTGTAAGATAAAACATGTTATCAAACGTGATTACAAAAATTCCCATTTCACTATGGAAAGGCCTGTTTGGATCACAACCCAGGTCAGGTGCAGTGTAGTGGTAACTGTTCCTGTATAAGTTCTCAAAGAGATCATAAAATGCCTCGCACGTCAATAAATGGTAACATGGAAATACATAATACAGCCCATATAAAAAAAATGCACAATCAGTGACAGGAATCAGGGAGAGGGGTCGTAACATGGCATTTGATCTGGCATTCATTCGGAGTAGCCGGTCTTGAAAAACCCATAGCAGTTGGTTTGTTTCAAGGCGTAACCATAAAAAAATTATACTTGTTACTAGATAAAAAAATCATTTTTTTTTTCAAATTTTGCGAAGCACTAACTACCTCAAGATAATTTCGAACATTTCCAAGGATGAATATTTTTGAAAGAAAAAGGTGAAATTTGTTTCGTGACCTGTTCAATTCAAAGCGCAATTCACAAAATTCTGTAAGCATCAGCAGATGATTATCTGAGAATTCGTAATATAAAATTCCCAATTCGAGACTCAGTCAGGGTGTAGCTTAGCATTTAAGCTAGTATTTATTCGGACTATCTGATCTCTGGGAAAAGAATTGCAGCCAAGGCGATAAAATCATAGTACGCATCAAATATGAGGAGCTAGATCAGCTAGTGGGGGGCATACTACTACTACTACTAATAACTCACTGCAGCACCAAGCCGCCTGAGGCCAACACAGCTACGCACGCTCCTCCTCCAACCTAATCTATTTAAAGTCTCCCTCCTTACACCCTCCCAGGAAGTTCCCATTTCCTTTAAATCTTTATTTATGACATCCTCCCAACCATATATATATATATATATATATATATATATATATATATATATATATATATATATATATATATATATATATATCTATATTCAGAGGTGGGACACAGGGACACAACTACAATGGCGCGTAACGACTTACGCACGTGTGGGGGCTTGGGGGGGGGGTTGCGAAGCGCCCCCACCAACTAGGTGTTGGGGTGGCGCGAAGCGTTTAATATATATATATATATATATATATATATATATATATATATATATATATATATATATATATATATATATATATATATATATATTATATATATATATATATATATATATATATATATATATATATATATATATTATAATATAAAAAAGTAAAAATTAAAATATAAAAAAGTAAAAAAGTAAAAATTACTATACAAAAGTAATTTTATATATATATAACAAAAATATATATATAAATATATATATATATATATATATATATATATATATATATATATATATATATATATATATATATATATATATATATATATATATATATATATATATATATACAGAAAATTTTCATTATATAAATGATATATATTATAATAGACATATATCCCATACTTCTTCTTTCTTAAAGCAGATCGCATTATAACCTTAAAAGAAAGGTGGGACAAAATTTGCTTGCGTTTTGCCAAGTCCGCCAATTTACACACTGGGAAGATTTCCCCGAATTTCACAACCCCACTAGAACCCATGTGTGGCGATTAGCCTCAATAACAATTCCAACATACTCTCCAATCTTTGATGTTATAGGGAGATTTTGACAAAAGTTTCGTCGCCTTTATTTTGGAGCACCGTTTTAATTCTTGATAAAGGTACTGAACCAAAAGCAGCTCTTTTGTCTCTTTTTTAGTCGATGGAGTACTGTATCAATTATTATTACCGCTTTTTCTTTTGCGATTTCCGTTTTTTACCCATTTGTTATGCTTTTTTGGCTCAAGCTTTTTTTTGTGTTTCAAATTTTAAGCTCTATTTTTTAATCTAGTATTTCATGTAATCCTTTTTTAGTCATCAGTTATTTTGGTTATTACTCTTATTCTTAACTATTTTGATTCCAAATGTTATGATTTTTAAATTATTTGACTTGGAACGTGAGTTTGACTAGTAATACCGTAGTCATTTATCAATAAACTATCATCTTATTTCATTACATCGTCTTTTAAATTAGCTTTACCTAACCTTTCACTTCATTTACCAAGAATATTATGATTATGCTCCAAACCTCAGAAAATCTAAAAGCAATGTTCTTTACCTCACAGAAGCATCTTTCACTAATAGCTTTGTTTCCATATTTTGATGGTTGTCCAGCATTTTTTGCGTGTAAGAATGGAGAGAATGAACTATGACACTTAATAGATGCAGACAAGATAATAAGCGCAAAAGCTAAACTGCATACAAGCTTGACCATAGTTTCGAATGTGTTTAACTGCAATAAAAAGAAAATCAGTATAAGTCGCAACACGTGAAATGTGTAGTGATACATGAAAAAAGAGTGAAAAAGTAGTTCTTCATCTTGACCCTTCATTGAGACAAGAGACACCAACTTGGGAGGGGACGAGGAGGGTTGTGAAAAGTACCTTTCTTTAGCAGTGCCATTAAAAAATCAAAAACCCCCAAAATGCTCCTCTCCCTAGACTTTGAAAGACAGTATTTCATATCTTGTCTTACATCTTCATGAAAAAAAAATCCCCTCAAAGTTTGCGAATCAACTGAATCTTTAGAGTTTAATCCCCCCTCCCCAGTTTTTAAGGAACTTGGATTGTGCAATTCTTAGATATACTAGAAATATTGAAAATATACATGTTTTTTATACAGTTCTTTTAGTTATTTAAAGCTTACTTTTCTGTTTTGAATATGTTAGCTGATTTTTGTTTATTTTTAGAAAAAAAAGCGTGAGCTGTCAGCAACATACATGTGTAAACTGCATAACTGTCACCCATTCACAAAAATTTGGGGGAATGGATAAAATGTATTTTTCAAAAGCTAGGGAACAGCAACTTTATTGTTTATCAACTCCCAGTAAAAATATATTAAAAAAAGATGATTCTTTCAATGAAATACAAAAGAGTATTTTTTTAAAAACGGTTGGGACGGGGACCAATTGACGTGCCGGATCTCATACAAAGAAATAACTAAGAATAGATTTGTTAAAAAAAAAAGTTGTTGAATAACAAGTTATTGAAAGTTTTTGCTGCAATAATTTATTAGTGTTGTTATTTTTATTTATGTTTGTATTGTGGATAAAATAAAACTTACCTACCTACCTACTCATTTCAATCCTGCAGCATCTTTGTCAAATTTCCAAAATTCCAGTAACAGAAAGAAAATATGGGTCAGGCCATAATTGCTATTAGTGTCATTGGTTCTGGATATTTTATTTTTGATGTAAGTTTGAATTTAGAGCTTTTTTTTGCTCTAGCATTTTGTTTTAGAAAGTTTTTGTTGTGTTTTCTTCTTGCAATTGAAAACACTCCATTGTTAAAACATAGATATTTAGCATCCCCACGAGTTAGAGTAGCCACATTCTCGATAGAGTAGCATAACTCTGAAGGTGCTACGATATTTGAGTATATATTAAGGTTTAATTTTCACCCATACTATATAGTAGCATAACACGTGGAATAACAATTAGAAAGAGAAAATGGTAATAACACAAAATGCTTCCCTGATAGATGAAAAATCCAATTTATGAAAGGACAATCTGACTCAGCGACAGTTCTTTGCAAGGCTATCAATTGAGGTGGATTTCCTTAAGGAGGAGATTGTACGGCACTTTGCCCTGACCGTAAATAATTCTCAGGGTTCTCTTCTAGATAAATTCTACCCTATCGAACTGATCCGCCGTAAGGCCAAAATTCCACACCGGGAGAAGCATACTCAAGCAGTGGACGGATAAAAGATATGTAAAGGCGGAGGATATGCGCGTATGGACATGAAAATTGAGCAAATAGCTTAAGGAGAGACAGAGATGCACTAGCCTGTTTAACAATATAGCAAATGTGGGCCTCTCAGTTCAAACCACTAGTCAGTGTGGCCCCTAAGAGTCTAGTTTTGTGGTGATTGTTTCATTAGGTATTGGAGTTGTAAATGTTGGCTTTGATTCAAGAAAACTGAGGGTCATAATATTAGATTTATGGGAATTGACTTCCAATTTTGACTAGGCTGCTTCACTTACAATGTCTTCGAGAATTTCCATTGCACTGCTCTTAATGTTTCTTCTGCACTTCTTAATGTTTCTTCGAGCAATGACATATCATCCACAACTTTCATCGATCAGCTAATTCATTACCAAGATTATTAATCATTACCAAAAATAGTAAAGGACCTAAAAGCGTACCCTACGGAACTCCACAAGAAATAAAGAGTGAATCAGATTAAACATTTTTGTACCTAACAACTTGAATCTTATTTGACAGAAAAGATGCAATAATACTGACTAGAACATGAGGTACTTTAAATTCGTTCAGCAATTTTTCAACAAAAAAGTTATGACTATCAAGATCAAAAGCCTTTTGGAGGTCAATTAAAAGGAGATTGAGCCAGGTATCTGGCTAGTAAAGTAGTTTATAAAAAGTAACATCGGTGTTTCTATCGTGAAACACTGCAGAGCTTTTAAAGGTACTTATAGCACTATATAAAGGTAACTTATAGTACTACAGAGGTAAATATATACTAAAAAATTGATTTGTTTCTGTTGATGCTTGAATTATGCAGTTTTATTTTAGTTTTGACAAGATTTTGGAAGAAACTAAATTTCAGCTGGGGGGGGGGGGGGCACGCTGTGGCCCTGGGGGCAAATCGAGATCTGGTAGGGGCAGTTACTTCCCCTATCCCATAGAGAATTACGCCCCTGGTGTCCTGCATTTGTCCTGCCGGCTTTTAATTTACAATATTACCAATGATTTACATTTACAATACTATCATGTAAGATCCATGTTAACTTATGATCCATTTTATGAGCTAATTCCCTATTGATTATAACTTAATTATTGCAACTACAAAATTGCAGTAGTGTATTATTATTGCTGTTTCCCCTCCCAAAACAAAATTTGCCTAAGCCATGATGCCAAACTTCCCTAATTGTACCAAGCTGGGCAATAAAAACCCCAAATATAAAACTCAGATCTGGTTTACACATTAACTTAAAGTTTTATTCAGCTGACGCAAGATTTTTCCATGAGGATATGTTCACATCAAAATATCTCCCTAGGATATAAATAGGACAAAATATCTGTTTTTGAAATTTTTACTTGACTAACTCAACGGCTTCTCAAGATAGCAAAAAAAAGATCATAATCTCGATGCATAAATACTTACATAGCAGATTAAACTAGACCTCTAGTGCAGAGGCCCCATGAAGTGTCGCAACATCTGCGACTCATGAACTTCACTTGGACTTTTACGCCCTGTCTCACAATTCTCACGCCCACAAAAAAATTTCGGGTTTGCAATTAGCAAATTGAGGCTAAAGGAAATTACAGTTTATAACTAATACAAGTGCTAAAACTCACTGCTCTACCAAGCAACCTGAAGACTAAACAGCTGCGCTTCCTACTTCTCCACCCCCAATTTATTCAAAACTTCTCTCTTTACCCTGCCCTATGAAGTCCCAATTTTCTTTAAATCCTTCCTCATGGTCTCTTTGAAACCCATTTAAAAAAAATCCTGCTTTTGGTTTGTCCCCAGATTGATGCCCAAAAAGTACAATCTTTGGCAATATGTCATCCTTCATCCAGAAAATGCTTCCTAGCAATCTCAACCTTTCTTTTATTTTAGTCCTAGTATGTGCAAGAAAACTACTTCTTTAAAGCTCATTGTTTGACATACAGTCAGTGAATCAGGTACCTAGATTTATTTGCAGACAATTCCTCTAGAAAAAGTTTAGCAAATCTTCGTCTGGATTTTGAAGTGGCAACGTTTCCGAGCCCTATTTGACCTGTATCATTTCCATGTCTTCCAATATTCTAATTTTGGTTTGAAGACTGGGAAAAAAGTTATTTAAATACCTTCTTAAATTCGTGTAGCTTATCCATTTGTATTAGCGAAACATTGTGAAACAGTCCTTGCATCGTTACATTCCGAAAAATTATATTCATTGGATTATCTCAGTTGCTTCCACTATAACCACATTGCAGACCCCCCCCCCTCCCGAATACATTGGTATAGTCCTAAGCTATACAGAAAAGTCGGCTAATTATTTTCTACACCACTTCGTTTATAATGCTAATTGAAAAAAATAGGCAAAATATTAACATTTTTATATAGTTTAGTGCTATCTCCAGACATCTAGAGAGTGAAGGAAAGGAACACAGGTAAGCTAGAAATAACACTGCTAATCAAATAAATAAAATACCAATAAATATACGTCAGAAGGAGGGGGCATTAATGATGTATAGACTGGTTGAGAACCAGGATATCACCCCATATGTGTTTCTGACAGACGACTTTCTTAAACAGGAGTATACTACAAAAGAAATTCTCTTTCAGTAATATTTAGCCAATGTATCTCCCTTAGCAATAATATAGTCAGGTCTCTGGTGTTCAGGCCTTCAAGTCCGAAGTTGAGATGCCTACATGTCAGAATTCTACAGTGCAGTAATTCTAGAAAATTTTAAATCTACTTTCTGACAAGACACAACCTCAATGTGTTTTGGGTTTAGTGTGATTTGTCTCAGTAATATTTTATTACTAAATACGGTCTGAACATATTTGAGCTTGAGGACATGACTCCCTATTCTGTACCTGCTCGACAACTGAAAAACCAAGGCCAATCCTCTTGTGAGCTTGCTACTTTTGTGGATTCAGTTCTACGTTATAGTTCTTGAAGTTAATTATTGTTACTTAGCTGTGAAAGTAATACCAACTATAACACTAATTAAGACTCATCTGTGTGTATTAGCGTGCATCTACCAGTAGACTTTAATAACAATCAGTCAGATCATTTATTTCAGTTATCTTGCGTTGTAGAACTGGGTTCTTGTATACAACTAAATAAAAAAACAAGTTTTTCTTTAACTGAAAGTAGGGAGTGACATTAAAACTTAAAACGAACAAAAATTAATCCGTAGATGAAAGGGGTTGTCCCCTCCTCAACACTCTGCTCTTTGTACTAAAGTTTGACTCTTCCTCACAACTCTACTTTTTAAAACAATAAAAAAACTTTTGCGTAAAGAGCGGGGCATTAAGGGGACAGGCCCTTTCATATACGAAAAAATTTCCGTGCGTTTTCTGTTTGAATGTTTTTCCTTACTTTAGTTAGAAATAAACTTTTTTTTATTTAATTTCTGAAAATTTTTGAATTAATGCAGGTTTTGAAGATTGCTCATTGTACATAGATAGTTAAAACGAAATGCCCATATTAATTTATTTTTAACTACTAATAACCTTATAATAGCCTAAGTTTGATTTTGTTCCAGTTATTTAAGAGTGACTCCTGAATCACAAAGACTGTTTAATTAGAATAATAACCTCTTTTAGAAGTTAAAAAACAACTTTAGTGTAAGAGCGAGCTATTGAGGAGAAGCAACCCCCCTCCTTATACACATAATATTTTCAGTTCATTTTAATATTTCTCCTTACTTTCAGTTGATTTTTTTTTTATATTTAATTTCTAATCATTTTTAAATAATGCTGGGGAAATCCGGTGCTTCCTTCATGGAAGATTCCTTTCCCCCATGAAAAATTCCTCCCGCGTAACCTTCTCTCCCCCCCCATCTGAAAAAATCCCTCCTAAAAACGTCTGTATACTTCCCGATAGCCAATACTATATGTAAACAATAGGCCACGTTCACAACTTCCAGCCCTTTCTCTGGGGACTGTGGAGGATTAAGTCATCCTCGAAGACATAGTTATTACATTTTTCGACTATACTGAACAAAATGGCAATCACAAAATTTTGATCGGGTGACTTTAGAAAAAATGAGCATGGGATGGGGCCTAGTTGCCCTCCAATTTTTGGGGTCACTTATGCACTAGGACTTTTAATTTCCAGTCGAATGAGCGATATTCTAAAACGATCTGGTTGATACGAAAAATACGCATCTATGACCTTTCTTCTGGCAAAAAAAACAACAACAACATAATTCCCCGTTTTTGCAGATAAAGGCTTGAAACCTCTACAGAGAGGTTCTCTGATACGCTGAATCTGATGGTGTCATTTTCATTAAGATCATATGACTTTTAGGGGGGGGGGTGGTTTGTTCCCCCATTTTTTTAAAAATAAGGCAATTTTTTTCAAGGTTGTAACTTTTTATTGGTAGGACTTAAACTTGAATCAGCATAAAAATCCGATTTTTTTTATGTATCTATTGGTATCAAAATTCCGTTTTTTAGAGTTTCGGTTACCTTACAGTTCGTTACCACGAACTGTTTGAAAAGTTAGGCGGATAGATGTACCTTGGAATATAAATGGTAGCTTCATGTTGTCTGAGTCAAGATTTTAAGATATGGAGCAACATGGCTCAATAATAATCAAAAATTTAAAAAACAGAGTTTTGATAACAACAAATACATCAAAAGAATTGAACTTCTATATTGATTTCAAATATAAAAAGTTCTTCAGGTTTAATATTACCTATCAAAGTTGAAAGTCTGCAAAAATTTGCCCAGTTCTCAAAAACGGAGGGAAACATCCCCAAAAAGTCAAGGTATCTTTATGAAAATTACAGCATTAGCTAAAGCACATTAAGAAACCCTACTGTAACGGCTACCTACATAAAAAGTGCAGAATGTTGCATTTTTTCACAGAAGAAAGACTGCAGATGTGTGTTTATTTCTTTGTTTTCCCCAGAGGTAACCAGATGAAACCAGTGATCCTAGAAGATCAGGAGAGGGCTCACTTGATCGGAAATGAATAGTTTTAGTGACATTTTTAAGCTATCAAAAATATTTGAGGGCACCTAGCCCCCCTCCCACACCCTTTTCCCCCAAAGTCATCTGATCAAAATTTTGAGAGAACCATCTCATTCAGCATAGCCTTTGGGTATGACATGGCCCCCTTCCTACAGCCCCTCCCCCAGGAAAGAGCTACAAGTTATGAAATTTACATATTGTTCATACAAAGTATTTGTTATTGGGCAAAATACCGACATTTTCTACTGAGATGGAAACTCAGCTTTCTGCTGGGATGGAAATTTCAAGGGATGAACTTTCCAAAAAAAAATTTATACAGAGAGAATTTACCAGAAGCCGTATATGAAAATTCGTTTTTTATTTGTCTTAATTTCTTTTTGGTAACTCAGTTTTACACATGAAGATGTTCTAAGAGAATTTTACTGTGCAAATTTTCAGCATGGTTTGGATTTTCTGGAGGACTTTCCATGAGGAGGGGTATTTTTTGTGAAAGAAATTCTACATGAAAAAATTTTCTATTGTAGGGAGGGATTCCAGGAAAAATTTACCACATAGGGGGGACTTCCAGCATGAGTTGTGTCTGCAAGAAATTTTCCGAGGGAATTTACAGGGATAATGGGTTTTCAGGGTAATTTCCCGGGGGGGGGGACTTTTCCATGGAGGAATTTTTTGCGGAGGGATAACTTTTCAAAAAACGATCAGAAATTAAATAAGAAAAACAAGTTTTTTCGACTGAAAGTAAGAAGCAACATTAAAACTTAAAACAAACAGAATTTTTCCATATATAAGGATGAGAGGGACTGCCCCCTCCGCAATACCCACTCTTTATGTTTAAGTTTGATCTTTTATCCCGATTTTTAAAATGACTCCTTAAACACAGGAGCAGTTTAATTAGAATAGGAAGCTAATTCAAAAGGGCTAAAAACTTTAGCGTGAAGAGTGGGGTAATGAGGAAGGAGCAGCCCCACTCATATATAGAATAATATTGCTCTTTACTTTTAGTTGAAAAAATGTCTTTACTTTCAGTTGTTTTATGTAATACATTACTAGTTAAGGGCATATGGAGTGATTTCTTGAATTGTTTAGATAAAAACGTTTAATTTTTTGTATATTCATACATCTTCACGAAATTTCAACTTGGACCATATTGCAGTATTGTAAGATTTGAAAGATGATACAGTAAAGATTATGTTTGATTATCAGTTTTCTGATCAACTTCCCAAAGCCAGTTCAACCACTTTGCCATCTTTTAGTGATCAAAGTATACCTGCTGCTTCTTCAGAAGGCTACCTTGACAGAGACATGACTTATAGAAAATCGACCAAGCCCTATTTGATGCATCAGTAGATTCAACTCTGGATGAAATCAGCATCCCTTTCAATCTCCTTCATAAGTTACTCAAGTCAAATCAAAACAAGATTATGATCTGTTTAAATTTGGACTATGTAGAAACTTGCCTTGCCATCCATTTGGCTGCAAATAAAATCGTTCCTTTGCAACATGTCTAAAAGGACTCATTCCTGGATGGTTGTCAAGACCAGATCTTATTACTTCATGTAGTCAAGCAAAACTCTGGTTTTCAATCTGGAAAGGGTGTGGGCGGCCACCAGCCTTGTAAATAGCCTTGTAAATACCAGCCTTGTAAATAGCATATGTATTTCCAAAAATCAAAAGCTTTCGAAAATTCTAGCTCAACATCAATAACATCTAATCAATCATTTTTCTCAGACAAAGTTGTAATTCTATCAGAGTCATAGTAACCAAAAACAAAGTTGCAATTGTTTTTGCTTTAGTTTTTACTTTTCGTACTTTCTTTTCAATAGTATTTGTCAAATCCAAGAACAAAGTAAAAAATGGCAATCTTCTGATGTTTTCATTACCCTTCCCCCATAGTGAAAACTTATTTTTTTTACTTTTAGGCTAGGACAGAAGTTATCTTTGCCTATCCTATTTAAATACAATTATTCTACTTCAAAACGTTTGGCTTGGATTGTATACACCCTAGATAGTATCTATCTATGATTTAGATGTGCTACATTGTTCCAGCTTTAAGATCTCAAGTTTAAAACTAGGCAAATTTGAACTTGAGGTTTGTGTGATGGTTAGCCTCTACTACTGACTAACAGTGCATTGATAATTGTAAGGGTAAAATCCTAGTTCAGAGGGTTTGGAAAGTAGTGGAGTAAGGTGAATGGAACTCCAGAAATGCATCAACATCCTTAATAATCTTCTGGGAAGATGAATTGAAGCACCTATATCTACATCTTCTCCTTCCATCCACATAGAACTGACCTTTGATGACCTTTAATAATCTTTGTTTTACAAAGTAAAAAATTGCAAAATAAATCTTCTGCTTGAATAATGTACAAGAAAAGCATTTTGAGCCTCATACATTTTCAAAATCTCAATTTATAGGGTTTTAAATATCTGCAAAATTGTTTCTTAAATGTATAAAAAAAACAGCTCTTGATTTGGCTTAAAATTCTACTGAAATAATAGGAATTGCCTTTCTCAAAATTAAGCAAATGAAAATGGCATTGAAAACTCAAAATTAATATAAAATGTTTTAAGTTAAAATTCAGATAGGCATGGATATGCCATTTATGCAATCTCCTGATCCCTAGAAATAAATATAAGAGGCGTAGTACTTGGCAGTACTTCCCTTGGGTATTTCTTAGGCCCATAATCGATTCATGAAAGTTTCATACCCCCAAAATACTATTTTTCAAGATAGCAAGAAGCTTCAAAACCAGATTTTACCCTTTTTATCATTGCATATGGTTAATACATTTCAACTAATCACTTACTTATTGAGAAACAACTTCTGTCAAAATGAACATACCATTATTTTGTATGTTTAGGATATATATATATATATATATATATATATATATATATATATATATATATATATATATATATATATATATATATATATATATATATATATATATATATATATATATATATATATTCATCAACACACTTTTCCAAGATTAGCCAATGATTGAGCAATGGGGGTTTTCTCCAAACCTGGGGCTAGCCTATATTCAGCCCCCTAGAAAACTAAAATGTAATTATGACAGAATGACTATTATCCAAGTAGAGAGCTTCGAAATAATCCATTTTTGATTTTTTTTTTTCCTGAGCCTTAACTGAAAGGGGAATGAAGTAGTAGTTTATTTATAGGCTAGGGTTAGCAAATCAATCAGTTCTGTAGAAAAGTTACTTAGGGGCCAAGGTGTCAGAGTGAATTTTTGGTAAATGGGTAGAGTAGCAGCTCTACCAAACAAAACATTCTGGAACAAAAAGAGGGACCTTTTTAGATTGCTAATTTCATGTTCTTTTCCATGGTTAAGATTGGGCTTTTCAAAATTCATGCCCGTCCTACTCCCCTCACACCAATCGTCTCATGATACAAAACCAACATGCAATAAAAATGATACCATTAAATTCCTTATTTTATCCCTCTTGTCAACCTAATAGTCATTATCCTGAAACGCCCCTTCTTTAATAGACCCATTTATAGCCCTAGTAATATATTTGCTTGATGTTTTCCCTATTGTTAGGTTGATTGTAAAACCAGTTAAAATGAGTAAAATTAAAGATTAAAAATTAAAGATGAGTAAAATTAATCTGAGACAAAGCTTAGACTTAATCTTGGAAAACATAAGGGAATCATTGATAAAGGGTATTGAAGTAATAAAAAAGTATTTAAATCGTAGACAGACTTAATTTGGAAAGATTCAAACTAAAGACAAGAGTCTTGGAGCACAATATTATATTTAAATAGGCTGTGCTATAAGGGTAAATTTTCTCTAAATTTTAATGTTGAAAAGCAAACTTATTGAAGATTGCAGTCAGCTGATCTCAACTAGACTATCAGCCAATCTTAATCATCTACACCTAGTTTATATGTCACAAGTTCAAGATTAGAAGCAGACTGCCTGTAAATAAAAAATAGCCTATGTTCCAGTCAATATATTAGACAGTTCTTGGTAACAAACTGTAGGTAAGGAGCAACAGAGCTCAATAGTAACCAAACATCTTAAAAAACTAATTTTGATGCCAATAGATTATAGGAAAAGAATTAGATTTTATGCTGATTCAAAAAATATATGTTTTACTAAGTTTAATGTTACCCATCAAAAACAACAAGCCTAAGAAGATTTGCCTGATTTTAGAACAAGGGGTGATTTTCATAACGAAAATTACACCATCAGATCCAGCGTATCAGAGGACCCCTCAGTAGAGGTTTCAAGCTCCTATCTGCAAAAATGTGAAATTTTTAATGTTTTGCCAAAACAATGATCATGGATGCATGTTTATTTGTTTGTCCTTTTCCCCCAGGTTTGATTGTATCAACCCAATGGTCCTAAAACACTGGGAGAGGGCTCATTCAAACAGAGATTAAAAGTTTTAATGCTCGTTTTGAGGGTTAAAAAAGATTGGGGTGCAACTAGGCCCCCTACCACACCCCCTTTTCCCAAAATTTAGTGATGGCTATTTTGTCTAGCATAGGTGAAAGGCCCAGTAACTATGAATTTGGAGTGACCCCTTACAGCCCCTGGGAAAGGTCTTTAAGTTATAAAATTCACCCATTTTTAACATGTAGTATTGTGTTATTGGGAAGTATATATACATATTTTGGATGGGTGTGGGGAGGAAGAATTTTATGCTGGCCTGATTTTCAACAGGGAGAATTCTTGTTCCAATGAGAAGAAAGTTTCCAGAGGGAGAACTTTTTAGGGGAAATTTTACACTGGGTGAATTTTTCGAAACTCCTATGCAATATTTGTTTTTTATTACTTGCTTTGTCTTTACCAGCTCAATTTTACATGTAGAGATGTTAATAGTAATTAAATAAAAAAACGAAACAAGTTTTTTTTAACTGCAAGTAAGGAGCAGCATTAAAACTTAAAACGAACAGAAATTACTCCATATATGTAAGGAGATTTTCCTCCTCAACGTCCCGCTCTTTACGCTAAAGTTTGACTCTTTCTCTTAATTATACTTTTTAAAACAGTAAAAAACTTTTAGCGTAAATAGCAGGACGTTGAGGAGAACAATTTCCTTACATATACGGAGTAATTTCTGTTCGTTTTAAGTTTTAATGTCGCTCCCTACTTTCAGTAAAAAAAAAATGAGGTATTTTTAACTTATGAATGGGTGATGGGATCTTAATGAAATTTGATGTTTGGAAGGATATCATGCCTCAGACCTCTTACTTCAAATCCTGACTGGATCTAGAGTCATAATGGAGGAGGTTGGAGAGAGGGAACCGGAAATCTTGGAAAACACTTGAAGCAGAGGGATCAGGATGAAACTTGGTGGGAAGAATAAAAACAAGTCCAAGATACATGACTGACATAACCAGAATGGATCTGCTCTGGATCTGGTGACATATGAGGGAGTTGGGGGGAGGAACCTAAAATCTTGGAAAATGCTTAGAGTGGAAGGATCAGGATGAAACTTGGTGGGAAAAATAAGCAGAAGTCCTAGATATATGATTGACATAACTGGAATGGATCTGCTCTATTTGGGGGAGTTAGGGGAAGGGTTAATTCTGAAAAAGAAGAAAAAATGAGGTATTTTTAACTCATGAAGGGGTGATCGTACCTTAATGAAATTTCATATTTAGAAGGACCTCGTAAGTCAGATCTCTTATTCTAAATCCCAACTAGATACAGTATCATTTGGGGGGGGGATCTTGGAAAATACTTAAAGCGGAGAGATTAGGATGAAACTTGGTAGGAGGAATAAAAACATGTCCAAGATACATGACTGACATAACCAGACTGGACCTGCCCTCTTTGGTGGAGTTGGGAGGGAGGGGGTAATTTGGAAAAATTAGAAAAAATGAGGTATTTATAACTTACAAACAGGTGATCAGATCTTAACAAAATTTGATATTTCAGGAGCTGCACAAATTGACTTGAAAAAGTCGTTTTCCCCAATTAGACCATCTGGGGGACTGAAGGGAGAGGAAAAAGTAAAAAAAATGAGGTATTTATAACTTATGAGTGGGCAATTGGATCTTAATTAATTTTGATATTTAGAAGGAGCTTGTGACTCAGAGCTCTTATTTTAAATCCCAACTGGCATTAAGCCTCTGATTTTCCTTTTAATCCATCTATTGATTCTTAGAATTTTGCTAGAGCTCATACCATATGAGCTCTTGGCTTGTCCAGCCTTGTCTCAAGTGCCATATTAGCTCTTGTTTAATTTTGGATGCTGCCCTTTACTCTGAGTTGGAAAAACTATTTTCTTATATTAAATTTTGCCCAAGTACAAGAGGTTTTACATGATACTCAGAGTTGTTCCTAGAATTGGTGATGCCCAGAGAAAAATTTAATACAGCATTCCCCTCCCAAATCAAAAACTGACAAGCCAAAGTGAAAGTTCTAATCAAAGTTGGCAATCTTTGAACTATAGTCCTCCCTCCCCTAGCTGCAGTGTCTGATATGGCTGACCTGGTTGCCTTCCCTAGAAACAGATCTGTTGGTGTTGGATAGGCTATTATAAAGCATAAATTTCACTGTTATTCTTTAGTTTGATGGCCCATATTTCCTAAGGAAAATGTTAGAGATGGGAGATGAACTGTTAAAACAAGACTATAAATGTAATCATGGATAACTAAAAATCTAGATCCATCTCTCTTTATGTCTCAGGGTCATTCCATGTCAAGTCAGCCAGGTCATGACACCCACCTCTTTAGATTTTGATGAAACTTGGCACAATTGTTGCATTTGCTATCCTATTGATAAATACCAAATTTTATTTCTCTATCTCTTATAGTATTTTTTCTACAATTTTTTTAATTTTCTTAATTTAACGCGAATTTAGGCCTCGGACTTTGCGTCATGTAATGTAACTTGTAGCTTAAAAAATTAATATCTTGAAAACTATTTGTGATATCACCATGAAACTTTGCATAATATTTAATTAATATATTTAAAATAAAGAAAAAATACATTCACTAACCTATCTCAACTCCAAAAAATAATAAAAATATTATAATCAGAATTTTTTTTTTATTTGTAAACTGTTGTCGGGATTTACTAAAATTGCAATATCTCAGGTCTCAGACCTGGTAGAGTGTTTATATTTTTTTTAAATACTCCTAGATACATAGGCTAACAGATAAACAAAAAAGATGTATGGCTTTTTCACATGTTTAGTTGATATTCCAAAAAGTAGAATATTATTAAGAAATTATAAATTTGCAGTTTACTTACATTTAATAAATGTGAAATAAAATAAAAATTGAAGTCTAAGAATCAATATCTTTTACAGCAATTATTAGTTCTGCTTGTTATATTTTTTCCACTTCATCCAACACTCTTCTGTTTTTCTGATACACTCTTTTTTGAAGTAGTCCATTCTGCCAGTGCTACTTGATTGCGGTGCGTCAACTGTACTGGTAATGTGCTCCAAAGGTATTATGCGCAAGTCTTCTCTTTGAGGCCAGTAAAAGCTGGCAGCAGGTCCTGGAGGGTGAAGAAAAAGAATTTCAGCATCTTCTTCTTCATAAAACACAGTTTTAACGAGTCCAAAGTACCACTTTCCATTGTAGTTTGCAGCCACATAATCGTCTAAAGATGGTTGAATGCAGACCCAATCCATAGCAGGATCAAAAGAAAACATTAGGGTAGGATTAGGACTATCAGCAGTCCTCTTTATTTCAATTTCATTTGTATTTAATGGTTTGAAATAATGGAAACTTCTAGTACTGGGAATAGTCTTGGTGGTTAAAAATCACGACACTAACTCCAATCTGAAAGCTTCAGCATTTTTTTGTCAATAAAGTGAAAGTCTATTTTTTCAATGTTAAGTCATAAACTGCAGTTGATGTCTTGATTTGATTTTCATCTGAAAGTTGAAGGCTGGCTTTTCGCAAAATTCTCTTAACAGTTTCTCCCAAGCCATCACATATTGATTTCCCGTGGCTTGTTGCAAAGAATGAATGTTCGGCTTTCATTCCAAATTCTTCATGATGGTTGGTTAGGTTTTTGAAACTATTTCTATTTTTGTATTGACCAGCACAGCCGTCAGTGAAATAATGAACTTGGTTTATTTCGGGATGATTTTCTTTCAGCCATTTCGAAATTCACAAAACAAGTGTCATGTTGTAAATCATCACTTATGAAACAATGGTTGGAAATAAAAACTTTATCATCCTTTTTCAAGTAGAGTCCAACTGGATGAATTGTGCATCCACCTCTGTTCCAGTGACAACATTGGATTTCATTTTGAATGGTGTAAGAATAAATTTTCACTGAAATCCATTACTACAATTGCTGTATTCAAAGGCGGATCTTCTTTCAGTTTTTTGAAAGTTTTAGACTGTGATTTTGTAATATATGAATGTGGGATTAGGTTTTCTACCAATTTGCTCAGTAAAGAAATAAAGCCTTCAACGCTGATTGATTGCTTAACCATTTCTGTCCTGTCAGTATTAACCCATTGGCTTATAATTATTTCTTCTTCTAAATCATAATCTTCACTCAATTTTGCAGTTAAGTATTCAATCAGGGCATCATCAGACAGACAGTTGTCACAATGGTGTAGCATACACTCACTGTTTTCAACATTACAAACCAACATCTTGATCAAATCTTTGTAACTTTCTTCAATTTTTACAGCTTCTAGTAACAATTTCATATTCTGGTGTATGCTGCATACACATACTGTATGGGTACCTGCTGACCCAGCAAGGACTTGCCACTTTGGTCTTATGCTGCAAAATTTCGAGAATCCTATTTTCCAGTTGGGACATTCGCATTTAAAACAAGAGTAAAGCTCTCTCAAGTTACTGAGAATAAGTCTTTTTTGCATATAAATATTTTTTTTAATGCTCACTTTATCTTTTGCTCTGGGTAAAACTCTTGAATTCTCATCACTTTGGTAAAAGTCTGTCACAAGTTTAACTGTGTTTTTGGAGAGTGTGTTACTGTTTTTAGGGTCAGGGATAGCTAGGATACCTTTCTCTCGTTTAAGTTTTCTTGCTTGTTTTACCATATATTTGGTCACCTGAAATTCTGTAGCAACTTTTTTCTTGCTCCAAGATTCTGGCACCAAAGTCAGAATCTGAACTTTTTGGGATCTCCCAACAGACACAAGTTTTTCTTTTAAAAGGCCCACGAGTTTATCAAAATCTTCTACTTTTTTGATAAGAATTTCTCTTGTCTTCTTTTTCGTCTTCTGACATTTCAATGTCATAATCTAGAGCTTTGGAGATTTTTTTCTTTACTTCTTTTGTTACTTTTTCAACTTTTCTTTTGTAATATGATCCCTTACTATGTGATGACAAATTATGAAGTTTAATTGAAGTTAAACTCAAATCATCTAAGGCTGCATTTGTTTGTGAAAGGGAGATATTTCTAGATTTGAATGAATCCAGTTCAATCATTAGTTCGTCATCAGATTCACTTTCAGTGATTTTAGTTTTTTCTTCACAGAAGTTTTGATATGAAGGGCATATCTTTTGTCCAGGTTTAATAAAAAAAAAAATTTCACACAAGAAAGTAGTAGCCGTGATGGAAACAAACATTTTTAAATTCAATTAAATCGATTCCAGATCTAAGTTGAATTAATTCTTTTTCTTTCTTGGTTAATTCTGACACAGATTGTAATTTTTTGGAAGGTGTATAAGTTGTCTGAAAACAGTCTGATTGTTTAAATAGTCCAATGCTAGAAGCTTGAGGATTTGCCATTTTGATTTCTGCTTACCCCATTTTAAAGTCCAAGATGAAAAATAGGTTCAACCTGTAACTAGCCTATTCACTTAGTTTTACACAATCACTGAGTCAGAGAAAATTGACTCTTGTTGATTTCCAAAATTAAAAGGTGCATCTTTACTTCAAAACTAAATAGTTTTGTTAAAAGACATTTAATGGAAATGACAGTTATATACTGTAACTGTTAAGTTTCATTTTTCACTTAATAAAATTAAAAATCACAATCACTGCACAAGAAGTTTGCACTATAGGTCTTCACTAACTCAAAGCAAGATCTAAACTGAGGCAGTGTTCAGTGGTTAGCTGTAGAGCTAGGAGCATGAACCAACATGAAAGGATCCTGTTGAGACAAGATAGATGAGTCATACAGGCTGTGTAAATATTAGTGCTTATAATGTCTCTTTTATAAATCTTTGTCATGTCTTAGTTCTGACCCCTTGCTCTATCAATAATTAATTGATTTTAGAAATAATTATAAAAAATAAGTGGATATATAAAATTTTAAACACTTCATAGTTGATACAAACATGATCAGTAGTAAATAATTTACAATTTATCTTCATAAAGGTTTTGTAAATACTTTGAAATTGAAAGTGACTTGAGTACCCTGTTTAAATGAGTATTTTTATTCTGATAACAACTTAATACAAGAAAAGTTAAAATTAAACTTTAATTTACTTTCAAACCAAATGTTTCAAATTGTGTATTCTTTTAGTTGGTCTGTAATTTTGTTACTCATAAATAAAGTTGAATATCAGTCAAACATGTGAAAAAGCCATACATCTTTTTTGTTTATCTGTTAGCCTATGTATCTAGGAGTATGTAAAAAAAATATGAACACTCAACCAGGTCTGAGACCTGAGATATTGCAATTTTAGTAAATCTTGACAGCAGTTTACAAATAAAAAAAAATTCTGATTATAATAGTTTTATTATTTTTGGGAGTAGAGATAGGTTAGTGAATGTATTTTTTCTTTATTTTGAATATATTAATTAAATATTTTGCAAAGTTTCATGGTGATATCTCAAATAGTTTTCAAGATATTAATTTTTTAAGCTACAAGTTACATTGCAAGATGCAAAATCCAAGGCCTAAAATCATGTTAAATTAAGAAAATTAAAATAATTGTAGAAAAAAAAACTATAAGAGATAGAGAAATAAAATTTGGTATTTATCAATAGGATAGCAAATGCAACAATTGTGCCAAGTTTCATCAAAATCTAAAGAGGTGGGTTTCAAATTAATTATTTATTGGGTGATTTGACATCACCATAGGCCTAAATTTCATAGGCCTTAGGCAAAGATCTTTGCTTTTCATAGGCAAAGATCATAGGCCTATATTTTCTGACAAAAAATGATTTGGTAAAATTCTAGTTAATTGACTTCTTGCTATCTCAGAAAGGGTTTAAGTTAGGAAAATGAAACTTTCAGGGATTAATCTACAGACTAAAGTATATCCTGGGAAGGTATTTTGAAGCAACTACCTCTACTCCTTCTCTCTCTAGAGGGCCTTGAACTTTGATGACCTTTGAAAATATGTGTGTTATAAAAGTGAAACCTTGCAAAATAGATCTTCTGCTTAATTAAAGTATAACAAAATTGTTTTCAGCTTCATAACTTTGCTCATTTCCATTTTATAAGGTTTTAAAGATACACAAATAGGCTACATTTCCTAAATTTTGAAAAAAAAAACATTGATCTGGCTCATAATTCTACTCAAATAGCAGGAATTGGATTTTCAGAACTAAAAGCAGAGAAAAAGCAACCAGTAACTGAAAATTAAGGTAAAATGTTGTTTTGTCAAAATTTCAATAGGTATAGACCTGTCATGTAGGCACATTTCAGGGCCCTCCAGAGGGAGAAGGAGTGGAGGTGGCTACTTCAAAATATCTTCCCAGGACATACTTTAGCCTGTAGACTCATCTCTGAAAGTTTCATTTTCCTAACCTAAACCCTTTCTGAGATAGCAAGAAGTCAACTAACTAGAATTTTACCAATGATTTTAATGAAAACCTGAGAACTCTGATCTTACCTCTTCAGTCATTTGTTTGCATACATCTGTCTTCATTCTAGCTGATCTTAATCAGTGGTCAAGAACTTTGTTAGGTTTCCATTTTATTTATCTCTTCACTGTTCTATATTGCAATGACTTCTATCACTTTCAGGATCATAAAACGGGCTTAATGTATTTTGTGGTATACCACTTTCTCATTGGGGGGGGGGGTACCACTAGGCCCTGCACTAACCTAGATTTATTTTAAAAAAATCGTTTGTGCCTACCTAATAAAACAGTATTCCAAGTTAATTGAACATCCTCTTATGCTTAATATGGCACAACAAAATATTTGCAAGAATATGAACTTCAATAAGCCAAAGCTAGGTTCTAAAGATGATCATGTGAATCATCAATATATGATTACAATTAAACCTATTGTGATAAGGACCACGCTGATACTTAGCGCTACCTGTACAAGTAAGTTCTTTCATATATGAATGTAGCGAGAGTAGTACGTATATTTTCTTACAACTTAAATGAAAATGATCCAGTATGTCTTAGAAACCTTCGAATTTATAATAGGTTAACTAATTTCTGTCAATAATGTCTCTTTACTAAGCAAAAGTAAGTCGACAAAGTAGATGTATAGATGTCAGCATAGTCAAGACGCACGCTATTTTTGTCACGTACTAAAAGACGGATGAAAAATTGCAAAAGTGAAGCCGTATGGATGCACAGTTACGCCATTTGGACGTTAATTTTTTTTTTAGGAAGTGTTAGATGAAATTCTTAGAATTCACCCACTTTTTTAAAACAATTGGTTTTAAAAATTTACATCTTATGTGCATTTTTGTTTTTTTAGACAGTTGGGCTTTGGCGCTTTTTAGCTTTTATTCGTTGTATTACCTTAAACCAGGCAGCTGGTAACTGATATCTGCACATATTATTTTGGCCATTAAAAAGCGTTACTTCAATTAATATTAGACAAATATCTCAATTTAAATAGCTTGCTTGTATAAAATAAATTAAAAAACAAAATTTTTTGTCGATAGAACATTGATAACAGTAGATTTCAAACTAGCATGCTTTTCATGTAAATCTTATTGATTTAATGCTAGAACAAAGTGTTAAAAGCAGAGTTCAAAAGACCCTGAGATTTAAATTTGCGTGTTTAGTCTGTTTTATATGTGCCCCTAAGGGTTTGTGGTTAAAGTTCTAATAAATCCGTTGCAATTAAAATGGTATGGAAATATGGAACCAAAAAATATTAAGCTATAAAAACCATCCCGTCATAAAAATAAAATAAAATAAAAAGCTGTCCACCCTCTCTAAAAAAATGATATTTGATATTTTCTGCATAATTTTTGGCCTTTGCACTTCAGACCACTATAGTGAGTGAATTAAACTTTTTATTGTCAAAAAAAAAGATTTTTAACCATCTTTTGGGATAATGCACTCTTTGTGAGAATTTGTATTGATCAAATAATTTAGCATGCCGCTTAAGTTTGTGGCATCGCTTAGTAACTATGATAGTAATGGAGAGTAGGAAATGAGGATAAAGATACAACTTGTATATTCGTAAAAGATATATTAAATATTAAATACTAGTTCTCTTAGGAATGTAACAAGAAAAACAGAACGAAGAGATAGAAATGCATAGAAGACATTTAAAAGGAGAGTTTTAAGTATAGGCAATAAAGCATTAACTAATCATTGTTTCTTTAATAGTGTTTTAATAAACAATATCATCTTTGACGAAATCTCAAAAAATTACTTATCAAAATTTAAATTTTCATAACAACGTGGCGTATCTTTCAACGCTTAAAGTTCAACATATTTAGTTTAAATTATAGAATTCAAACTTTTATAAGAAAAAGTATATTTCTCTATTTCCTCTCCAGCCATATGTATTTATTCCACGGTCGCTGTCTACCTCAATATTTCGGTTAATGTTTATAATGGCTAGTCTTCTCAGTGTGGAATCCTGTCAGTTTAGAGCTCTTTGTTAGTATATCCTCTTCTATTCATCCTAAAATATTCGAATAAACACACAAATCGTCAGAAAAATATGAACTCTAATAAGGATGTATGTAGGTATTTGCTTGATACTAAGCATATGTGTCAAAATACTCCTTAAAAGCATAAAATTATGTGTTTGTTATTTTTGTATTTAGTAGGTATATATTGGTGATTTAAATCCCAGGTTCAATTTTAATTTCATTTTTTTTAATTTTGAGATTTTCAGATATTCAATCCAAACTTTTAAATCTCGATAAGTCTGTTGAGCACAAAAATTAAATTTTTACAGATTTAGCATTAAGTAAGAGAATTGTCCTGTAAAAAAAAATTATTTATAAACAAATAATCGTGGAAATATGATTGGATGGCATAAGTGTAAAAATCCTCAGCGGTATATATAACAGTTTAGACAATTTTATGGACGACTATATGCAACCCCTATACAAAACATAACCATATTTCGTGAATGGTTGGTATTGAGAAGGTGAGAAATTCTGAAGTAATATTGCAGTTGCATTCCGTTTCTATGGTTTACTCAAGTTGTGTGAATTTCCATTTTTTACCAACATTTTATTACTAAATGTTTGAAAAAAAAATCGATGCCATTCCACTGATTCAATCTGAGAACTCAGAGAACCATCTATACCAGCTAGATAAAGAACATAGTTATTTGGCTTCTTTTATAACAATTTTTCGAAAATTACTTTTTCTTAAATGATTACTCCGACCTTGGAAGGAGTATTTCGACTCATATACTTAGTTTTAAGTATATGAACTTTTCTTAAAGTTCTAAAGAGTTTGGCCTTTATTTCACTGTTTAGGATGAACAGAGGAGGTGAAATGTCATATAATACAGAGATTTAGTTAGATGAAAATAGGCAGTAAAGTGGCCACCATTTCCTCATCAAAATCCAAACTTAATTAATAATTTTTGCACTTCTCATATATTTACTTTCTATCATACAAATCCCCTAAAAAACAACAATGTTGTAAAACCACCCCGCTTCGCAAAAAGAGCAAACCCAAAAAGACCAAAACAGACAGCCAAAAAAGATAATAATATCAATTTTTTCGCCTCAATGCTATAGCAAGACTCAAAAACAAATTTCTACAGTAAAAAGAAGTAAATATTTTACTTTTCATCTCCGTTGTGACAGCACAATCCTGAAATATTATTTCGACAGCCTAAAGTAGTTAGGATTCTAGATTTCCCTTCGTTGTTATTACAAAATGAAGATTTTCACCTCCCAGTTGGCGTTTGGGGTAATACGGACAGATTTTCTTGATAAACCTAAATTGAATTAGATACATTTTGGCAGTATGCGACATTAGTAAAATATAACAGAGACCGCACAAAGTAACTAAAACCTTAAACTTGTTTGCAATTAAATAAAAAAAAACTAGTTTTTTTAATTGAAAATAAGGAGCGACATTAAAACTTAAAACGAACAGAAATTACTCCGTATATGAAAGGGACTGTTCCCTTCTCAACGCCCCGCTCTTTACGCTAAAGTTTGAATCTTTCTCTCAATTCTACTTTATTAAACAGTAAAAAACTTTGGCGTAAAGAGCAGGGCGTTGAGAGTGGAACAGCCCCTTTCATACACGGAGTAATTTCTGTTAGTTTTAAGTTTTAATGTCGCTCCTTACTTTCATTTAAAAAAGCTTGTTTTTTTATTTAATTTCTGAACGTTTTTGAATCAATGCATGTTTTTATTTTGGCTCTCCGCAGAGGAATAATTAAAGCGAGGAAAAAAGAGCGGGAGAGGAAGCCGAGTTGCCCTCCGATTTTTGGTTAATTAAAAAGGCAACTAGAACTTTTAATTTTTTACGAATTTTTTTATAAGTAAAAGATATACGTAACTTAAGAATTAACTTACGTAACGAACTTTTATATTCTTATATTTTTGTTATGTATATAAGGGGATTTATCCCTTTGTTAATGCCTCACTCTTTACGCTAAAGCTTAAATTTTGTCCCAACTCTTTTAGAATGACCCCTGAATCAGAAAGGCCGTACAATAAATATCTGAAATTACGAAAAATATTTTAGCGTAAAGAGCGAGGTATTTAGGAGCAGATGAACCCCTCATATGCGTAATAATCTCTGTTCGTTTTAAGTTTTAATGCTGCTCCTTATTTTCAGTTGAAAAAACTTTTTCATATTTATTTTTTCATTGTTTTTTTTTTCTATAATAATGATAGAAAATCTTGCCCCCCTTCATTGAATTTCTGTTCTTCCATGACATATTCCTCCAAGGAAAGATCCTCCCACATAGCCCCTCCCCTCAACCCCCCCCCCAAAAAAAAAATAATCCCCCTGATAAACGTCTGTACACTTCTCAATAACCATTACTGTATGTAAATTATGGTGAAAGTTTGTAACTTGAAGTCACTCCCCCGGGCACTCTGGGGGAGTAAGTCATCTTAAAGACACAGTTATTATGGTTTTCGATTATGCTGAACAAAGTGACTATCTCAAAATTTTGATCCGTTGACTTCGGGAGAAAAATGAGCGTAGGAGGGGGCCTAGGTGCCCTTCAATTGTTTTGGTCACGTAAAAAGGGCACTAGAACTTTCCGTTTCCGTTAGAATGAGCCCTCTTGCAACATTCTAGGACCACTCGGTCGATACGATGACCCCTGGGAAAAAAAAAAAAAAAAAAAAAAAAAAAAAAAAAAAAAAAAAAAAAAAAAAAAAAAAAAAAAAAAAACGCACTCGTGATTGGTCTTTGGGCAAAAAATATGAAGTTCCACATTTTTTTAAATAGGAGCTTGAAACTCTCACAGTAGGGCTCTTGATACGCTAAATGCGATAGTGCGATATTCGTTAAGATTCTATTTAGGGGTTGTTTCCCCCTATTTTCCAAAATAAGACAAATTTTCTCAGGCTCGTAACTTTTGATGACTTTTGATTCTTTTGACGTATCTTTTAGTATCGAAATTCCGTTTTTTAGAGTTTCGTTTACTATTGAGCCGGGTCGCTCCTTACTACAGTTCGTTACCACGAACTGTTTGAGAAGAAACCGTCTTAATAATTAAAAACTTATTAAAAACTCAACTATTAAAAATCAATAAAAAAAAATAACTGTAGTTCCCACCCAAACCAGAGAAAGCGGCCGCAACCACACATTCACCACAAAGTCAGGACCCCCCCCCCCCACCCGGATCCGCCACTCTGCAGAGGCAACCTAAATGCCTATAGGAATCTAGCTCACGCATCCAAAGCTAACCACTGTTTGCTTCAAGTCCGTTATTAGATGAGTTTTACGACGAGATGTTGCGCTTTAAATTGGAGGTATTGGGGATAATTTGATTAAATGGTATATTGATGTTTTCAATTTCTATACTTAATGATAATTATTTCGATATCTCCGATCATTTTTTGCTCAAATTATTCAACTCTTCATTTGCCAAAGTTCTCTTACAAAAATTGCAATTAAAGAGTATTTTACGCAATTTTTTCTAAACATTGAACAATATAAAAACAAGCTTCGACGTAATGGATGGCTACCACAAAATTCTAGATTTGAAATTATGCGGGCTCAGCCCCCGGATAAAGAAAAATAAACTGTGACTATTTTTGGCTATTCAAAATCAGCGGTATTTCAATGTTTTTCCCTATAGATAATTGTTTGTGCCTTTGAATGATTAAACAAAAAAAGCAGGTTTTTCAACTGAAAGTAAGGATCAACAATAAAACCTAAACGAATAGAAATTATTACGACTTGGGGAGGATACCCCTCCACAATACCTCACTCTTCACGCTAACGCTATTAAAAATGTTCAAAGGCTATCTTATTCTAATTGAACGAACCTCGTGTTTCACTTTTTAAATAGTTCATGATAACGAACTGTAAGTAAGAAGCGACCCGGCTCAATAGTACCAGAAATTTAAAAAAACGGAATCTTGCTACCTTTTAAGAGAGGACACGTGCTTCAAATAATATCGAACAGAGAAAATGTTAAACTGATAGTGTCTATAGTCATTTTCCTTGCCAGAAAAAGGTCAGGATTATGTGGACACAAAGACTTGGGAATCTTACAGATTAATGAAACTACTCAAAAGAAAGCAGGCAACTTCAGATCATTATTAAGAATCCTGATTGAATTATCTGGATTATACTGCTTTGAAGGATCATCTGAAAAAAATAACTTGAATAAGTTGACAATTTCAAAAAAAGATCATTTCGTCGCTTAACAACATTATTTTGGAAAACACTGTGTAGAAATTGAAAGATTTGGCATTTTTCTTGAGAGAAAAACCTGTTCTTATCAGAGGATAAAACAATATGTTTTCGTAAAAATGATCATTAAAAAGAATTCTAAGAAGTTGGAGAACTTATGAAGATAATTTCTTTATTTAGGACCAGAGTTATACTAAAGCCCCTGCGAACGCTTTTAAATAAGTCTAATAAAATTTGGTTTTGCTAATCTAATCCCTAAGTTTAGGGTGAGGATCTAAAAGGTAGTGGAAGACGCTTTTCATATCTAAAGTAAGGGTTTTAGTAAAAGCCCAAGTTTGGTGGGACTTCAGTGTGCCTGCATCCAACGTCGATTGCTATGATACTTCGTAACGAAAAGCTTACTGTTTATTTTCGGTTGGCAAAACATTTCTCCTTACACGATTTACATTGTAAATCTGACTCTAGTACATGCCTTACGGCTGAAATAAAACCATAAAATTCATTTTGGATGATCTTCTGTGTCTAAGAGCTACTAACAGTAAAATTCATATTTTGCTGTCTGATTTTTTATGGCACTTGGTATTAACCAAGTGACATATAGCAATCGCAAATTCTGTCGGTCTGTCGGTCCCGGTTTTGCTACTTTAGGCAATTCCAGGTAAGCTAGGACGATGAAATTTGGCAAGCGTATCAGGGACCGGACCAGATTAAATTAGAAATAGTTTTATTTTATAACGATTTTAGCAAATCGTTTTCCCGATTTGACCATCTGGGGGGGGGGGGAGTGGGGGGCCGGTTAATTCGGAAAAAATAGAAAAAATCAAGTATTTTTAACTTATGAGCGAGTGATGGGATCTTAATGAATTTGATTTTAAATCCCGACCGGATCTGATGACATTGGGGGGGAGTCGGAGGGGGGGAACCTAAAATCTTGGAAAACACTTAGAGTGGAGGGATCGGGATGAAACTTGATGGGAAGAATAGGAACAAGTCCCAGATACATGATTGACATAATCGGAACGGATCCGCTCTCTTTGGGGTAGTCGGGGGGGGGGGTTAATTGTGAAAAATTAGAAAAAATGAGGTATTTTTAACTTACGAACGGATGATCGGATCTCAATGACATTTGATATTTAGAAGGATATCGTGTCTCAAAGCTCTTATTTTAAATCCTGACCGGATCTGGTGACATTGGGGGAAGTTTGGGGTGGGGGAACCTAAAATCATGGAAAACGCTTAGATTGGAGGGATCGGGATGAATCTTGGTGGGAAAAATAAGCAGAAGTCTTACATACGGGATTTACATAATTGAAACGGATCTGCTCTATTGGGAGGGGGGGTTAATTCTGAAAAATAAGAAAAAATGACGTATTTTTAACTTACGAAGGAGTGATCGGATCTTCATGAAACTTCATATTTAGAAGGACCTCGTAACTCAGATCTTTTATTTTAAATCTCAACCGGATCAAGCGTAATTGGGGGGGGGCAGTTGGGGGGGACCGGAAATCTTAGAAAATACTTAAAGCGGTGAGATCAGGATGAAACGGGATGGGAAGAATAGAAACCTGTCTCAGATACGTGACTGACATAACAGGACCGGATCGGCTCTCTTTGGTGGAATTTGGGGGGGGGGGGTAATTTTGAAAATTGAGGTATTTGTAACTTACGAAAGGGTGACCAGATCTTAATGAAATTTGATATTTAGAAGGATCTTGTGCTTTAAAGTTCTAATTTTAAATTCCGACCAGATCCTGTGACATTGGGGGGATTTGGAGGGGGAAACCAGAATTCTTGGAAAACGTGAAAATTGGGGTATTTTTTTCTTACGAATAGATGATCATGTCTCAGAGCTCTTATTTCAAATCCCGACCAGGTCTTTTGACATTGGGGGGGAGCTGGAGGGGAAATCTTAGAAAAACACTCGGAGTGGAGGAATCGGGATGAAGCTTGGTGGATAGAATAAACAAATGTTCTTGATACGTGATTGACAGAATCGTACTGGATTCGCTCTCTTTGGGGGAGCTGGGGGGAGGGGTTCAGTGATTTGGCGAGTTTGGTGCTTCTGGACGTGCTAGGATGATGAAAATTGGTAGTCGTGTCAGGGAGCTGCACAATTTGACTTGATAAAGTCGTTTTCCCAGATTCGACCATTTGAGGGGCTAAAGGGAGAGGAAAAATTTGAAAAAACTAGGTATTTATAACTTACGAGTGGGTGATCGGATCTTAATGAATTTTGATATTTAGAAGGACCTTGTGACTCAGAGCTCTTATTTTAAATCCTGACCGGCATTAAGCCTCTTAGTTTCCTTTTTAAATCCATCTATTGATTCATAGAATTTTGTTAGAGCTCACACCATATGATCTCTTGGCTCTTAGCTCTTCTCGCCTCGTCACAAGTGCCATATGAGCTCTTAGCTCTTGTTTTTTTTAAGGATAGGTTTTATATTCCGTAGAAAGTGTACTCCAGGAGAAATTTCCTATTTGTCTTGAATATTCTGATGTAAGGATGAATATTGAATATTGAATATTCTGATCTAAGGTCTATATTAGCTCTTTCTGTGCGGGGAGGGATTGCAAAACTATAAGCCCTTTTTACAATTAGGGTTAAGTGTTTCTTGGGGTTAAACAATCATTAATTTAGTTTCGGCGCAGGAGTCCATTTTACAGCCAAAACGTGAAGGTATATGGGTACGCATCTTTTCAAAAACTAAAAACGGATGACTCTTGAAAAATGTATCTGGTATATAAGAATATTTTCTTATAAGGAGAAATTTGCTTATGTATCTTGTGTGAGAATGTTGCCATTTTTCTAATACATCTGACAACCACTGTTATTTATTTGTTTACCTTTTGTAGTAACATAACACATTACCCTTATTTTAATGATTCAATTATTGAATCTAAGAAATTTGTGTTTGATTGGTTTTTAGACCCAATAACACTTATTTGTAGATACGATTCTAAAAATTATAAATGAGACTCAGTATATTTCTAAATATAAAATGAAATTTTAATCTGTGGCGAAATAGAGATCTCCAGTAATTATTTTTTATTTCGTTATATGAAAATTCACTGAATCGTAAATTTAAGTCTCTTTTGAAAGAAATTGCAGCACTTTGGTTTTTAGAATGGCTAATCTTATAATTAATAGAAAGGTTTAGATTGTGGATATCTTTTCTTTGATCCATCCTAGTAGTTGGTGATAAGCAACTTTTGTAATGCTTTCTTATTGCCTGTTATAGATTTAGTATATATTTTGATTGTAACTTGTATATGAAAATTAACCTACGGGAACAATCTCATTCGTTAGTGCGTTTTCTACTATTGTTTTTTGTTAGAGTGATTTAAGTCTTATGGTATTGATTTTAATCAAATTTTTGTCTATTTACGTAAGATCGGGTTCAGTGTAACTCAAGGGCGCATCCATGATTTTTTTTAAGGGAGTAGGGTTACAAAAAACTCCAAAAATGCATCAAGACCTTTTTTACATGCATTTTTGTTACGTTTTTACAGGTCGAGCAAAAATTTCACAGGGGCGAGTCAGACTTTGGAATCAGCAGGTGTAACTCATCTGTCGTTAAGAATAAGGGTGCAACTACGGAAAACGTCTTTATATCCGTTTTGCAAACAAAGCGGATATTTTCAGCTGATTTGCATATTGAGGAGGCTTTTTCTCCCTCTCACTCATAAAACCTTCCCTAACTGTGTAATTGCTTGCAGTCTGGAATATGAGGGTCTATATGTTGGTATTATGTGATCAAAATTATTGCTTTTTTTCAACTAAGTCTTCTTTTTTGAAATAACTATCTTATCTTTTGTCAATAATAAAGACAGATTATTCTTATAAAAAAATTGTTTTAGAAATTAGTTTTCGAAACCTTCTTTTTCTTCGTGGAACGCCCTATAACTTCTAATAATATAAACAGTGAGGATTTGACTTATAGATTGTGGAAGCTCATTCTTTTGTTGCTTGATTTTTAAAGGGGTTGATTAGTGTATGCGATATGATGAGAAATTTGGGGGAAGGACTGTTTTCAAGCGAGTCCGCTGGGATCGCGGATAAAGTGAGGGAATCTATATATTTGGCAGATGTTTCCAGCCAATCGCTAAATTTGATCAAGAATAATACCGATCTTTGAAAAGGTGTGTGTTTCCGGGGAGCCAAGTATTTTTCTTTTATCCTTATTATAATCAAAAAAAAAGAAAAAAGAAGAAAAAGAAAGAAAAAAGGTCTATGAGTCTACTACTCTTTAGGTGTCCCCCCGAGGCCACTCAGCGTCTTCCCAGGTGGCGATAATGGAACGCCCTACAGATGTGTGGGGTACCTCCATAGGACGAAGGGGGACCTTGTCCCTGGGGGTCCATAAGAGAAACTGGGACACCCTCGCCCGGGGCCATAAATGCAGGTAGAAGAGGAAAAAGGCTCTTCAAATGTACGCTCAACAATGTCTAGTGGCATGTTCTTACGTCCCATGATTTACAAACCTTATTCCAGTAATGGGTTAGAATGCACGATGACGCAGAGCACCTTCGTGGAAGGATCCTCTATATTAGGACAACTATGGCAGGACGCAAGATCCATATTTATGGATTAACTCCTCTGCAAAGGGCTGCCTCAACCCTTTCGGGGTACCTGCAAGACTGGGGACCTTGCGGAAACACCTCTTCTGAAAAACCTCTTCTTTGCTAATTTTTCTACTATGGATTATCTCGCCACAGTAGCATAGATATTGGTAGGCATGAATATAGTGAGTATGCCCTAGTATCTTGTATTGATCCTGCCATTCTCGGTTTACATAACATAATAAGGTTTGCTGTCTTACCATAACGTGAAAACCATGTTAACTTATGGGCCATTTTATGACCAAACACTGTATTTGTTATAATTAGATTGTTATGCCTACAAAACTGGTACTTGTAGCTCGGCATTACGTATGAAACAAAGAGGAAAAGAAAACGATAAATAAAAAGTAAAACCAAATAGATGAGAAAAGTAATGTTATCCAGTGGTACAATATAATGTGAAAATAAGCAGATATTTCGACAAAGATCTCGGCCAAGTTGTTCTCAGTGCTAAGAAAAAAAAAAAATCTAACCTATTGAAGTAAACTTCACAAGAGACAAATGCACACTGAATCAAACAAAACAGAATAAATGGAAGACCATTTACCAATTGGATTGTGCAAGGATTCTTTGCTTAGCAATAGATTTAGCTTCTTTAGACACTACCCTCGTTTCTCTTGGCTATTTCATCTTATTTTTCATTTACTATTTGTTTTTCTTTTTTTCATACGTGATGTACAGCCAGTGTGGCCTTAGAATGTATTTAAGTTCGTACATTATGCTTTTTCAATTCAGTTTTGTGCTATACCCGTTCTGGTGCTGTAATAGCTGATCGTCAATAAGAATAATAGATCATGTTAAAGTGTCAGTTGATTTTTTTTTCAGTTTTCTATTGTATTTGACTAAAATTTTTGACGATTCATGTTTCAGTCTAGATAAAAAGTATTTTTTTCATATTGTTAATTTTCTTTGGAGTGCTAAGTTTTACAGGTTTTTGTCTTTAACAGCTGATGAGGTTTAAGCAAATGGAACTTTATGTTGATTCAAAACTATTATTTCAGGTGGTAGTAGTTTGTATTTCACCCTGCGCTTTTCAATTGTGTCTTGTTGAGATACACCCGTTTTGGTTCTAGAATAAGTAGTTGTTTCATCTTTTAATTTAACTTAATAATGATATCTTAACATTGGATTAAGTTAAAGAGACAATTTTAGGTCAAGTTAAAATACCAGTTAAGTCTTTCTCTTCAGTTTCCAATTATCATTTGACGAAGTTTCTAGCCAATACATTTTTTCAGAATGTTCTTTTTGCAGTGTTCAACTCTAGAGTCTTTTACCTTCAACAGCTGACGAGGTCAAGTTTACGGAGTTTGTGCATTCAGAAGCTCTCAGAATCATCGTCGCTTTATCGTCAGCTAAAGGCACGCATTCTAGCAACTGGGCCGATCACAGTCGCGGATTACATGAAAGAAGTGCTGACAAATCCGACTGATGGGTATTATATAAATAATGATGTTTTTGGAAAGAATGGGGACTTCATTACATCTCCAGAGATAAGTCAGCTTTTTGGTGAGGTAAGAAACGCAGAGTTTTAGTTAGTTACTGAATGATTGTCTCACTTCAACCATAAATTTTTATATCCTCAAGTAGCCTGTATATCAGTCATGTTCAAGGTTGTCATCAATGGTAAAATATCACCAAATTAGGTGTTTTTTTTTCATTTTGGGGCTTTATTATATTTTGTTCTATATTGGATGTTTTTTTTAGATTTTCTTTTCTAATCGTTTGATTTTTTCCTATCAAAAGAAGCTTTTTTTCTTAGATTTTAAAATGACCATTCAGTCTTTAATTTTTTTTTGTTAATGGTCATGTCAATCTACAAATTATCAAAATGTTGTGCACCCAGCTGAGGTTTTTTCACATTTTTTTTTCTACCTACGTCTTCAACTTATTTGTTTCATCAACTCTTAGAAGTTACTGAATGTTCTGTTTTCGTGCCATGATTCATTTTTAGAGCAGCAAAACAAGTTCAATAATATATAATTTATGAAGAGATTGGTAGTTATTCACTATTGCTCTTTTTCAAAAGAAAATAGATGTTTTCTGAAAACTGAAAATAAGTGTTTCTACTAAGCTGAACCTACTAACAGACTATATGAAAACTAACAGGAAAAATTGGAGGACATGTAATTTTGTCACCCCTAGTTTTCCGATCCGTAGGGTAAGAATACATTTATTCTGTATGTATGGACATCTTCTATGGGAAGGTTGGGCATGCCCTTTTTGAGGTAAAAAACGTATAAAGCTATATGCTAAAATGGGGCAAATTCTAGAGGCTGCTTGAAAATTTCAGAAACATGCACTACTTTAGGAGTATCCCCTACTGAGGATACCACTTAGTTATTCACCCCAAAATATGTGTACAGGAAAAGGGTCATGTTACCTTCCCCATCCCTAGGTTACCTAGATTTTTAGTGTAATGTGTCCGCTTTTACAGATTTTAACAAGCGAGATTTTACTCGAAGGGAGCACAAAGATTCGGTTTCAATTGTGTATTGCTTCCGGAGGATTCAAATTTGAGATGGCCAAAGAGGAGGGAGGGGTTTCTAATTAATATTGGAGACTGCATGTGATTTATAAAATGAAGTTCACTTGTTCTGCATTAATTGAAATTTCACTATATGGGGGGGGGGGGTTCTGATCGGAATGATTTTTCAATTTTCTATTAAAATTGAAATGACGATGGGGTATGAGTGTTTTATCAAAGAAACTTTTTCCTTGCTTTTTTGATCCCATTTAGCGGACTATATTTGGTCGAACAGGTCATCTTTTTGGATCGAGCTGAATCTTATTTATTCAAGGTTAATGGAAATGAATGACTAAATGAGAATTCATTTGAGTTCTTAAGAATTTTCATTTAAATAGTATTAAGGTCCATTTCTAGTTGGATTGGGACCGCAGCCCTTCATTTCCTTACAAATGCGAGGAGTCTATCAAGGAAAACAGTCCATCAGGGAGTACTAAAAATTAGAAATGTGGTACGCAATATACGTTCACTTTGTTTGATAACTGTTTTAATATGTATTTTTTTTCTGGATGTACTACTTTTTTTCATAAGTGCAATCTTTAGCAATATTTAGTTCTGTAAGGAATTGGTTTAGTGTTTTCTTTCATGCGGCATTTCAAACAGCAGGTTATTTCCAATTTGGCAATCCCACTGAGGTCTGAAGCATCAAAATACTGCATTTAACGCTCCTCTGCTTTTAGCTGTGGGTCTTCCATAAGTCCCCGACTTCAATGAAATTAAAAAATCCAGAGAATCCTCTTCGATCAGCCTACGTTTGAGGTTAAAAAACTCGGAATTCTGTAACCCAAATTAGTTTTTTCTTTATCTGTTCCCCCTCCCCGTTCCCATAATCAAAATTGTCAAATTACCATACATATTAGAGTCAAATTCAAAGCGAGAAGAAATTAACATGAATAGGGCTAACATCCCCTATGCCCTCTCAAGGCCAGAACATAATTTGCACTTTACTGAAAAAAATACAGATGAATTTGCGTTATCAGTTTAATACATATATGCTCATATTTATTCCTTAAAATCTCAATAATTTTTATTTATTAAAGTTATAAAAGTGAAAACACTTACTTTTTTGAGTAAAGTGCAAATTGTGTTCTGGCCTTGATAAGGCTTGGGGGCTGTAAGCCTTAATCATGCTAATTTCTGCTTGTCTCGAGTTTGACTTTGTTATTTATTGTAATTTATGTTCGTTTTGAGTTCAATTTATTTATTGATGCTTATTTGTGGTAATCTTGCTGTTGGTGGGTTATTTGATTCTCTTTTCCCAATTTTTTGGTTTATTGGGTTTCTTTACGTTTCTTTGAAAAGCTTATTCCGTGGAAAAAGTGTTTTTAATTAATTTCTGATCGTTTTATATTGACATAGTATTTTTCAGGAAAAAAGAATTGGAGGGCTGATTGCCCTCCAATCAATTTGACTCTTAAAAAGGGCACTAGAATTTTTATTTGCCAATCAAATTAGCTCCTTTAAAATATCAATGATCTTACTAGTTATGATAGAGCAGCACTGCCTATGATATTTTTGTATACCCTTTTAATAATTGTATGTATATAATTTTTTCGTTTAATAGAAACTCCCCCTAAGCGTTCCAGAAAAGTTTCAACTTATTGCCATTGTTGTCATTAGTTACAGTAACCGTAGAAGTAGTATTAAAAGTATACACATGTCTTCTGGCTAGTTCAAAGTCCGCCACAACTTACCCTGAATGGTTTAACTTAATAATGCAAGCCGTTATTGTGATATTACTTTACCGCTCTTTTGACAATCTCCATGATCATAGTTTTTTTTTTATTTAGTCCAACATCTACCTAATTACCTTACATTAGCTTGTGTAGCAGCAATAACAGCATTAGCAACAGTATGCACATATTTCAACATCCTCTTGAACACACGACGTTCCGGCTTAATACAAAAATCAATTCTTAAAATATGCTTTTTTGAAAAACTAAATTGGACAAAGTGTTTGTCAGTTCGAATTTGCCATCAATATTCTCTCAAATTTTACCTTCATAGACTTATCCTTAATAGTACTATTGACACCGTAGTTATGGCGGTAGTAGGAGAAGTAGTTGCAGTGTTAGTATTGTACTAGCAGTAGTAGTAGCTGCAGCATTCATAGCGGTAGAGCATGTACATGTTACATTTTGATCAGTTGAACATCCCTTTCATGATGCCCCGGAAGTTTAACCTTTGCACGTTAAGCCGTTCCAAAAATATTGCTGATGTACACTTTTAACATCTTTTTCACGCTTTTTTCATTTTAATACTCTAAGCCTTACAAGTTGCTGCAATTGAAGTTGTAGTTGAAATAGTTTAGTTGCAGTAGTAGTATTATTAAAAGTAGCAGTGGTAGTAGTATTAGTAGTGTCATGCATGTTTTACCTTTCCACCAATTGATCTTCCCTTAAAGTATTCTCCAAAAGTTCCAACTTAACACCCAAATCCATTTTTCAGATTCACCCTTTTGACAATCTGTATGCACATAGTGAGTTTTGATTTAGTTCAAATTCCCCCTCAAAATTCTGTCAAATTTTCACCTCCATACGCTTAACCTTAATTGACTAGTATCATAGTATTTGTGGTAGTAGTAGGAACAGTAGTAGCAGCTACATTTTTTTCTTTTGGTCAACTGAATATTTCACTCATGATACCCCTGAAGTTTTCTCCTTGTACGATAAGCTGTTCCAAAAATATTGCTGTTACGCCCGTATCGGCAATCAGTATGAAATTTCATTTAATTAAAATTTAAATGAAAAATATCAATCATTTATGAACTGTTATTCAATATGAAACATATGCAGATTTTAGAAACCTGAAGGGCAATAAAAGAAGTAAAAATGTGTATTTCATATGCTTTACAGAAGTTCGCGTGATTTTTTAATTCAATTAATCTGCTGCATTGAACTTCTCATCAGAAAGTATACATTAATTTTTTTGCTTCTTTGACTTTTACATTTTAGGAGAATATTGATTATCAGGAATGAATAGGCATTTGAAAGAGAACGCATATCAAACAGTTCGTGGTAAAGAACTGTAGTAAGGAGCGGTCCGGCTCAATAGTAACCGAAACTCTAAAAAATTAAATTTTGAAACCAATAGTTAAATCAAAAGAATTGCATTTTGATGCTGATTTTAAATATATAAGTTTCATCAAGTTTAGTCTTACCCATCAAAATTTACGAGCCTGAAAAAATGTGCCTTATTTTAGAAAATAGGGGGAAACACCCCCTAAAAGTCGTACAATCTTAACGAAAATCACACCATCAGATTCAGGGTATCGGAGAACCCTAAATTAGAAGTTTCAAGCTCCTATCTACAAAAGTGTGGAATTTCGCATTTTTTGATAGAAGACAGATCACGGATTCGTGTTTATTTGTTTTTTTTTCTTTTTGTTTTTTTTCCAAGGGTGATCGTGTCGATTCAGTGGTACTAGAATGTCGTTAGAGGGCTCGTTCTAACGGAAATTAAAAGTTCTAGTGTCCTTTTTAAGTGACCGAAAATTGGAGGTACCTAGGCCCCCTCCCACGCTCATTTCCCCCCAAAGTCACCGGATCAAAATTTTGTAATACCCATTTTATTTACCATAGTCGAAACACCTAATAATTATGTCTGTGGGGATTACTCCCCTACAGTCCCCGTGGGAGGGGCTGCAAGTCACAAACTTTCACCAGTGTTTACATACAGTAATGGTTATTGGGAAGTGTACAGACGTTTTCAGGGGGATTTTTTTTTGGTTTGTGGAGGAGGAGAAGTTGAGGATGGGGGGTTACGAAGGAGGATCTTTCCATGGAGGAATTTGTCATGGGGGAAGAGAATTTCAATGAAGGGGGCGTAGAATTTTCAGCATTATTTAAAAAAAAACAATGAAAAAATAAATATGAAAAGTTTTTTCAACTGAAAGTAAGGAGCAGCATTAAAACTTCAAGCGAACAGAAAATATTACGCATATGAGAGGTTCACCTCCTCGTAATACCTCGCTCTTTACGCTGAAGTATTTTTAGTAACTTCAAATAAATATTCTACGGCCTTTGTGATTCAGGGGTCATTCTTAAGGAATTGGGACACAGTTTGAGCTTTACTGTAAAGAGCGAGGTATTGACGAAGGGGTGAACCCCTCATATACGTAATAAAAAACATACGAATATAGAAGTTCGTTATGGTAGTTAATTCGTAAGTTACGTATATTTTTTACTAATGAAAACGTTCGTAAAAAATTAAAAGTTATAGTTGCCTATTTAAGTAATCAAATAATTGGAGGGCAACTAGGCCTCCTCCCCGCTCCTTTTTTTTCAAAATCTTCCGAATAAAACTATAAGAAAGCCATTTAGCAAAAAAAAAAATATGTAAATTTTGTGTGAATTATTTATGTTCATAAAGCCAAATCAAAACATGCATTAATTCAAAAACGTTAAGAGACTAAATAAAAAAAAAGTTTTTTTTTTATGAAACTAAGAATTGACATTAAAACTTAAAACGAACAGAAATTACTCCGTATATGAAAGGGACTTTTCCTCCTCAACGCCCCGCTCTTTACGCTAAAGTTTTTTACTGTTTTAAAAAGTAGAGTTAAGAGAAAGAGTCAAACTTTAGCGTAAAGAGCGAGGCGCTGAGGAGGAAAGGCCCCTTTCATATACGGAGTAATTTCTGTTCGTTTTAAGTTTTAATGTCGCTCTTACTTTCAGTTAAAAAAACTTTTTTTATTTAATATTAAGAAAGATTGTCTTGTCCAAAATACAAACCTAGGTTACCACGGCCATACCGAAGAGTTGTTACGCCCAGAGGTAATTTTTTATTTTTTCTCCAGAGGTAATTCATATGAAAGGGGTCGTTGTATAAACTTCAAAGAAGGGTCAATCGATTGGAAATCAAGAGTTTAAGAGTCAAAAGTGATTGGAGGGCAACTAGCCCTCCACGCCCTTTCCCCCCAAATATATCCGATAAAAATTTTGAGGCAGCCATTTTGTTAAAAATAGTTCAAAGATCATATAATAAAAACTTAGGTATCGACACAACCTCCTAGTGACCGGTGGCAGACATTGTAAGTTATGGCCTGGGGACAAACATGGTCCTTATAGAAGGGATGCTCGTATACACTTCAGAGAGGGTTCATTTGATTGGGAATAAAAAAGTTCTAGTTCATTTTTTCAGAGTCAAAACAATCGGAGGGAAACTAGCCCCCCCCCATACGCCCTTTTCCACAAATACATCAGATACAAATTCTATATCTGATGAAATTTTGAGGTACCCATTTTGTTAGAAATAGTTTAAAGATCATATAACAAAACTCTGGGATCGACATAACTCCCCAGCGCCCGGGGTCAGACATTGTAAGTTATGTCCTATGGGCATATAGGGGTCTTATGGAAAGAATGCTCGTATAAACTTCAGAGAGGACTCATTTGTTTGGAAAGTAAAAGTTCTAGTTCACTTTTTAAGGATCAAAAGAGATTGGAGGGCAACTATCCCCCCACGCAATTGTTCGATAAATTTATCAGATAAAAATTCTGAGATAGTCATTTTTATAGAAATAGTTAAAAGGTCAGATAACAAAAACGCTGGTGTCGACACAACCCTTCAGGGGCCGATGGCAGTCGTTGTAAGTTATGCCTTGGAATATGGTTCTTTTGGAAGGGATGCTCGTATAAACTTCAGAGAGGGTTCATTTGATTGAAAATTGAAAGCTTTAGTTCACTTTTTAAGAGTCAAAAGAAACCCGAGGGCAACTAGCCCCCCGCCCTTTTTCTCCAAATCCATCTGATGAAAGTTTGAGAGGGCTATCTTTTTTGAAAATAGTTCAAACATCAGATAAGAAAAACTCCGGTTTCGGCACAATCCCCCAAGGCCTAGGGCAGGCGTTGTAAGCTATGCCCTGGGGGTATATATGGTTCTTATGGAAGGGAGGCTCGTATAAACTCTGGAGAGTACTCATTTGATTGGAAACTGAAAGATTTAGTTCACTTTTTAAGATTTAAAAGGGATCGGAGGGCAGTTACTCCCTCATACTCTTTTTCCCCAGATGCGTCAGATAAAAATTTAGAGATAGCCCTTTTGTTAAAAATTGTTAAAAAGTCAGATAAAAAACACTCCGGTGTCGACACAACCCCCCAGGGTCCGTGGGCTGGCATTTTAAGTTATGCCCTGGGGGTAAATGTGGTTCTTATAGAAGGGATGCTCGTATAAATTTCAGAGAGGACTCATTTTTAAGAGTCAAAAGTGATCTGAAGGCAGCTATCTCCGAAGCTCTTTTTCCCCAAATGGGTCTGACAAAAATTTTGAGACGGCCATGTTATTAAATATAATTCAAAGGTCAGATAACAATAACTCCGGTGTCGACACAGCCCTCCAGGGCCCGAGGACAGGCACTATAAGTTCTGCTATCGGGCCCTATAGGGCTCTTATAGAAAGAATGCTCGTATAAACTTCAAAGATGGCTGATTTGTTTGAAATGTGAACGTTCTAGTTCATTTTTTAAGAGTCAAAAGAGATTGGAGGGCAACTAGCCCCCTCACGCCCTTTTTTCACGAAATACATAAGATAAAAATTTTGACATACCCATTTTGTTAAAAATAGTTAAAAGGTCAAATAACAAAAACTCTGGTGCTGATAAGACCCCCCAGGGCCCGGGGCAGGCGCTTGTTTTACTTTAATACTTAGATTTAGTGACTTAAGTGGCAGCTTTGATTTACGGTGGAAAGACTGTAAGTTATGCCAATTGCTTATTGATACGTCGATACCTTGTTTAATTTAATGCTTTCTTTAAGATGCAATTTTTTTACTTCCAATTTGTTACTTTGATACTAATTTTGATGCTTTGATTAACGTTTGATGTTGAAATAAAAATTTGATTTTGAAATAAGAATTTTTAAATTTTTTTAAACTTTTTGCAATCAAAAAGAGAAGAATTAATAAGAAAAAAAACACTTTTCCGAAAGAGAAGTTTTTCGAAGAATAGTAAAGGCAATATCAAACTTAAGATCAGTAGACACGAATACCTCTTAAAATTCAAACTCAAAATGACCAAAATAACTATTAAAGAATAAATGAAACTCAAAACAAACAGAAACTAGACCTACGTCGCCTGAGCAACGTGAAGTGTTGCGGCAACCTTTGTCCGGCTTCGCCGAATAAAGTGTTGCGAGAGCAACACTTTGGTTTTGTTTCTTTGCTATCGGTTAAACGCTGAAGTTGTCAGCCTATCGAAGCTTTTAAAACGTTATGTTCAAAGAAGAACGCGATCAGTAATCACATGATCAAAGGCTATTCCTCAGCGTTGAAAAAACAACAATAACAAAAGAATATCGAAAGAAGAGACTAAATTGACTTTGCAGCCAGTTGAAGTTTATCCTTTTCAATCGTAGACATCGTGACGGGTCAAGACTTGGAAGAATATCTTTTATAATCCAGTTGGTATTATAAAGCTATCTGTAACTTTTCAGGATCAAAATAGCATAAATGACACTATTAATTATGAAGAAATTACTATGACATATTTTTTATCAGCTCATCACGAGCTATCGATAATACCGAAAGAAGGGACTAAATTGACTTTGCAGCCAGTTGAACGTTATCTTTATCAATCGTAGACATCTTCACGGATGAAATTGAAACAGTATCTTATATGATCTAGTTGGTATTATAAAGCTATCCGTGACTTTTCAGGAACAAAATACCATAGATGGCACTCTATTAATTATTACGAAACTGCCTCGTTGTTTTACGTTATCGTTTGTACCCGTTGCGTAAACACTTAATTCTAGGTTACAGTGAGTATGGGTCGGCTACACCAACTAGAAAAAGTTACAAACCCCTCTTCACCGAAGATTATTGTAGCCTAACAGACGATTATTACTTACAAGTCCCCTACATGTCTTACCACTGGAACCAAATCGTTTTTACCATTAAATACACTGGAAACAAATAATAGATACACCAACTAGAAAAGTTGCTAACCCCTCATTGCCGAAGGTGATCATGACCTAACAGCCGGCTGTTGCTTACAAGTCCTCTACATGTTTCACAATTTGTATCGGCCAATTTTGGTTTCAGTGTATACCTTACTACTGAAGTTGTCAACCCCTTGAAATTCTCAAACTGGCATATCTTTCTAACTGATATACCTCATGAAATTTTTTACCAAAAAATGAATGACATATGCTTTGATCAGCTCATCAAGAGGTATCGATTGCCGTCGAAAAAAATTATATCTGTCTTAGTTCTAAAGTTGATTTTCTTGCCATAGGCCAACTTTCTAACATCACCACTTAGAAAGGACCAGAGAATAAGCTCCAATTTCCTTAGCAATGAGAGAACTTTTAAAGTTTATTAGGTACACCTGAAACCATTTCTCTACCGCAATCCCAAGTCCGAAAAACCGAATGATAAACTCAGCTGAAATCACGAACAGAAATGGGTAGAAACAATGGATGGCAGCACTTTCGGACCCGTGGGAAAATGTCACCTTTTTGCTTCTGTCAATTTTTCTATTTATCACTCAAAGAAGATATATTGGCTGTGGGGCCGGGTAATTTCCGCATATATTTAACACTTATAGATTTTAGTACATCTTCAATTTGAAAGTGGTGCCTGTCTGCTTGCCTGCTAGAACGGAGCTTTCCACTCGAAAGCAGAAACATAGTTTGATGAAACGAAAGCTTGGCTGGACAACTTCAGATACTCCTCTCTGACAAAGGCTATATAACTCCACTTCACTTCGCACACCAAAGTCTCTGGCTCGTGGACAAGCAAAAACCATCCTTTTTGTCCCCAGGCAAGAGTTCTGCGGAGCTTTCCAAAATGTAATGCCATAGTAATCAATCCGGCCTGAGGTCCACACTTTCCGTAAAAACCGCACAGGCTAGACCCTTACCAGTTCCAGGAATAAGCCGAGATCGGCGGCATAAGAAAAAAAGGGACAAAACCAAAGTGTTGCTCTCGCAACACAATTAAATAAAAAATCATAGCGAAAAACATACAACAAGTACAACTGTAAATGGATAAATGAATCTTAAAGCGAGTAATGCTTAAACTGAACATGCATATCGAGCTTAAAACTAGAAAAAATATTTTGCCATTGAAGTAGAAATGAAACCCAAAACGAAAAGAAATTAAATAAAAAATCAATGCAATCAAACATACTATAGATACTAACATAAATGAATAAATAAATCTTAAAACGAGTGAAACCTAAATTGAATATGCAAGTCAAGCTTAAAACGAACAAAAATAACTACAAACAAGAGTTTGGTATCGCTTCCTTCTCTCACTATAAAGTCTAAAACCTACTGCGTCATTGGCGCTTTACTGAAAACGAATTATATTACGAATATATTCTTTTTTACTTAATATTGAAACTAAACATTAAAATTACAGTGAAATTTTGAACTGATGAGCTTTCAGCCCTTAGGTTAATATCATTATGCATCAAATATTTGGTTTTATTTATAAGTCCCTTTTAAGATAAGGTAAAGGTAAAGGATACGGCATTAGACTTTACAGTCCTTACCGGCGGTGCTGATCTCCGTTTCTTAGCCCTTCAGCCAGGAAGTGCAATGGGGGGTTGAAGGCCAGCCAACCTGTGCTTTCGCACACCCTTCCTGTTTACCTTCCCCGGATTTCTCCAGGTACCCATTTGGAGCTGGGTCGACTCTGGCTAAGCTTACAGAGTCTCGCCACTGACCCCCGTCCCTAACTGAAGAATTGGGTACACTGGGACTCGAACCCGCGTCCTCTCAGACAAGGGATCCCGAATCCAGCGCACCAACCCACTCGGCCCTTTTAAGATAGTTCAAGACGAATATAGTTTCACTACAAACAAGAGTTTGGATACTGTCCCCTTCATTAACTGTAAAAACCTAAAAGCCTGCTGTGTCATTGGCGCTTCACTGAAGACGAATTATATTACAAATATTTTCTTTTCCAGTTATTACAAACTTCCTATTCAAATGAAAAGGTTCTTGTGTTTTAGGAACCGTTCTTAAAAAATTGGAAAAAAAACAGTGAAAATTTAGCGTGAAGAGCAAGGTACTGAGGAGAGGGGCAACCCCTTTATATAGGGAATAATTTTTTTCGTTTTGAGTTTTGATCTTGCTCCTTACTTTCAGTTGAAAAAATTCAAATTCCATTTATTGAATTCCTGATCATTTTTCAAATAATGTCGGTAAATTTGGCCCACCCTCCATGGAAACTTCCCTCCTCTCACGAAACACTCCTCCATAGAAATTTCCTCATACGTTAAATAACCTCCCCCGTAAAATTCCCCCCGAATAATTCCATTCTCCCAGAAAATCCCCTCCCCCTTCCGTAAAATTTTTTACGGATGATTCAGCCTGAAAAATTCTTTTTAGCATACTTTCATATGAAAACTACTTTAAGTGCTAACCTTTCACTCTGGAAATCCCCCTTTCCGGGGAATCTTTTTCGCAGATTTACAAACTACGCTGAAAATAGCCCCCAGACAATTCCCTTATGCAAAATTTAGTTGGGAGGGAAAAATCTTTGGTACCTCTCCATTGACATTAACTCCATTACCCCTCCCTCCTTTCCCAAAGCATAAATCCCCTCCCGGAAAATGTCTGTCGCTCCTTACTTATAGTTAGTTACTACGATCTGTTTGATGAGAATTTGACATCTTTTGCTGGTTGATGCACCTATTATTTGTTTTCAATTTCTGAAGCATTTGAGGGTACAAAAGCTTTGGTTATGTGTCCGCTACGGAAAAGGAAGTGCTGACAAGAATAGGATGTTAGACGATGGTCATCTTCTTGGGTAAGGGACTAGAAGCTTCTTCAAATTAACTTATCTTTTATTTTATAAAAATAAATTGGAAATAAAAATCAAGGACAAATAAGAAAGTTTTATTAAGAATCGGTTTTTGTACCGCGCTTGTCTCCAGTGAGTAGGGGTCATGCATTTCTACTGACTGGTGTAACCTTCTTTTATTTTTGCAGGGTCCATAGAAGTATGATTGTGAAGAGACTAATATCTTTATAGTATGAACTAGACAACAAAGAGAGATAAAACTCCACAAAAAAGTAATCTTTCCTTTAGTCCTTTAGTCTTTCCTTTCTACTGGCCACAGTCTCGTTTGAGGTTTTTTTTTTTTTTTTTGTGGAGTTTTATCTCTCTTTGTTGTTTATTGTCATGTCTGGCCAGTTCGACTTAAGAACTTTTACAGCATGAACTAGGTTCGGTAAAATTATATTGCGAGAATGGTACTCCTCCATAAGATATACCATTTAAAAGGTTTTGAGGACAACTTCATTTTTAGTAGAAACGTTGGAATAAAGAATTTGGATTAAAAGTCTAAGGAAATTTAAGGAATGGAAAGTAACATTCACCTTTTAGAGTGTGGTTATCTTTGTCGATGAGAGGCTTGGAACGTTTCCTAGAAAGAAAGAAGCATAATTTGTGTGCATTTCCTTTGTCTTCGATAAATCTCAGGGTAAGAAAGTGTCTCTGTGCGGTTACGTAGCGATTATAGGTAAGAATGCATCACAGTGGCGGAGTTACCATAGTAAAGAGCAGCTACAACAATATGATTCTGAGAAGTTAGAAGTAGGCTAATATTAGTAATTAGTCTCTATAAGATAGTACTGTAATTTTTAGTCCGCACTCTTCCTCTTATTTTTTCGTTTTATAGAGTTAATATTTGTTTCTGATGAATTAAGGATGGATTACATATATATATATATATATATATATATATATATATATATATATATATATATATATATATATATATATATATATATATACTTATTATCTAACTGGCTGCAAAATAAATTTGGTATTTTTGAATCCCTTTTTCTGAATCCTAACCATAATGTTGCTCCTGAAATATTTATCTTGGCGAAGCTGACAAAGGTTTCTCTGCCTTGTGCTGTCTCTGCCTTTCTCTCTCTTTTACCGTCTCTTTATATCTCTCTCTTTCTCTCCATTTATAAAGTCCTTCTCATAAACCTTCAGAAACTGTAAATAAAAACCCGTCTCTGTTTCTTTCACTCTCTCTATTTTAGTATTTTGCATTTTTTTTTCTCTCTCTCTCGAGCATATTTTATAGCTTCCTTTGTTGTTAGGGCTTAACAGCGTTCAATGACAACCAGAGCACCTTAATAGGGACTGCGACGTGAGTTAAGAACCTATAAAGTGTGTAGGCACAATTTATTATGAATTGTAAATCTTTCTACAAAACAGTACTGACCAGTGGCATAGCTTCGTCAAAATCCTGGGGGGAGGATTTGGAGCAAATTTTCTCAAATAAAGTGAAGATGACAGGGAAAAGTGAAAAAGTGAGCCATATATTACGATAAAGGAAAGATGTAAGACCGAGATTAAGACCCGAACCATGCATATTCCAAAGTTTGCTTATACGGAGCCTGAGTGAGAACCCGACCTTTCAGTACGCGTTCGGGGTTCTACATTCTTAGAAGATCCCTTCGTTCCATAATTATGGTCACATTGGTTAAATAGTTCCACAGCATCTACATTTTTCGGTAGAATTTTGGCAAAAAAAGTACTATGTTTCAAAACTAAATAGTCCCTTGGTAATCTCTAGCAAAAACATTTGAATAGGAAGCTGTCTGTTATTGAAGTTAAGCGTGTCTAATAGTTCGAAATAAGGGTTTTAGGGTGTGTCACTGTTTATTAATGCTAAGAATACGCATGCTCTGATTGTGTGTCTCTTTTAGATGACTGGAGTATGGCTTGTAAACGAGTGGCAAAAAATTGGATCCCCAAAGCCATTTCAAATTGTCGAGTTTGGACCTGGTAGAGGAACTCTGATTGATGATATTTTAAGGGTAAGAATAATCCTTTGTATCCTTGAAACATTTTGTTGAATTAAGCAGCAAAGGTTTGACGTCATTACTCTTGAATCTATTTTTTTTTTAATAAAAACTTGATAATTTTTTTTCATTGAAGCAGATTTAGGTCAATGACATATAGTAAAACTAGTTTTTTCAATCAAATCTCCAGAGAAAAGATTTAATTAAATCTGTAATTACAATATTGAACGTTTATTGAATATAGGAGGCTGAAGATGTGATGTTAGGTAGTTGTAGTTGTTTCATATTGCAAGGTCAGGACACATCTTGGCTTTCGAGATCGAACGACATGTTTCGTGCCAGGAAGGTCTATCCATGGTCTATAGCTCGACAACAGACAACCGCTCTCAGTCTCACCGCCTGCCTTATTTCCTGAACCTGCTAAGTTCCTCCCGGTCAGACTTGATGGTGGATAGCAAAGTTTTCTTCTAATCTCTGACTTGCTTCCTCCACGAGGAAAACGGGAGACGTTTCAGGCATTGCTTCGATATCAATTCGTCAAGGCATCTTAGTAAGTGACAAAACAACCTGAAGCTTCTATATATGTTGATATTTGATGTATGAGACCGGTTTCCAGTTTTACTACGGATAGCACTCTTGGTGACTCTTGTGGATCGCTTCATCTTCAGAGTACACCAAGAGTATTTATGATAGAGGACACACCAATCCTGGGTTTCTTAGTCTCTAAGGACGAAATATCATATACCGACACCACCACTGGATCAAACACCCACATATTTGTCTTCAATGTAACTAGGTGTTTGTTCCATAAGAATTTCCTCTGATGGAGAAAAAAACCCAGGCTGAACATATACTAGCTTTCATTTCACCTATGGCGTTGCCACGGGGTCCATCATAGAGCTTAGATATTTGAAAGAGTTACTATCTTCGATTGGATTTCCATCTTACAGGAGCAGTGCCCATCTGTTGTTGCTTGTTCCCATTCTTTTTGTTTGCAGGTTCCTTTGCTGTCTTAAATTTTATTTTTAAACACTATAGGGTTGTGCTTCGTGTTTCTCCCAGACTACGCCTATCAACCGATGGAACTCTTGGAGAGAGGAAGAACTTTTTAGGTCTCAGGCAGTGTTGATTCTTTGCCCGGTGATCTGTTATTCTCTAGTAGTCGGATAGTTATGCTTATCTCCCCAATAGTTGAAGGATCAAGACTCAATCTCCCATTGTTTTTTGAACCATATGGGTGGCTAGGAGACGGGAGGGAGGTGGAAGGTAATGTAAGGGATTCAGAGTGATACGGTTAGGGGTTTACTGACTCAGCAAAGACTTTAAACGGGACTACCATCGTTCAATCCTTTACGCCTTATCAGAAATTACTTTAATGTTCCTTCCCGTGTCTTTCAGAGCAATGAGCCTGATTTTCCCTAGTGGCTTCAGCAAGTAGTTAGTATAGCTTTTGAGTATTATTTCTTACTGTCACCTTTTCCATTAATGTTGCTACCCCTTCCAAAAATTTTTTTACCCATTTTTGCCCATAGGTGACACACTTTTAGGGATTTCCTTATAAGCTGACGATGTCTTGTCCAACACGGAGTGTCTTTCATTACTGATAGTGATGGTTTGTAAAGAAATCCAGTTTTTGGGTATGGATTTTGAGGTGCCTGAGACATCTTTGGCTGTAGATCCAACCGTTTCCGAAAGAGAGACCAGCGACGCTCTGTCGCACTATTGTATGACTATATATTGGTCGACCATCACTACTGGGTCATTGAAAGTACATTTTTTTATAAATTAGGCTCCTGAAACACTGGTGAAACTATCTGGGATTAAATAAATTTAAAAAAGGGATGACGTTGTTTGACCAGTGCTGGTTACTTGTTGTTTGTTATTGCTCGAATTTAGGGTGGGTTATTATAAGAATTATATTGATCATATACCTTACTTAGCTCTTTGTATAATGGCATTATCAATCTTTTTAGGATTAGAGAGCCTTTTTAGACCCATTAAAACTCTGTCCCGAGATTGGAATCTTAGGGAAAGTAAATATCAATGTTGCCCTCAAAAATTATATAAGTACGTAAAGTATTATTATTTAATGTCTTTTGAATTATTGAGCTTTTTTCCGTGGTAATTTTAGAATTTTAAAATTTTAAATAGGCCTATGTTTTACGATATAGGTTTCATATGTGTTTAATTCTAAGCATTTGTCCTCGGGCGGAGCCACTCTTGAATCCCCCAATTGATGAAGAATTCCATGTAAAATACTTATGTATATTCTCTAAGCGATCCATATGTATTCATTTCTCTAGGATCATGTTAGAATCCATGTAAAAAACTAATTTTTTGTTTAAATGACGTTCGATTTTTGAACGTTTTTAAAATTAATCGGTAAAGCTGTTGACCTTCTAGCGAGGTTACAGAGACGAAATTTCTACTTCTCACTTCGCACAACCTAAAATCGGAAGTTTCCTGCCCTAAACTTTTCCTTTCTTTTCTAATTGGTGCCTAAGAGTTTGAATTCTATTCCATTACGCCAAGTAGTTAATTCTTAAGGTCTTTAATAAGCCTTGCGAATTTGCGCAGAATCAAAAATAAATTCTTTGATCGCACTGCCCTTCCGTTTCTAATAGGTCCATAATAGAAACTGGGACACCCATGTCTGGGGCAGTAAATAGAGGTGGAGGAGGAAGAAGTTACCTCATATGTATACTCAAAGGGGCCTGCCGGCATGTGTACACGTCCTGTGAGTTACAAACCTTCTATAATGGGTTAAGTTGCATGGTGATGCAGAGCAACGTCGTGGGAGGATCCTCTATAGGAGGAAAACTGCGACATAGGCGTAAAATCCAGATTTATTGGCACCGGCCTCTGAAAAGGGCTGCCTCGACCTTTTCGGGGTAGATGCAAGACTGGTGATCTTGTAGTCAACTTTATTCCCACTTGGGGAGTGGGGCCCCTCGAGGAAATTACAGCCTAGTAAACGACACAGCATTCGTACAGGGTTTTGATTAATGGATGTTTCTTCTGGGCTTGGACTATTCTGGTGGGTATTTTTGGGCTGAAAAACCTCTTCCTAGCTAATTGATCTACTATGGGTTGCCTCCTCATAGTAACATAATATTTGTAGGCATGAATATATGATGAGTCAGAGGTTAAAAAGGTTGAGACTGTCTGTGCAGGATTTCAATTCTTGTTAATAGAAGAGCAACCTCAAGTTCGAAAAATCATAATGTGACCAAGATGGGCCCAGGATTCCACAAAGCCTCTATTCTACTGGAGGTTCCAGAGACTCATTGCTGTCCAGTTCTAAGCCGGCTTAAGCGCTTCCGAGTTCCGGTTAAGTGGCTTAAGTGCTTCCGGTTAAGCGGCTTAAGGCCCAAAATCATTTCAATGATTTAAAGAATTTGAAAATTGGAACTTGGAATGTTACAAGGCTAAAAAGTGGCTATCGTATCGACATTTTGACTAACGGATTCAGGCGATTCGAATTGCACTTATTAGGACTTTCAGAAACTGATATCCAAGGGGTAGGTAGGATGAAATTAGGTTATATAAGATTTGTTTACTCAGGCGTGAAGGATGGGGTACATAGACAGGGAATAGGGCTCTTGATGAATGAGGAAGCTACTAGCTATCGTTAAGACAGGGAAGGTATTAATAATATTAATATTAATCACTCATTTTATGACTAAAAAGTTCAGGGTATCAGTTATAGTTGTATACGCCCCTGTGGAGCCGGCTGACAGAGGTATTAGTGATTCAGATGAATTTTACTTACAGTTGCAGAGGCAAATAGACAGGGTCACAGGTAAAAATATGATGTTTTTATTAGAAGATTTTAACGCTCAGGTCGGTAGAAACAGGGGAAAATGGTATCTTAGCCTTTGTTAATTTGGTGTAGAAAAAGAAAATAGTAATGGCTACAGTCTGTTGCAATTTTGTAGGTGTAACAATCTAGTTGTAACCAATATGGTTATAACTAGATTGTTTTAGACAGTGCAAAAGTAGTCAGAGCCGATATGTGCCTAACTGATGAAAATAACATTCTAATAAATCAAATTTTCAGATAAACTACGCCAATTTGAGATATTGTGTTCATAACCAGATTCCGTATTTTGAACTGCTCATCCATGCGTTTGGAGTTTTTCCCATGCCCTTTACTTTAGCTGTTCAGATTCATTTATTTACGCTTTACTTGCAATTTTTTCCATTTTTTTCCAAAATTAAAAACTTCCTTTTCTAATCTCCTACTTAAATCCTTACCACAGAATGAACAACTAAAACACTTGCAGATCTAAAACCACCTTAAACCTCTAAACCCGATATTTTTTCTTCAACTGTCCTTTTGTTTTTCTTTTTTTACAACACATCCTTACCCACCAAGTCTCAAAACAATTTTTTCTATTGTAGACAAAACACTTCCTCAATTTTCTTACACCTTCATAATCTTTACCCTTTTCCATTCTGTTTCCACGCGATTTATCACATCATAATTTTCCTTCTGCTTTTCCTTTTGCTTCCTTACGTTATAACATAAATGCGATACTGAATGTACCCTCTATAAATTACTCTTCATAATCCTAGATGAGATAAAATTCTAGCTTCACGGAGTTAAATAATTAATAATTAATTCGCAAAAACTTTAGGAGAGGCCAAAATTTATTTTTAAAATATTTGGGGGGGGGTGGTGTATTTTTGTTGTTATTTTACGGTTGTGACCCCATCCTCCCCCCCTCCACCCCGAAAAAAATGGTGTGACGTTCAGTATTACGATTTCGTTAGGGAGGAGTCCAACACAAAGAGCACTAGAAAGGAAATCAACTTTAAACAAACTAGTTATTCTTTTTGCGTAGGTTACTCAATTTCTGCTAAATACCAATTTTTTTTTACTACCATGTTTTATGGAAAGTTTTTATAACTTTTCACTACAGCAAATGGGGGAAAAAGGGTCTTTATTCGGGTATCTATAATCGATATTTTTTATTATCCAAGCACAAATCCTAGAAGACATATTTAAATTCGTACCAAATAAGATTCGTCAATAGTGAACTTGAGTTTTTCATTGATCCTGCTTTTTATTTCGTCATAGTCTCTCAGTTTGCTGGGATCTTCGACAGGGATCTTCGAAAACTGAGAGGCGTTTATCAGAATTGTTCCTGGAAAGTTTTTCTCAAAGTCTCATCCTGAAGTGTACCAACGTCATAACTTCCCAGAAGATAATTACCCTTCCAATGTTTCAGCTTAGAATTAACCCTTGACATTACTAGATGGTGATCTTTACTTTTAAAATCAATAACATCACTCAATTTACCCTAGTATCTTATATTGATCCTGTCAGTCTTCGGTTAACAATAAAATAGTCGATAAGGTTAGCTGTCTTACCATCATGTAAATAATATTTTAACTTATCGGTCAACATTGTTATGCCTGCAAAATTGCATTAGTCTGTAGCTATTTTTCTTTTCTTTTCCTACTCCTAATTTACCTAGACTAGGATATCAACTATGCCTATTTCTACTGACCTGGGTGTTAAAATCTTCTAATAAAAAGACCATATTTCTACCTACGATCCTGTCTATTTGTTCTTGCAACTGTAAGGAGAATTTATCTGAGTCACAAATATCTCCATCATTTCATTCTACACGGGGACATACTACCATGACGGATGCCTTTCACTTTTTAGTAATAAAATGCGTGATTAGTATTCTATTATTAATTCCTACCCAGCCTAGACAAAACTTAGCAGCTTTCTGGTTGGGTCATCAAATCATAATTATAGACATTCAAGTGTTAGCTCTGGATAGGGGAATGCAGTCAAACTCAGTTCCTCTAGCGACCAAATCTTGCTCACTGGTTCTACCTTTTTGAGTGGGGGCACCACGGTAATGGATTAAATTCGTATCGCGAGTGTTTGTTTCTGCATCCTAGGCGAATAGACATGCGATCGTTTTTCAAGTTGAAGCAAGCTTATGCTCAAAATTGCTGTTATATGTTATTTGTAGTATAATTCTAGGTTTTCAAGAAACTTAAACTACCAATGGACCAGATAAATATAAAACTAATTGAAGTTAGTCCAAAATTAAGCGAAATTCAAGAGAAAAATCTATGTGGCTCCTCATCAGCTCCAGTTTTAGCATCAATTTGCTATAAACAAAATACCACTAGACACGGCTCACAGATTGGGTGGTATAGACAGCTGAAGGATGTTCCCGAAAAATTTTCAATTTTTTTGGCCCACGAATTTTTTGATGCGCTGCCTGTTCATAAATTTGTAGTGAGTATACGGCTATATTTTTATGCTTTAACTATGATAGTACGCATGCAAATATATTTTAGACTTCCCAAAGCAACTGGTGGTGCTTCATAGGTACTTTGTTTGCATATTTTGGCATAAAAAATGTCTAAAGTAATGATAAACGAAAATGAAGAACACATATATACAGTCAAAATACTTCCAGCGACAATTACAACGATTAAAAACAAAAGTGAAGAACAAAAAAACCTACAGTTCGAAGATAAGTGCTAGCAATAAAACTAAAAAAACAAAATTGAAGAATAATGAAACATACGACTAAAATATATGCCACAGTGAGAACAAGGAAATATGCTTTTAAAAGATAAGTGGCAGTGGGAATCACAAACAATCCCGAGAAAGTGAGTATCGGAGCGTGTCAAAAATGGAGCGACAAACAAAAAACTGTGCAGTTAGAAGACAAGCGACAGCGAAAATCAGAGCGAGTCAATGATGAAAATGAAGAATAAAGAAATATTGCATTAAAAGAACAACGCATTCACAATCTGCGATGCCAACAAAATTTGGCGTGAAAACCCAGTACAAACCTAAAAAAAAATGCTATAAACTACACAACTATAGATTATAAGTCATTATGACCCTCCAACTTTCTATGTGTTCACTGGGGAGCCCTCTATTTCTCTGAAGAAATAATAGCAAACAAAGTTAGCTCATTTGGAGGTTGCCGTTTACAACAAGAATCAGTGTATACAACCTTACCATATCGAATGCCAGGGCCTTTCTTTGCAATCGGCTGCAAAGTTTTATTTCTTAACTGACATATCGACTACATAGTTTTATTTCTTAACTGGCATACCGACTTTTCTGGCAACTAAAACCATCTAAAAAGGTCCCAACTTGAAGGACACGTTTGTATTTTTCCCACGATGATTGTATTGAACCTATGGCGATGCCATGAAATCAAGAAGAGGCTCACACTGTCTATGGTTACAAAACAAGTGACAATGAGAATCAATATATACAAGCTTGTCGTGTAGCCATGCCAAGGCTCGGTCTCAAAATCGGCTACATAGTTTTTTCTGTCTAAAAATGACTAATTGACATTTCTGGCCACAATAACGATCTAAATAGGTCACAACTGTGAGAAAAAATTAATATTTTTTCATTTATTTGATTTATCTAATTGCACATTAGCATAATTATGATGCTTTTCTTTAGTTTTAAGTCACGAGGTGACAAATCAGTAACTTCAGTTGAATTAAGAAATTCTGGTGTAAATCCAAATCTTCCTTATTGTTAATTCTTCACAGTCGCACACATACTAAACTAAAACGTTTCTGCATTCCATCAAAATTGTACTTTGTCTTCTAGCTGCAGATTCTGTTTTGCCATATTTTCGTTTACAGTTTAATGTTATTTCTGCCGTTTTTCGTTCCTTATCTTTTTCTTTAGTAGTTCGGAGCCATTTGTTATCTTTTGTAATCGTGAATACGTTATCCGGGTTTCAGCGGTAGCTAGCAACTTTGTAAGAGACGATCACGCCCCATAGTAAAAAAAAATATAGTCTATAACTCCTAAAACTAGAATCAGATAAAAAACGAAGCACAGTATTAGATCCGCCTTGTCCGAAACTACTATATAAAAAACTTACCGTCTCTTGGCTTTGAACAGCTACCTGGGAACTGGAAAATCATAGAGAGCTGTATTTATGGCTCATTTTAAAGGAAATAGTGTATTTAAAAACTGTATTCAGTTGAAACTTACAGCGTGTAATAGAGGCTCTTGGTAATCCACTCTTCTTTCAATGACGCTGAGTATACACTGATAAATACAAACGTACTGCTGTTCTGTTTGGACCATATATCCTCTGGCTAATCGCATTTCATACTACATAGATATCTATATAGTCATGAACTTGAATGTGTTGAAGGACACGGTCTAAGGCGATGAAAGTGCCGGATCGGCCAACACTAGCGCTGCAATGCACAACAATAGGCTTAGATTCAAGGGCAACCGTGTCTTGGAATGATCTCGCAAAATGGACTAATGTTGTTAGGGGCTCTGGAATCCCGAAATCTGGCCAAGCCGTAAAGTGTAAATGTCTTATCAATCGAGTTACGTCACCCCTAGACACCGTGAATTCACTGATAGTCGAATCGGAGAAGAGAGATTCGTTACGGATTACAACCTGTATATCTCCATATAAAACAGGCTCCATGTCAGAAGGCCAATACCTGTCACATTTTTCTCTGCCCTTTTCAACACACCTTGTGAGCATCACAATGGCCCTGGTCCCTGATTCCCAGCACAACCTCCAAAACTCATCACGAGTAGAATGAAGAGGACCTTGGGTTACGATAAATTCACTTTTAGAGTTGGAACCCGGTACATAATTAACGTTAATATAGTCGCTTCCTTCTTGATCGTTAGTTGGCTGAAGCTTAAAACGGGAATGATCGTATGTTTCTGTACCGGTTTTTTGGTCTATTGCACGGCAAATCGGCTACTATACACGGTTGGTCACGACCAACGTTCCTAAGTTCTTCATATTCAATAGAAAACCTGAAGTCTGAATCGGTTGACAATATTCGATAGTGTCCAGCAAAATTCTTGAGCTTCACTGGACGTGATGAAGGTATAATGCTATCTGTCATCGATAATACATTGGCCTGCCTTCCGAACTTGTTTTTACTCAGACAGCCGGCTGCGGACTGCCCCTGGCGAATCAGTTCAACAAATAAAGCCAGTAAAATTAGAAGCATAATTAGAATACAATATCAAGCACAACAGCTGTGTTATAGAAATATTCTGAAGTAAAGCCCAACAGAACAGAAGACGAAATATACTTCTTTTTTAGTGTCGATAATTCTTCCATTAAGCCCGGTACTATTTGTTACAAATTCAGTATATTTTTTTGAATACGTCCAATTTACCTTCTTTAAACAACCAATTTTATATACACTTCAGAATATTTCTAATACACAGCTGTTGGGCTTGATATCTTTGTATTATAATTATGCTTCTAATTTTACTGGTTTTATTTGTTGTACTGATAACTGCTCAAGATTAGCAGCAGAAAAGTCCTTAAGCAGCGTGCAAAGGATAAAAGACCAATTTATAAGGCTCGCAACGGTAATTAAATCAACAAATTACTTGTAATACAATATGAGTTCTCAAAAAAAAAAGATAAAAAAAGAAAAATAACTAAGTGAGCTGAGTTATAAGGAGCTTCTACGAGTCAGTTCCTTTGTACCAGATTTTGTAATCGCTAATGTTGCGTCAACTGTGAAGCTATTATTTTTTTATTTCAGTTTTGCTGTTTACTTCCTTCAGAAACAACTTTTAGTTTGAATTAATTCTTTAATGAATATATTGATTCCTGTTTGGTCTTAGGTTCTGAAAATATATACAATAAACCTCACAAGCTTACCAAAATCTAACTTCGGTGAAAAAACTGAATAAATCCGTATGGGCTTTAGTGAAAATTGGGAATTAAATATAGATTTTTCTTCACACCTCTTTTAAACTTTTTTTTAATGATATAATTTTTTTCATAAAGAGTGAAAGGGGTATATATTATTCTTGACATTTTTGATGATTTGCAGATAAAGATCAAATTGGATATTTTGTGTTATTGTTATTGCAGTTTTTCTACCACAATGATGTAAAAAGTTTTAAACCTCTTACAAGAAAGTATGCTTCCATTATCTTAACTTCTTTTACTTTAACATTTTAGAGGAACTGATCATTAAATTCTTACTAGTATGAAGAATAAATATAAGGCTAACACAAGATTTTTTTTTTTCAAATTCAAAGGCTTAGTTCCCTTCCTCCAAATGGCGAATCTCTGGATAACGTTAAAACCAGTTCATGCACACCTTGACAGGAATTGTATTGAATTATATTGAATATGGGGAATTAAAACCCTAATTGCAGAATTTTTTTTTATAGATGCGCATTTCAACGACCCAACGATACCCCAGTGCCCAGCTAGCACAGAAGAAAAAAATGGTACATCAGGAATTTAAGCTTTTTTTTCAAATTTCTCGAAAGGATTTTATTGCATCACCTTTACTATTTGGATTAAGATAAAGAGCAATTATCATTAATCTTGAAGAAGTTTTGAATTTGACGAAAATATTTCTTCACTTGACAGTTGTGTTCTTCAAACTTTTTTTTTGTATTTTTACTTACGAACGGGAATAAGGGGAGGGGTATTCAATCCCACACTGTGCTTCTAATACAACTTTTTTCACTTATTACAGTTTAACCTTTCTGACTTATTAATTTATGTATTCGTCGTTTTCTTCTTTTTTTGGCTGATTTCATCATATTTTTTTCTGTGTTTTTTTTTTTTTAATTTGACTCTGAAATGCGAATGGCTTATAATGGTCTTGTTTATGGAAAGACTGTAAACCTCTTACTAACTCAAGTTCAGATGGGAAATATAGCATACGCAGCGAGTATTTTGCTTATATAAATTCCCCAGTGCAAATGAAAAGAAAAACTGTGTTAACGAAAAAAAAGAGACTAAAATTGACCCGATTTATAAGAAAATGAAAATTCCTTTTCATCTTCCTTCTACTTTTACTTTGCTGATCCTTTTAGTTCTTCGTTTGTTTTGTTTTTTTGTTGTTTACCGATACTTTTTCCTTTCAAGTTTGCATTTCTATTATTTTTTCACTCTCTCTAAAAAAAAATGAAATTTATCTTCGACTGGTATTTGTTTCAAAAGTAACCTGTAGATTTCAGAGTCTAAATGGGCAAGCCTAGAATAATATTCTATTTTGCCCCACCATCGCCGCTTAACACTGCTTTGAAAAGAAAGAGTTTGTGAACTAACATGAAACGCTGTTTCTGAACCCCCCCCCCATGATTACAATGTTGATCAGAACAAAAGTCCATTAATGTTGTCCATATAAATTTGGATAGAACACAATTCTGCTAACTTCTGATTTAACACGAGAACAATTACTAACCGTTTTTTCTACCTTAGCCGCTGCAATATTATCCTCGTCTTCATGTATTGCCTTCATCAAGCACTATCGCCTTCATGTATTTATTTGGTATGCAATACAAAGATAAGACCTTCGGAAAGCTCTTCTATCGGTTGAAGCCAACGCTTGTTCAGAATCAGTAAAACTAATGTTTCATTGACTCGGTTTGATGGTTTTTGAGTGGTTGAGGGGTTTGATGACTCGGTCACTTCTCAATTATTAATCTAAGAGTGGAAATTTAGTCAACGCATCCTCTCCACTCCAAACTGCGCTGTTTTTCTCTTAAAACTTTATCTACAATATCTCTAGGTCTAAAAACCATTCTGTATAATTGATTCTGTTTTTGTTTTGTTTTTTTCAGAAGAATGAAAAAGGATGGCGAGAAATTCTTGTGGACTTCGACAGAGAAGGTGACCAGTTCCGTTTTGTCGTATCCAGGTCTTCAACGCCAGCTTTAAAAATTTACTCTAAGGTAATGCTTCAATAAATGTTTCTTCTTCCTTGGTTCGCAATTTGTTCGGCTGCAATATATTTCTTATAAGCCCCAAAAATTCTTCAAACATTCCTCTCTGCTGCCGCCACTGTGCAAGTGCCACTAAAATATATTAGATGTGTCAGTCATGGTTGCCAGCTTGCACACTTTTTGTGTTAAGTGCACTTTTTTTTACCTAAGAAGGGAAGCAGAAGAGTGAAAATCACTCTTTTTGGGTGTTAGTTTTCATTCCCTTTGAACATCAGTAGTTGGTAACTTCGTCTGAACTGTAACTAACCCAAGGCACAGGATTACACACTTCAACAATTTTCATTTGTTGCTCATTTATACCTCAGAGGTTATGCGCGAGCTTTAGCAGCCGTGCGCGTGCAAGTTTTTTGACTTGTACTCTTTGGCCTTAATATGCCCTTCTTTTGGACGCCAGTGGTTGGCAAACTTGGTGTCAGTGTCGTATCTGAAACCTATCGGAGCTGCACTCTGCTGTTTTTATATTTCTAAAAAAATTCAACAATAAATTTTAAAATATTAAAAAATAAAAAAATTAGGGGGGATGATGGAGGTATTTAACATAATAGGTAAATGTAGGTTCTACATCTCAAAATATGTAAAGAAATCGTATTAAAGTGCCTTTTCCATCCTAAATGGGCTAGGGGGTAATCAAAAGAGAGCTTAGAAAATGGAACTAATTTTTTTACTGACCAGAGTGTCAACCCAAAGCTTCAAATGAAACTTACCATTGACCCACTTTCAACTCGGATTCCCTTGTACTTGAATTGGAACTTGAACCCACTTGAACTTGAATTCACTATAACTCGAACCAACTATAAAACATCTAAGAAATAAAATAAGTATGCCTAAGGTTGCCTCTTTCCCGATGGAGTCTGACGCTGACCAATCAGAGAAGAAAAGTAAAGAGTTACATCAAACCCAAGACGGCTGAAAATAAAGTAAAATGATAATTGATGCTTTAAAACAACCACAAATAACTATTAACAAATAAATGAAACCCAAAACATAGAAAAATTACAATAAGTAACCAGCTTCTTATTACCCAAACAAAGGTGCCACGTGAACACCCCAGTTCCATTTTCAAAAATAAAAATATAAAGAGAGTCAACAAGCTTCGTCTACTGGGGGATAATTTCTCTACCAATCTCTGTCGGAATAATCGTCTTGAATGGATGGGAGCCTCTTGCGCAAGGAAGCTTGGAGTTACTCTTCGATGCAAAAACCTTCTTCCATCGAGCTCGATTATCCCGCTCGAGTCCTGTATCAGACCCAAAGCTGAATTTGGATGGTTTCTATATGCTCGTGCCCCGAAAACGCTGTTTACACCGCTCCAGAAGATCCAGAATAGGACAGAAAGGGTGGGCTGTTCCTCTACACATGACTCGCTTTACCCTCTAAATGAAAAGTTTAATGTGGCGTCGATGGCCGTTTTCTACATGTACATAGAGTCGCCTCCCTCAGACGAACTCTCTCGCATTGTTTCTTTCTTTTTCCAACCGACAAAGCAGACACGAAGGCACATAGTTTGGTCCAATTATCTAAAGGAGAACAAGCCAAGAACCAAGTATTTGATGAAGTGCTTCATCGAACGTTGCACTTCTATCTGGAACGATATACCTGGTGCCGTGAATATAGGAATAAAAAAAAAACAGTCAATCTTAAAACAAGCATAATATACCTCAAACAGAAGTAGGGCTAACGTCCGCTATGGCTTCTAAAGCCCACAGCGTCGTTGTATTTTACCGATAGTCGCAATAACAAGTATTGGCAGTCGCAAGTAATCGCTATCACTGGAAATTCGCAGTTACAAGTAGTCAAAGTCGTAGTCACTAATAGTCGCAGTTGCAGTCTAAAATAGATCCAGTCACAGTTACGAGTAGTCGCAATAGTAGTTGAATAGTCGTTGAAATAGCAGCAGTAGTAGCCGTTGTAGCATTAGTAGAAGTACTACTGCTAGCAATAGTAGCGCTGGGATTTCCAACTTAATAACCTTGACCGTTTCTGAGATATTGCTGATATGTTCTTTTGCCAATTTGTATGGACATAAAGTGTTTTTATTCAGTTCAATCTCCCCTCATAATTCACTAATAGTTTTTCCTTAATACCTTTGGGTTTTTTGAAGACCCAGGATTAAAGATGCTCTCCTTTCTCAATAACAAAACCTATTTACATAAACATGGGCAATTTGCATGACTTAGAGCCCTTGTCCCATAGACTGTTTTGGCTTGTCATCCTGGGGGCATGGTTATTTTGGCTTTCAATTCAAGAAAATCGATGTTACACTTTTAGGGGAAGGCATTATAAAAGGGTGTGGAAGGAACAACGATGTCGTCCAGTTCACTTTTGAATCTTCAGAAGGGCACTAGAACTTCCGATTTTCCATTGACTCTTTGTCATTGATTTTTTATCATGACCAAACGAAGGGGTCTGGGGAATGAATCGCTAATATATAGAGTCCACTTAACCCTTTACTTCAGCAGTGCTCTTCTGCTGCCATTGCTCAGTCGTTTCTTAGTTATAACGAACCGCAAAATAACAGGTATTTCTACATGTTAGGTGAAAAGCCATACATTTTCTTTCTTTTCTCTTCAATTACTCTGTAGTTTACCGGGGGGGGGGGGGGGTGAATCCAAAGCATATTTGAGTCTGCTATGTCATCATGTTAAAAAAATTGCTCCCTACTCAATCCAAAATAGTGACTATAATTACCACACTCACTCTTATTACCTTTGTTATAAAAGGGTTTAATAAAAGTTTTCCTAAATCGCTTAGTACTTTTCCCACTTCAAAAACGACAATTATAATCTTCAATATTTTGTCTCTAACTTTTTAACTACTATGTTTCAGAATCAGTTTATTGATTACGAAAAATGTGGTTCAATCCCGCTTTCTAGGGCTATAATGAAAGAAAGGTTGAGATGGCTAGGCCACGTTTTACGGATGAAGGATAACAGATTACCGAAGATTGTCATTTTTGGCCAACCGTTTGGGGCTACACGGAAGGCAGGTTGTCGTTGTCTGGGCTGGGAGGATGTCATAAATAAAGATTTAAAGGAAATGGGAACTTCCTGGGAGGTTGTAAAGAAGGAGGCTTTAAATAGATTAGGTTGGAGGAAGAGCGTGCGTAGCTGTGTTGGCCTCAGGCGGCTTGGTGCTGCAGTGAGTTATTATTATTAGTAGTAGTAGTAGTAGAAGTTTATTGATTAGTAAAAAAAAAAAATTAAAAGTTTTATTACTCTATTTGTGTTGTGAAAGCAACACTGGTTTTGTCCTGTTTTTTTTTTTCTTATGCCGCAGATGTCGGCTTATTCCTGGAAACTGGTACACAGGTCTAACCTGTGCATTTTTTACGGAAAGTGTGGACCTCAGGCCGGATTGATGAATATGGCATTACATTTTGAGGAGCTGATCAAAGTATATGTCATCTATTTTTTCATACAAAAATCCCTTCATGAGATATACTAGTTTGAAAGTTTCTAGGGCTTGACAACTTCATTAGTAGGGTACACACTGAAACCAAAAATAAGCCGATACTAATTGTGAGACATGTAGGGGACTTGTAAGGAAAGGTCAGCTGTTAGCTCATAATCATCTTCGGCAGTGAAGGGTTTGCAAATTTTGCTATTTCGTGTTCCTATTATTTGTTTCCAGTATATCTGATGATAAGACCGAGTTGGTTCCAGTGGTAAGACATGTAGGGGACTTGTAAGTAATAATCGTCTGTTAGGGTACAATCATCTTTAGTGAAGAGGGGCTTGTAACTTTTGCTAGTTGGTGTAGCCTACTCATACTCACTGTAACCTAGAATCAAGTGTTTACGCAACGAGTAAAAGATAACGTAAAACAACGAGATAGTTTCGTAATAATTAATAGAGTGTCGTCTATGGTATTTTGATCCTGAAAAGTTACGGATAGCTTTATAATACCAACTAGATTACATAAGATATTGTTCCAAGTCTTGATCCGTCACGATGTCTACGATTGAAAAGGATAAAGTTCAACCGGCTGCAAAGTCAATTTAGTCTCTTCTTTCGAGATTCTTTTGTTATTGTTGTTTTTACAACGCTGAGGAATAGCCTTTGATCATGTGATTACTGATCGCGTTCTTCTTTGAACATAACGTTTTAAGAGCTTCGAAAGGCTGACAACTTCAGCGTTTAACCGGTAGCAGAGAAACTAAACCAAAGTGTTGCTTTCGCAACACTTTATTCGGCGAAGCTGGACAAAGGTTGCCGCAACACTTCACGTTGCTCAGGCATCGTAGGTCTAATTGTTATTTAAATCAAAGGGCTTGAAGCAGAAGTTTGGCCCCATACTAGTGATAGTTCTGCTTTGGATGAACCTTACGCAACTGTTTATCCTGCACTGTAAAAAAAAATTGCTTGAAGTTCAGCAAAAGTTGTTTGTAATATTTATCAACAAAAATTGAAATTTCAACAGCTGAAAATCGTTGGAATTGAATATTTAAGGCCTTATTGGATTTACCAAATCATTATTGAATATCCAACTGGTTGAGAAACAAAAATATTAGATTTACATACCAAATTAAAATTAAAGATTGTTTACTGAATTGTATTGCGAGAGCAATACTTTGGTTTTGTCCCTTTTTTTTTCTTTTTTTTCTATGCTGTCGATATCGGCTTATTCCTTGAAACTGGTAAGGGTCTAACCTGTGCGGTTTTTACGGAAAGTGTGGACCTCAGGCCGGATTGATGAATATGGCATTACATTTTGGAAAGCTCTGCAGAACTCTTGCCCGGGGCCAAAAAGGATGGTTTTTGCTTGTCCACGAGCCAGAGCCTATGGTGTGCGAAGTGAAGTGGAGTTATATAGCCTATGTCAGAGAGGAGTATCTGAAGTTGTGCAGCCAAGCTTTCGTTTCATCAAACCATGTTTCTGCTTCCGAGTGGAAAGCTCCGTTCTAGCAGGCAAGCAGGCAGGCACTACTTTCAAATTGAAGATGGATTAAAATCTATATGTATTAAATATATGCGGCAGTTACCCGGCTCCAGAGCCATTATATCTTCTTTGATTGATAAATAGAAAAATTTACAGAAGCAAAAAAGCGGCATTTTCCCACGGGTCCGAAAGTGCTGCCGTGATTTTCGCTGGGTTTATCATTTGTTTTTTTGGACTTGGGATTGAGGTAGAGAAATGTTATCAGATTTACCTCTTAAACTTTAAAAGTTCTGTCATTGCTAAAGAAATTGGAGCTTATCCTTTGCTTCTTTCTAAGTGGTGACGTTAGAAATTTGGCCAACGGCAAAAAAAAAATCAACTTTTGAACTAAGACAGATAGAATTTTTTTTTTTTCGACGGCAGTAGATAGCTCTTGATAAGCTGATCAAAGTATATGTCACCCATTCTTTGGTAGAAAAATTCCTTCATGAGATACACTAGTTTGAAAGTTTCAAGGGGTTGACAACTTTAGTAGTAGGGTACACACTGAAACCAAAAATTAGCCGATACCAATTGTGAGACATGTAGGGGACTTGTAAGGAAAGGTCAGCTGTTAGCTCATAATCATCTTCGCCATTGAGCGGTTTGAAAATTTTGCTATTTGGTGTACCTATTATTTGTTTCCATGGTATTTGATGGTAAAACCGAGTTGGTTCCAGTGATAAGACATGTACGGGACTTGTAAGTAATAATCGTCTGTTAGGCTACAATCATCTTTAGTGAAAAGGGGTTTGTAACTTTTGCTAGTTGGTGTAGCCTACCCATACCCACTGTAACCTAGAATTAAGTGTTTACGCAACGGGGACAAACCATAACGTAAAACAACGAGACAGTTTCGTAATAATTAATAAAGTGTCATCTATGGTATTTTGATCCTGGAAAGTTACGGATAGCTTTATAATGCCAATTAGATTATATGAGATATTGTTCCAAGTCTTGGTCCGTCACGATGTCTACGATTGAAAAGGATAAAGTTCAACTGGCTGCAAAGTCAATTTAGTCCCTTCTTTCGATATTCGTATGTTATTGTTGTTTTTTCAACGCTGAGGAATAGCCTTTGATCATGTGATTACCGATCGCGTTCTTCTTTGGACATCATGTTTTAAAAGCTTCGATACGCTGACAACTTCAGCGTTTAACCGATAGCAAAGAAACGAAACCAAAGTGTTGCTCTCGCAACACTTTATTCGGCGAAGCAGGACAAAGGTTGCCGCAACACTTCACGTTGCTCGGGCAACGTAGGTCTAGCTACCAGTAAAATCGTCATATTTGGTGACAATACATTAACTATGGCAACCCTGATTAACAGATAGTGAATTTAAGCGATATCTTATTCTCATTTCTATTAGCCAATGGAAATGTCAAAATAATGAACATTTCCATTGCCGCTTGGGTTAGATCTGACTCATCCCAACTGGTCATAATAACAGCAGTGAGCGGTCCTCAATAGTGCTTCCACTTTTCGATTTCAGTTTTCCCTATTTTCATACCAATTTTCCCTAGAAGTCCTCGTGTTTATGTCTGATTTCTCCCTATTTTTCTCCCTAGAAAAAAGGATAGTTTGCCCTAGATTTCCACAGAATTTACATGAGATCTTTTTACTTCAGATAATGATAACATATAACATCTTTTACACTAACGAGAACACATACAAAAGTTCAAACTGAGATCTTTTTACTTCAGATAGTGATAACATCTTTACACTAACGAGAATACATAAAAAAGTTCAAACAAGTGTCATCTCCAGCACTTCATCGCACGTAGCGTTTGCCTTCGTCTTGAAGCCAGCGACAGCTTTCGGTATACTGACAGTTGATTTCTTCGTTTTACCTTCGTTTTTCAACCAGTAATTGACTCGGATCAGTGAGACTAGGGTGACGTTTTCGAGACTATTTCTCATGTCTGTTTTGATCAATTTCAGGAGGCTGAACAAACGTTCAGCTGGAACGTTGCTAAAAGGTAACGAGAATATCAGCGAAATGCACTTCCGCAGTTCCGGGTACTTGATTTCGCCACTGCTAGTCTTCAGACCAAGTATTTTCTTCCAGTATTGTTCAACTGACAGGTCTCCAACTTGGACATCTCCCAAATGAAGCTCAGTGACATCAGTCATTGCCTGTGACCTCCATTCTACGTTCGTTTTCTGGAGGGAACACTTTCCTGTTAGAACAGGAAATCTCACAAATAGTGGCCTTAGAGATCTTGGGTTCAAATTTCTTGCATTCCTTGGTTCAACTAAAGCCAAAATGTCATAAATTTCGTCCTCAAACTTGAACCGGTCTTTGATCTGCTTGATCAGGACTATATAGTAGTTTCGACACGACTGGTAAAAGAGATCAATGTTATCACTTGGCTCTTGAGCATCCTCGAGTTCTTGCATGGAATCGGTTGCAGCTATTCCCACATATGTCTGGTTTAAAGGCAGGTACTCACTTGAAAGGTAAGGATCCAGTTCAGTAAACGAACCAACACTGCGAATATCGTCCAGTTTCATGAAGTTAGACGCAACATCATTCACAAGTTTGCTGACACTAAGCTTCAGGGAGTGAAGAAGTGGGAGTTCGGATTGAAAAACTGCATTGAATTCGTTGGAGAGGCCAAGAGAGTAGTCCATGAATTCAAGGTATGGCTTTGTCAACTTGCTTTGTAATGTTGACAAGATAAGGTCATTTGTTGCAGTTGGGTCTTCAAACGTGATTTCTACGAAATACTGAATAAGAGCAATCAGTCGCTCAATAAGCATCTTCACACAGGCCTGAAGGGATAACCAACGGGTCTGTCCCGGAGCAAGAATTCGGTGTGCTTCGCATCGAAAGAACTCCTGAAATTCGGCGAACTTCTCTCGTCTGGAAGCGCTTCTGGAAAAGAGGACATAGATATTTCGCGCCAAGTCTTCGAGTGTCTTGGGAGGTGACAAGCATGCATATGACGAGCATAAGTGAATAAGATGGCATGAGCATTTCACATTCAAGATGTGTGGCACCATGGCTTTCATAAGGGTTGAAGCAGATCTGTTGGCTCCAAACATGACGTTAGTTGTATCTGCACAAAATTCAACAATATTTTGCCAGGGAATCGAGTTTTCTTCAATGACTTACTTGATGCGGTTAGTCAGGCCCTCAGCCGATCCATCACTACACTTAACCATATCCAATACTTCGACATGAAGTTTTCGATCTTTCTCGCTAAAAAATACAACCATGATAGCTAGCTGTTTATCAATAGTACGATCAGTGATTTCGTCAATTATCACAGAGAAAAAAGTGGTTTTGAGCAGCTCGACTAACTGGTTCTGTAGCACCAACGAAAAATTATGTCGCAAAATATTTGTAGCTTTCTGTTTACCCAATATGACCCCTGCCAGGGCCTGGTCTTTGGGAAATAACTTTCTGAGGAGAGGAATCAAGCTGTCTGCAAGACGTAATGGCAGATTATGTTCTGCCAAAAATATGCAGATGCGCTGTTCAATTTCTTTGGAATGACTGCCTAGAGTCAGAAGTTTTTCAATGCTGCCAGACTTCGTCTCGATTTCACTGCTTGCTTTTATATGCTTCGTCAACTCTGATTTCCCACAATACACATACTTCAAACAGAACTTACAGTATGGTATATAAGTCTTTTTCTTTGACTTGTTTGACACTCTTTTCTCTATCCAATTTTTACACATTGGTAACTGAAGCCACTTGTCAACAAACTTTTGCTCGTATGTTTTCTTTTGGGAATTCTGCCCTGAACCCTACTTTTTTTGGAGGAGTCACCAGGAGGTGAACTTCAGGAACATCATCATCTTCGTCATCCAGTCGTCTTTCGGGACTAGATACAATTTGAAGATTATCTTCCTTTGAGTCAGTACACTGGCTTTCAGACGAACTTTGCATGTCAATGATCTCGAGAAAAAGTGTTTTATTAGTGATCAAAACTAGTCTATTTCTATAATTACTTGTACAAGGGTACACAATAACTACATCATGCTAAACTATGCTCATGGGTATTAAGGTGCATATCCTCAATTAACTTAAAATACCTCATGTATAATTCAAGTTTGCAGTATGGAGAACGGATGGACCGAAAGTTTGCAATGGTTGCATTTCACTAGTTCGCAAAAATCAAAACGAAGTATGCCTAGCTTGATAAATGATAATTAATTATTTATTATGTTGTTTGTTGGTTGGCTTAGAAAATGATTGACTTTTACTACTGCACGCCAGCAAAAACGTAGGTTTTTCCATTAGTGCAGTAGATGTAAATAGTAAAGAGTTAAATTGTCTTTATTAATAAAGTAAGTATCAAAGTAAAGTATCTTCAGATTTGGAACACCACTTTAAATGGAAAAAGAAATTTGTGACCCACTTCTTCATTAGAAGAGCTTTGCTTTGATGTCTTCTAACCTAGGAGGGACCAACACAACCAAAAACAACACAAAAGAAGTTTCTCCGTAAACCTAGCTTAACAAAATACTTTAATTTGCTACTTTCACATTGCTGCAGTCCAAGGTAAAACAGTAGATTTTACATGATTCCAAATGGCAAGTGGCAGGCAAGTGGACATGAACAAAAGACTAGACTAAATATTATTGTGTGAATCATCAGATTAAAAATAAGGGTACTCACAGCTAGTTTTAACAGAATGCAGGGTCCTTTATAGACAGTATGGATTGCAACTTTTCTTTTTTATGGATTGCAAAGCCACAGTTTGCACCAACACCAGCATCTGTCCCTAAATTTTGACACATAAACCACAGTCTGCTCATGTTGTATAGGAGGGTGACCTTAGATCAGTGTCTTTCAGGACGTACTTGGTAGAAATAAGTCTTTCAACTTCCGTAAATGTCTTGTATACTTTCTTCTATGATCAGATTGTGGCTGGAGCCTTGTTTTTTTTAGCTAAGCAATAGAGAGTGCCATTTTGTGTCAGGATGAAACATCAGCGCCTGCCAATTATCAAGTCAAAAACTGTTCTTTCATGGTTTAAATCATATTTTCTTACTTCATAATTAAATTTAAGCCCTTCTGACCTGTTTAAAATTAATGTAGTCACAAAATCAATTAAAATATTCATTTTTTAAGTAGCAGAATTGCTTTTTCTTTTTTACTCCTAAAGAGGTCAGATGTGCTTTAACTGGACTGTACAATCATAGAAGGGAATGTATAAAAGTGAAAGAAAATTTTAGAATTGAAAAATTATAGTTTCTGACCTTTCAGCCATCAACCTAAGGTCACCTCCATGGGCAGTTGGTGCTGCCCAGGCTCCCGGCTAAGGCAGCTGGTGCTTTATTTGGATAGTCCCCTATGGATTTGCAGATAGATGACCACGGGAAAAAGAGGTCACCAGCAGATTGAAAGAATCCCTAATGCTAAGTGCATAGGTCGCATGCTCCTATTCTATAATTGCTGCCTAACCAATACTCTTTATGTTGGGCAGTTTACACCCAATCAAAGGCATTGCTTAAAAATAAACTAAATACTAGGCTACCTAAACTAAATTACTAAATACCTAATGAATGAAAATCCAAGGGATTAAAGTCGTCCCTTCCTAATGAATGTCATTCCACGCTTTAGCTTTTTTTGTAATTTCGCGCTGATCTTTGCAATATAAGCCTTTGTTGCGACATAAGTATCTTCAAGAAGACTGAGCATAATCTGCAATCTATAAGAATTTGTCAGCCTTCGTTTGAAAAATTCGAATTTTCCCTGAAGATCCCTAAAAACCCTTACTTAACCCCAGATTTCCCTGAATCCCTAGATTCAAAATAAGTGTCCCTAAAAGAAGTGATTTTCCCCTAAAATAGGGTAATCTCCCTAGAAGTGGAAGCCCTGGTCCTCAATAACCTGGATCTGACATAAGCAAAATTCTGTCGTTCTCCCGCTCAGAGAGAAGCATAGAATCTCTCCGGGGCTTGTTATTATCTGAACAAGGCTGTTCATTAATAACACTCATGCCCTGTCTTGGTTTTATCTAGAGATGGTCAAAAAAGATTGTTTCTCTTTGATTAATACACTATAACTATTCCACTATCAATACGAAATTAAAAAATCCTATAATATTTTTCCATTTCTTCAAAATATTCATTATAAGCTAAAAATGGTTGTACTTTAATTTATGTGTGCACATTAGAAGGTCTGTACATAAATTTACTTTAAATGGCAGCCAAGCCAAATTTAATATGATGTTCAAGAAACTTCCATCTATAATTGAGATCCAAACTATTTTTATTAATAAAACCCATTTATTTGAGAAATGCATTTTTATGCTGTTAAGTCTATAAATATTGATATTTTGAACAATTTGTTGAGCTTCAAACACGAATCACAGTCTCAACAAAAAGTTGGATTTTTTTTACTGGTTTAAAATCCAGCAAAATTTTTTGTTGGAAATCCAATTTTCTTACAGTGTGTGAGATTCACATCAATGCCTTAAACGAACTTACCTAACGCTAAAAGTGTCATCGATGGTATTTTTAAAATTTTTTTAACGATTAGAGAATAATTTTGAAACAAATTTGTTAATTTTAAACGACCATTGCCAACTGAGTATAAAGTGTCAAATTCTTCATCATCTGTTAAGTTGAATTCCTAATTATGCATCCGGACCGGAGTATAAACTACTTTGATTTCATTTTGGATTTATATATTCATAATTCGCACTTTTTTTGGGTAAATAAGAATTCTTTTTATACTTTTTTTTTATAATGATCTTCCTTCATTGAACAACCAAATGAAATTCTTGTCCCTCACCATCCTCCCTAAACTGTCGTGGATCAGCAACCATGTTTTTGTGAAGTTTTAATTTTGTGGATTGCTCTTTGTGGGATACAGGTTTGTAGGAGGGGGTATAAATTGATTAGACTTTTGCTTCTTTTCTGGAACTAGCACCACTACAGGAATCAATTTCTTTTAAATTCATATTCAGACAAAAGAAAACTGTCTTATAACTCAATTTATTACTTTTAGTTTCTTCCTGCTTCATCTCTAAAAGAAGCAGAAATAAGTCCACAAAGCATTCTTATTGCAAGGGATATAGCACGAAGGATACATGAAGAAGGTGGAATAGCTTTAATTACCGATTATGGACATAATGGAACAAAAGGGGATACTTTTAGAGTAAGACGTTTTTTTCAATTTCAACATTATTGTGATTTTGTGAACTTCTTGTGCTTTAATTTTAAGCTGAAAATCAGGTAACAAAAACGAAATTGGCTGTCTGCAGCAACAATACTAAGGGCAAGCAATAGTAAACTTCAGCGATAATATTAAACCTCAGTAACAATAGCAACGACTAAATGTAATAAAATGGTAAAATAAAAAATTCCAAAGAAAAACGAAAAAAGGTTCTACCACTTGGTGGTGGTTTCTCTACTGGATAGGTGTCATAGCAAACTAGATATAATACGCAGCAGAGGGGATCAAGCTATTGATTTAGAAATTACTGCATATAATCATTCTTAACTAGCCTTTAAAAAACAAATCGTGGCACTTCGCACCATAATTTTACCATCTCTTTTTTTACCAAGTGCCTAAAACATCAGGGGGCACGGGGCGTCCCTCTTCCCTCTCATATGTGACGGCCAAGCCTGCTTGGCTACCCTAAATTAAGTCTGGGTATGCTCAAATTCAAAGTAAAAATTTCTAGGAAAGTAAATCCCTACATCAGAGCCGTTAGAGTGGAGTCAATTTGGGGGAGGGGATAAAAATTAGGGAAATACCTGCTTAAAATAAATAGAAGCTCTCTGTTTATTCACTGGTGTAAATACATTTTTGGGATTCTTTTTTAAAACTTATTTCAAAGAATATTTTTTTTTTAGGTAATTACCTAAATATCCCTTGAGAATTTTTCTTTCAGTAAGTCATCAAGTGGAATTCTCATAGTGAGATACTATAATGTTTTCACGTGACAAAATTTACCTTGTTCTATTAGAGCTCGGATTAAAAGCATCATTTTATGTGGTATGGGGCTGTTGCTCCACGCGAATCGAATGTTGAACTTGGTATATAAATAATTTAGATATGATGGATCGTCTAAAGCAGGGCTTCTTAAACTTTTGTAATTCCCGACCCCATTTATGATTGCGAGTTTCTTAACGACCCCAACAAATATAAAAGAAAAATAGACTAATATTTTTGGATGATATATTTATTAGGTAACAATATACATGTGCATATGAAAATAAATAAATTTAGAATTCGTTTTGAAACATATAAAAATCTAAAATTGAAATTTGAAAAAAAATGTTATAGAAATGTTTTTATTAGTTTCAAAAACAAAAATGAATTCTGACCGTCTTAATTCTCTCGAAGATATCCAAGTAGTTGCGTGGTAAATATTAAATTAAAGTTTACGTTAAAGATTTAATGATATGGATATGCGTGTTTTTTATTGCATAACAAACAAATCTTGGTGTAATGTTTGAAACTGCTGGACGTAAGACCTCTTCAACAATTTTTATCGCTGAACGATATTGGGATTTAATGTGTGTTAAAGCTGAGAAAGTAACTTTACGTAGATATGTGGTTTTGAATGGCAGAAGTACATTTAACACCATATCGGCGATTGTGGGAAATTCAGTTCTAGTTCCGGTCCAGAATTCAGTCAAGGGCTTTTTTTGGAATTGTAGTTTTAAGTTTGAGTCACACGAAAGCTCAGCAAATTCCTCTTGAGCTTTAAGTGGCAGATGATCAAACTCACTTAAACCAATCCAAAACGGCTTTTGAATCCAAACTACTTTTTGTAAATCAATATTTAATATAAAATGTGTCCGGAACTGTATTTCTAGCGTTTTTAAGTGATCAACAATAGTTTTTGCAATACAAGTTTTACGATGAATTTTCTCAATTACAAAATTGTCGACACTGGAAAACATTTCGAACGAATTTTTTTCGACCCTACTTTTCCAAATGCTGATCTTTTTAATAAAACTTTCAATTTTATCGTTTGAAGTAAATATATTGCAATTTTTTCCTTGAAGAGACAAGTTAAGATCGTTTAACTTCGCAAAAATATCTGACAAATAACACAGCTTGGATAGCCACAAGTCATTTTGAAAAAAAGTAGCAAATTCACATTTTCGTTCAGTTAAAAATATTTCGATCTCGTCTTTAATAACAATAACCTTTTTAAACTTTGACCATCTTGCTTCTGCATGTAATAACGAAGTTGCGTAGTTGGAAACCGTATCCTTACAGAGATTTGAAAATAAGCGACTGTTAATGGCATGGCTCTTAATTAAATTAAATATGAAAAAAACAAGTTTTTTTAACTGAAAGTAAGGAGCGACATTAAAACTTAAAACGAACAGAAATTACTTCGTATATGAAAGGGGCTGCTTCCTCATCAACGCCTCGGTCTTTACGCCAAAGTTTGACTCTTTCTCTCAACTCTTCTCTTTAAAACAGTAAAAAACTTTAGTATAAAGAGCGGGGCGTTGATGAGGAAGCAGCCCCTTTCATATACAAAGTAATTTCTGTTCTTTTTAAGTTTTAATGTCGCTCCTTAATTTCCGTTAAAAAAAAAACTGTGTTTTATTTAATTTCTGAACGTTTTTGAATCAATGCATGTTTTTATTTTGGCTCTTCGTAGATGAATAATTAAAACGAAATTTGCATATTTATTTTTTTTGGCTAAATGGCTTTCTCATAGTTTTGATCGAATGATTTTGAGAAAAAAGAGCGGGGGAGGAAGCCTAGTTGCCCTCCAATTTTTGGGTTACTTAAAAAGGCAGCTAGAACTTCCAATTTTTTATGAATGTTTTATTAGTAAAAGATATACGTAACTTATAAATTAGCTTACGTAACGGACTTTTGTATTCTCATGTTTTTATTACATACTAGCTGTTGGGGTGGCGCTTCGCGCCACCCCAACACCTAGTTGGTGGGGGCGCTTCGCGCCCCCCCCCAAGCCCCCCCGCGCGCGTAAGTCGTTACGCGCCATAATAGTTACGCGCCATTGTAGTTGTGTCCCTATGTCCCACCTGTGAATATAGATATATATATATATATATATATATATATATATATATATATATATATATATATATATATATATATATATATATATATATATATATATATATATATATATATATATATATATATATATATATATATATATATATATATATATATGGTTTTAACTACGTAAAACTTGCGAATATACAACATTCTTTGCTGTCCCATTGTCTTTGCATATAAATAGATTGTCAGGTTTACCGACTCTTGAACATGCAACATATAATGGTCCATGGGAAAACAATCTGTATTCAGATCTATACCTCATGATTCTAATGATTGCCCTTGAGCTTTGTTGATGGTGATTGCTAATCGACCATTCCCTGTCCCGGTGTCCCGGTCGTCATTTATATCCCCCTGTTTCCCCCGGTGTCCCCGTTGTAGTTGTGTCCCTGTGTCCCGGTCGTCATTTATATTCCCTGTGTCCCGGTCGTCATTTGTATCCCGGTGTCCCGGCCTGTATATACATTCGTTTTTTAGTTTTGTTTTTCTCCTTTATTTTTTTCCTTTTTTTTTCTTTTTTAGTTTATTTAGATTTTTAGATTTTTTAGTTTTTTTATTAGTTTTTAGTTTTTTTTTCTTTTTAGTTTTTTTGTAGTTTTTACCTTCTTTTTAGTTTTGTTAGTTTTTTTTTTACTTATGTCCTGGTCGTCATTTATACTCCCTGTGTCCCGGTGCTTTGTTGATTGCTAATCGAACATTCCTTTTGTCCTGGTCGCTTTCTCTTTGAGTGTCGTCATTTATTTTTTTCTTTTTTAGTTCTTCTAGTTTTTACCTTTTTTAGTTTTTTTTAGTTTTTTAGATGAAAATTTTTTTTAGTTTTTTCCTTTTTTTCTTTTTAGTTTTTTATTGGTTTTTACCTTTATTTTAGCTTATTTTTCAGTTTTTTCCTTTTTTTTAGTTTTTTTTTATTTTTTATTTTTTTTAGTTTTTTACCTTTTTTTAGTTTTTTTATTTTTTTTAGTTTTTTAGCTTTTTTACTTTTTTTATTAGTTTTTAGTTTTTTTTGTAGTTTTTGCCTTTTTTTAGTTTTTTCAGTTTTTTTTTTAGTTTTTTATTGGTTTTTACCTTTATTTTAGCTTATTTTTCAGTTTTTTCTTTTTTTTTTAGTTTTTTTTAGTTTTTAGTTTTTTTAGTTTTTTACCTTTTTTTAGTTTTTTTAGTTTTTTACCTTTTTTATTTTTTTTATTAGTTTTTAGTTTTTTTTGTAGTTTTTGCCTTTTTTTAGTTTTTTTAGTTTTTTAGCTTTTTTCATTTATACTCCCTGTGTCCCGGTGCTTTGTTGATTGCTAATCGAACATTCCTTTTGTCCTGGTCGCTTTCTCTTTGAGTGTCGTCATTTATTTTTTTCTTTTTTAGTTCTTTTAGTTTTTACCTTTTTTAGTTTTTTTTAGTTTTTTAGATGAAAATTTTTTTTAGTTTTTTCCTTTTTTTCTTTTTAGTTTTTTATTGGTTTTTACCTTTATTTTAGCTTATTTTTCAGTTTTTTCCTTTTTTTTAGTTTTTTTTTATTTTTTATTTTTTTTAGTTTTTTACCTTTTTTTAGTTTTTTTAGTTTTTTTAGTTTTTTAGCTTTTTTACTTTTTTTATTAGTTTTTAGTTTTTTTTGTAGTTTTTGCCTTTTTTTAGTTTTTTCAGTTTTTTTTTTTAGTTTTTTATTGGTTTTTACCTTTATTTTAGCTTATTTTTCAGTTTTTTCCTTTTTTTTAGTTTTTTTTAGTTTTTAGTTTTTTTAGTTTTTTACCTTTTTTTAGTTTTTTTAGTTTTTTACCTTTTTTATTTTTTTTATTAGTTTTTAGTTTTTTTTGTAGTTTTTGCCTTTTTTTAGTTTTTTTAGTTTTTTAGCTTTTTTCATTTATACTCCCTGTGTCCCGGTGCTTTGTTGATTGCTAATCGAACATTCCTTTTGTCCTGGTCGCTTTCTCTTTGAGTGTCGTCATTTATTTTTTTCTTTTTTAGTTCTTTTAGTTTTTACCTTTTTTAGTTTTTTTTAGTTTTTTAGATGAAAATTTTTTTTAGTTTTTTCCTTTTTTTCTTTTTAGTTTTTTATTGGTTTTTACCTTTATTTTAGCTGATTTTTCAGTTTTTTCCTTTTTTTTAGTTTTTTTTTATTTTTTATTTTTTTTAGTTTTTTACCTTTTTTTAGTTTTTTTAGTTTTTTTAGTTTTTTAGCTTTTTTACTTTTTTTATTAGTTTTTAGTTTTTTTTGTAGTTTTTGCCTTTTTTTAGTTTTTTCGGTTTTTTTTTTTAGTTTTTTATTGGTTTTTACCTTTATTTTAGCTTATTTTTCAGTTTTTTCCTTTTTTTTAGTTTTTTTTAGTTTTTAGTTTTTTTAGTTTTTTACCTTTTTTATTTTTTTTATTAGTTTTTAGTTTTTTTTGTAGTTTTTGCCTTTTTTTAGTTTTTTTAGTTTTTTAGCTTTTTTATTAGTTTTTAGTTTTTTTTGTAGTTTTTGCCTTTTTTTTAGTTTTTTTAGTTTTTTAGCTTTTTTATTTTTTTTATTAGTTTTTAGTTTTTTTTGTAGTTTTGCCTTTTTTTAGTTTTTTCAGTTTTGACGTCACCTGATCCAGTTTTTTCAGGTGACGTCACCTGATCCACAGATCCACACACAGACAACTTATTTTTATATATATAGATATGAGGGGGTTCAACTCCTCGTCAGTACCTCGCTCTCTACACTAAAGCTTAAATTTTGTCCCAATTCATTAAGAATGACCCGTGAATCACAAAAGCCGTAGAATAAATAGTTAAAACTACTAAAAATACTTTAGCGTAAAGAGCGAGGTATTAGTAGAATGTGAGCTCCTCATAGGCGTAATAATTTCTGTTCGTTTTAAGTTTTAATGCCGCTCTTTACTTCCAGTTGAAAAAACTTTTTCATATTTATTTTATCATTGTTTTTTTTAAATAATGCTAGAAAATCCTGCGTTCCCTTCATGGAAATTTTCTTCCCCCATGACAAATTCCTCGATTGAAAGTTCCCCCAACATATCCCCCTATTCTCAGCCCCTCCCCCATCCAAAATCCCCTTGAAAACGTCTGTAAACTTCCCAATAACCATTACTATATGTAAGCACTGGTCAAAGCTTGTAACGCCCCTCCCACGGGGACTGTGGGAGAGTAAGTCGTCCCCAAAGACATAGTTATAAGGTTTTTTGACTACGCTTAATAAAATGGCTCTCTCAGAATTTTAATCCGTTGACTTTGGGAGAATAACTAGCGAGGGAGGGGGCCTATGTGCCCTCCAATTTTTTTGGTCACTTAAAAAGGGTACTAGGACTTTTAATTTCCGTTAGAATGAGCCCTCTCGCGACATTCTAGGACCACTGGGTCGATACGATCATCCCTGGGGAAAAAAACAAAAAAGAAAAACAAACAAACAAATAAACACGCATATGTGATCTGCCTTCTGGCAAAAGAAACGAAATTCCACATTTTTTTTAGATAGGAGCTTGAAACTTCTACGATAGGGTTCTCTGATACGCTGAATCTGATGGTATGGCTTTCATTAATATTCTGTGAATTTTAGGGGGTGTTCCCTCCTGTTTTCTAAATTAAGGCAAATTTTCTCAGGCTCGTAACTTTTGATGGGTAAGACTAAACTTGATGAAACTTATATATTTAAACTCAGCAATAAAATGCGATTCTTTTGATGTAGCTATTGGTATCAAAATTCCATTTTTTAGAGTTTTGGTTACTTTTGAGCCGGGTCGCTCGTTACTACACTCGCGACCCCATAATTTTGCTACGCGACCCCAAATGGGGTCGTGACCCATAGTTTAAGAAGCCCTGGTCTAAAACGTCATGTTTATAAACAGGCAGCAAAAAATAGACTCGCACAATGGAAGTTACAAATACTTGACAGATTGCACAGCAAATGAGACGTGCGTGGTATGCTATGCATAATCTTTGACACATCTTACTACTTATAATCTCTGGCTTCTAGGAGCATGTTTGTTTATCAGTTTGTTCTTTGCTAGTAACAGTTTTTAGTTGCATAGGAATAAAAGCACTAACGACTGTACAGATAAATTGATCTACTTAAAGCCAATATTGCATCCTTAGAGTTGGAAAAGAATTTCGCTTCATCTGACAAAGACGAAATCTTCGCCCGGAATAATATGTGATTTGTGTCCGTTTCTTATTAAAGTATGAATATTCAGTTTTATGGTCGTTTTTTTAATAATTAAAAGCTTCCTGTTTACACACAGGTTTTACGATGCATATTTCACAGAATCTTATTCAGTTTGGAATTTTCTAAAAAGTCTCCAAGGTGTTATCATTTTAAACAGACATATCCAGGTGCGTATCCATGGGTCATTTCAGTGACACGTGTGCCCCTTCCCTGAAGGTAAAAAATTACGCCAATTACAGAATTTGAGATAATAGAAATATCCACGGGGGATCTAAATCTTTATCGGTGCACCCCCAAACATTAATTTTGCATCTGCCCCTGAACATATTAGATGAAATTAATATAGAGAAGTAGCGGGAATGTTTTCACGTGACAAATTTAACCGTATTTGGTGAAAACTTAGATTAAAAATGACGTTTTAAGTAACATATGGCCATTGTTTAAAGCTAATCAAATATGGGACTTGTTACATAAACATTTGGGTGTAAATAATCATCAAAACAGAATATTTCTTGATAGGCGCATCAAAAAGTCTTATGTAATTGCTGTATATTCAACGGAGTTTATATAATCAACAAGACGTGTGTAACGTGGACCACATCCTGGACAGGATGGTAAGATAATAAGACTAGTTTTTTCTGGAGAAATCTCCAAATTATTTCCAGGCCATGTGAATTGTGACGCAGAATTGGAATTCGGAGTTGTACACTAATCACTTACTTTTGTGTTTATACCTCCTGATCAATACCACTGGGGGAGAGGAACTTTTCGAGTGTTTAAACTTGCAAAAATTGATAAATTATGGTTTTTCTATAAATCATTTATTGATAGTCTTGTATATTGATAAGTGCATAGTATCCATGGGTAATTTCTTTTCGGCAGGTGGTGGTAGAGTGGGTGTGTCATTGGGTTAAAATTAACCAAGTTGAATTCATAAAAATTATTTGAAAAAACCCTGTTTATCAATGAAAGTCAGCTTTCCAAAGTCAATGAAATTCATCGTTAAGCATGTATGAAGTCCTCAGGAAAAGAACGGTTTTTATGCCCCAGCAGCGGGTCAATATGGACCAGTATGTTATACAATGAAAGGAATGCTTTTACATCATTATATAGTTTCCTGCCTATTCTTAGGGGGGAGGGGTTGGGTGAATTATTTGGTAAAGGAAGCGGTGCCTAAGGTCTAAAAATTTTGTTTTTAAGCCAATAGGCTAAGCTCCGAATAAAAGCTCCTTCAGACCGCTATAGAAGACGGTGAGAATTTTCCCACTAATTCCCCATTACTTGGAGTTGGTATTATTGGTACTGCCTCTACAGTATAGACTGAGTGTCCAGTATCGGGACTATAAGGGTAACTGATCTCCTCTTATTGCAGGAACAGCAGTTTTGACGAAATAAGATAGACTTTAGACATTTTTAGCATTGTGACGAAAAGTTTAACTCTTTTGTCAAGAGTGAGGTCTGAGAGGGGTGGCAGCCAATCTTTGTATCGAAAATAATTCATTGTATTTCCTAAAATTAAATTAAAAAACAGAGGTTTTTTTTTAACTAAAAGTAAGGAGTGATATTAAAACTTAAAACGAAAAGAAGTTATTCCGTATATGAAAGGGGCTATCCCCTCTTCAACGCCCTGCTCTTTACGCTAAAGTTTTTTATTGTTTTATAAAGTAGAGTTGTGGGAAAGAGTCAAGCTTTAGTGTAAAAAGGGGGGGGGGGTTGAGGAGAGGACAGCATCTTTCATATACATAATAATTTCTGTTCGTTTTAAGTTTTAATGTCTCTCCTTACTTTCAGGTAAAAGAAATGTTTGTTTTTTAATTTTAATGTCTGAACGTTTTTGAATTAATTTAGGTTTTAATTTTGGCTCACCATACATGAATAATTAAAATAAAATTTGTATATGTTTTTTATATTTTTGGCTAAATGGCTTTCTCAAAGTTTTGATCTGATGATTTTGTGAAAAAAGGGGCGGGAGAGGTGGTCTAGATGCCCTCCAGTTTGTTTGACTAATTAAAAATGCCACTAGAACTTTCAATTTTATTTACGAACTTTTTTATTAGCAATAAATACACGTAACTTACAAATTAACTTACGTAACGCACTTATATATTCGTATATTTTTATTACGTATATGAGGGGGCTCGCCACCTCGTCAATATCTCGCTCTTTACACTATAGTTTGAATTTGTTCAAATTCATTAACGATGACCCCTGACTCACAAAGGCCATTTAACTAGAATAAATAGTTCTTTTAAAATTACTAAAAATACTTTAGAGTAAAGAGCGAGGTATTGAGGAGGGACGAACCCCCTTATTTACGTAATAATTTCTGTTCGTTTTGAGTTTTAATTTTGCTTCCTACTTTCACTAGAAAAGAACTTTTTTTATATTTAATTTCTCAACGTTCTGGAATTGGTGCAGGTTTTGATTTTGGCTCATCGTTGATTTTGGCTCATCGAAAATTGCGTATTAATTTTACTTCTTTTGGCTAAATTGCTTTCTCAAAGTTTTGATCGGACGATTTTGATAAAAGAGACCGGTAGAGGGGACCTAGTTGCCCTCCAGTTTTCTTTGGCAACTTAAAAAGGCATCTAGAACAGTTAATTTTATTTAGCGAACATTTTTATTAGTAATAAATTTACGTAACTTACAAATTAACTTACGTAACGAGCCTTGAAGTTTGTATATTTTTATTATGTATATGAGGAGGTTGGCCCCTTATCAATATCTCGCACTTTACACTAAAGTTCGAATTTCGCTCCAATTCTTTAAGAATGACCCCTGAATCACAAGGGCCGTTCAATTAGAATAGATAGCTTTTTCAAAATTACTGGAAATACTTTAGCGTAAAGAGCGAGGTATTGAGGAGGGGACTGAGCCCCCTCATATACGCAATAATTTCTGTTCGTTTTAAGTTTTAATGTTGCTCCTTACTTTTAGTTGAAAAGCTCGTTTCTTTATTTAATTTCGTATTGTCTTTTTAAATAATGCTGGAAAATCCAGCACCCCCTTCATGGATATTCTCTCCCTCCATGATAATTTCCTCCATGAAAAGATCCTCTCACGTAACCCCCTCCCTCCGAGCCCCCCACCACCAAAAAAAATCCTCCATGAAAACGGCTGTATGCTTCCCAATCACCAATACTATAATATGCAAAGTTCGTAATTTGCAGCCCTTCCCCCAGGGACTGTGGGGGATTAAGTCGTCCTAAAAGACATAGCTATTAGAATTTTTGACTATACTGAACGAAATAACTATCTCAAAACTTTGATCTGGTGGCTTTAGGAAAAAATGAGCGTGGGAGGGGGCCTGGTTGCCCTCCAATTTTTTTGGTCACTGAAAAAGGACACTAGAACTTTCAATTTCTGTTAGAATCAGCCCTCTCGTGACATTCTATTACCACTAGACCGATACGATTTTCTGTGGGGGAAAAACAAACAAACAAAAACAAATAAACACGCATCCGTGATCTTTCTTCTGGTAAAAGATAAAAAAATTCCACATTTCTGCAGATAGGAGATTGAAACCTCTACACTAGGGTTCTCTGATACGCTGAATCTAATGGTGTGATTGTCATTAACATTATATGTCTTTTAGGGGATGTTTCCCCTTTTTTCAAAAATAAGGCAAATTTTCTCAGGCTCTTAACTTTTAATGTGTATGAATAAACTTGGTGAAACTTAAATATTTAAAATCAGCATGAAAATTTGATTCTTTTGATGTACACATCGGTATTGAAAGTTCATTTTTAAAGTTTTATTTACTATTGAGCCTGGTCACTCCTTACTTACAGCTCGTTACCACGAACTGTTCGAATTTAATTCACTCTAATAAGGCCTTATACTCAAAATACTGTTTGTCAAAGCACTGCACCGCTAGGTTTGATTTAATTTACTTCATTATTAGGTGAGAGAGCATCTGCCCAACTTGTCATTATGCTGTTTCTATTCAGAAATAAATGCGTTTAAATAAATAAAATTATTCTAATTCTTATTTTTAGGGTTTCAGGAATCACCAGCTTCATGACCCCTTAGTGGACCCTGGCACAGCAGATTTGACTGTAGACGTTGATTTTTCACTAATCAAAAAGGCTGTATCTGAAGAGACGGATACATCCGTGTTGGTCTATGGGCCAATCACACAAGCTAGGTTCCTCTCCGGGTTAGGAATTGAACAGCGACTTCAGGTAAGTCCGACGTTGTTTACGTGGACATCAAATTCTTAAATACTTTTGAACCTGGTTGTTCCATGGACTTAAATGTATATTTAAAAAAATATCTTTAACAAACCAAAATTTTTGTCAGGGCATAAATTCTATGGTCCCAAAGATCAGCTCCAACCTACATATTTGTTAGTAGGACCGATGTTAAGGGAATGAGAGGGGGGCTGGTAGTAAGAAAAAAGGCTATCTGATTGAAAAAACGCTTAGTTAGCTATTGTAATGTTTTGTACTTTTTCTAGAAAGTATCTAAAGCGCCAAAGATAGTGGAAATGAAATTAGAGTGTTTGAATCAGTTAAGTGAAAACTTGTTCAACCATAAAATTGGGAGTTGAATTTCATTGCCATTTTCGTTAGAAGTCCCATGTCATTTTTAAATACTCGAGATCCTTACATTAAGAAATAAGTGTTTGAGCTCGGGGGTTAAAATTATCGTTGAGATTGCAACTATTCAGAACCGAGAGCACCTGAAATAAGTTTTTTCGTATGCCGTGCTGAATTTTATCTCATACTTTTCATCCTTACAGTCAGTTGACGAGTAAACAGAATACGTAATTGTCGAATTAATCTTCGCTACAACGAAAATGTCGTGGATGTATAAACTATATGCATGAGGTTAGCTCTTAACTGTGACGCTATAAGAAGGACAACGTCTTCCACTATTAGCCACTGGAGATGGAAACAGTTTTTTCCAACAATTCAGCTCAAGTAAACCAAAACCCTCTTTCGAGAGAAAATATTCTTCTAAGCAGATAATGTCACAACTACGTGATAGTTATTCTAGAAGAGGTCTTCCTAACGCAAATGTTCTAGGAAAGAATTTGAATCACAGAACAAGTCACTTTTTAAGTAAATCTGTGCGACTGGACACTTGAAGCGTATGGAGGTGGTACGATATAGGCTGCATTTCATAGGCTTTTACACGGAGTGGCTTTTGTTTTCGGATGTTCACTTGAACATTTTGCGCATTTTGAGTGAAGTTTAACAAAGCTTGGTGGCATACCTGTATTGCTGGAAATTACAGTATTGCATTAGCAGGAACTTGAACTCAATGAAAGGCCTGTGCTCATAACCAACTACTAAACTGTAATGAGTGGCTTGTCTGAGATGTGAATTTTTAGCAGATTTCACCCGTTATGAGCATGTTCTACTTAGCTCAGAGCAGTTTACTACTAGCAACATAACATCATCAGCTTTAAGGCTTTCAGAAATAATGAAAAAATTCCAAAGTATGATGGGCTTTTCATTTTAACTTCCAAAGGCTGGCCATGAGTAGTGAGAGACTGCGATACCGATTGAGTATCGGTCAAAATGAGACTCCAAGCATTCTTTCGGGACTTTAATTCAAAAATATGATCACTGATATTGCCACAAAACTTAATTTCGAGTCTTTTCGCGATTTGGGATCGTTAAAACCTTTTTTTTTGGGTTCTTCAACAGTACCTCATAGGTCGGTTTTGACTTTTTGAGTAAGTGTAGCATTTTTTTCACTGGTCAATTCAGGCACCTCGTCAGATTAAAAAAATAATACGTCAAGGTAGGACTATTTTGCTTTCATCACATAGATTGCTAATCATATTTCTGGCATTATAAATCATCTTTTGCCAATCTGGAGCATGTTTGGAAAATTCAACCTCAGTCCACAGCATTTTCTAGGCCTCAAGTATTGCATCAGTGGCAAAAAAGTATGAAGCAGTTTTTGCAATATCAATGCGAGCGTTCACTGATTTTCTTGATCAAAATAAGAAGTTAAACATTGCATTCCTGGTCAATATCTCACCCACCATCATGGTGTTTAACGAAACGCATACACACAGCGTTTGACTGACGCAACTGAAATTGAATGCCGCAAAATTTAAAAAATCCAACTAGATGAGGAAGCGGGCAATTTCCCATCTTCTGCTCTTCTAATTAGAATTTTGGGTAATATGGGAAAACAATGTTTTCCCAACTGTCAACAATGAACCCTAGGAAATAATAATGAACAAAAATGTTAAGTGTTTCAAGAGGAGGTAACTGTAGCTGGCTTATCAGATAGTTCGTGGTAACGAACTGTAGTAAGGAGCGACCCGGCTGAATAGCAACCGAAACTCTAAAAAACGGAATTTTGGTAACAGTAGTTACATCAAAAGAATTGTATTTTAATGCTGAATTCAAATATATAAGTTTCATCAGATTTAGTTGTACCCATCAAAAGTTACGAGCCTGATAAAATTTACCTTATTTTAGAAATAAGGGGAAACACCCCTTAAAAGTCATACAATCTTAACGAAAATCACACCATCAAGTTCAGTGTATCAGACTACTTTAGAAGTTTCAAGCTCCTATCTAGAAGGATGTGGAGTTTCGTATTTTTTTGCCAGAAGACAACTTTTTTTTTCTTTTTTTTTAGGGGTGATCGTATCGACTCAGTGGTCCTAGAATATCACGCGAGGGCTTATTCTAAAGTAAATTAAAAGTTCTAGTGGCCTTTTTAAGTGACCAAAAATTTGAGGGTACCTAGGCCCCCTCCCACGCTCATTTTTCCCCCAAAGTCGCCAGATCAACATTCTGAGATAGCCATTTTATTCATCATAGTCAAAAAACCTAATAACTATGTCTTTGCGGATGACTTACTTCCCCACAGTCCCCATGGGAGGGGCTGCAAGTTATAAACTTTGACCAGTTTTTATGGCACTTGGTATTCACCAAGTGACATATAGCAATCGCAAATTCTGTCGGTCTGTCGGTCCCGGTTTTGCTACTTTAGGCACTTCCAGGTAAGCTAGGACGATGAAATTTGGCAGGCGTATCATGGACCGGACCCGATTAAATTAGAATAGTCGTTTTCCCGATTTGACTATCTGGGGGGGGGGGGGGAGTGGGGGGCCCGTTAATTCGGAAAAAAAGAAAAATTGAAGTATTTTTAACTTACGAACGGTTGATCAGATCTTAATGAAATTTGATGTTTGGAACGATATCGTGTCTCAGAGCTCTTATTTTAAATCTCGAACAGGTCCGATGAAATTGGGGGAGTTGGAGGGGGGGGAACCTAAATGGTGATATTAGGGGGGAGTTGGGAGGGGGAAACCTAAGATCTTGGAAAACCCTTAGAGTGGAGGGATCGGGATGAAACTTGGTGGGAAAAATAAGCACAAGTCCTAGATACATGATTGACATAGCCGGAATGGATCCGCTCTCTTTGGGGTGGTTGGGGGGAGGGGTAATTCTGAAATATTAAAAAAAATAGGTATTTTTAACTTACGAACGGATGATCGGATCTCAATGAAATTTGATATTTAGAAGGATATCGTGTCTTAGAGCTCTTACTTTAAATCTCGACCAGATCTGGTGACATTGGGGGGGGGAGTTGGGAGGGGGAAACCTAAAACTTGGAAAACACTTAGAGTGGAGGGATCGGGATGAAACTTGGTGGGAAAAATAAGCACAAGTCCTAGATACATGACTGACATAACTGGAACGAATCCGCTCTCTCTGGGATAGATGGGGGGGTAATTCTGAAAATTAGAAAAAATGAGGTATTTTTAACTTACGAACGGGTGATCGGATCTCAATTAAATTTGATATTTAGAAGGATATCATGTCTCAGAGCTCTTATTTTAAATCCCGACCGGATGTGGTGACATTTGGGGGGGGGGAGTTGGGAGGGGGAAACCTAAAACTTGGAAAACACTTAGAGTGGAGGGATCGGGATGAAACTTGGTGGGGAAAATAAGCACAAGTCCTAGATACATGATTGACATAACTGGAACGGAACCGCTCTCTTTGGGGTAGTTGGGGGGGGGGGGGTAATTCTGAAAAAATAGAAAAAATGACGTATTTTTAACCTACGAAGGAGTGATCGGATCTTCATGAAACTTCATATTTAGATGAACCTCGTAACTCAGATGAAATCTCTAAGAAATTTTAAAATCAACCGGATCCAGCGTAATTGGGAGGGAGGCAGTTGGGGGGGGGAACCGGAAATCTTAGAAAATACTTAAAGCGGTGAGATCAGGATGAAACTGGATGGGAAGAATAAAAACCTGTCTAAGATACGTGACTGACATAACCGGATCGGATCTGCTCTCTTTGGGGTACTTGGGGGGGGGGGGTGTTAATTGTGAAAAAATAAAAAATATCAGGTATTTTTAATTTACGAACGGGTGATCGGATCTCAATGAAATTTGATATTTAGAAGGATATCGTGTCTCGGAGCTCTTATTTTAAATCCCGACCGGATCTGGTGACATTGGGGGAAGTTGGGAGGGGGAAACCTAGAATTTTGGAAAACACTTAGAGTGGAGGGTATCGGGATGAAACTTAGTGGAAAAATTTGCACAAGTCCTAGATACATGATTGACATAACCGTAATGGATCCGCTCCCTTTGCGGTAGTTGGGGGGGGTTAATTCTCAAAAATTAGAAAAAATGAGGTATTTTTAACTTACGAACGGGTGATCAGATCTCAATGAAATTTGATATTTAGAAGGATATCGTGTCTCAAAGCTCTTATTTTAAGTCGCAACCGGATCTGGTGACATCGGGGGAAGTTTGGGTTGGGGGAACCTTAAATGATGGAAAACGCTTCGATTGGAGGGATCATGATGAAACTTGGTGGGAAAAATAAGCAGAAGTCTTAGATACGTGATTTACATAATTGGAACGAATCCGCTCTATTGGGGGGGGGGGGAGGGTTACTTCTGAAAAATTAGAAAAAATGACGTATTTTCATCTTACGAAGGAATGATCGGATCTTAATGAAATTTCATATTTAGAAGGACCTCGGAACTCAGATCTCTTATTTTAAATCTCAACCGGATCCGACCGTAACGGGGGGGGCAGTTGGGGGGTACCGGAAATCTTTGAAAATACTTAAAGCGGTAAGATCAGGATGAAACTGGATGGGAAGAATAAAAACCTGTCTAAGATACGTGACTGACATAACCGGATCTGCTCTCTTTGGTGGAGGTGTGGAGGGGTAGTTTTGAAAATTGATGTATTTGTAACTTACGAAAGGGTGACCAGATCTTAATGAAATTTGATATTTAGAAGGATCTTGTGCTTTAAAGCTCTAATTTTAAATTCCGACCAGATCCTGTGACATTGGGGGGATTGGAGGGGGAAACTGGAATTCTTGGAAAACGTGAAAACTGGGGTATTTTTATCTTACATGTAGGTGATCGGATCTTAATGAAATTTGATATTTAGAAGGAATTCATGTCTCAGAGCTCCTATTTCAAATCCCGACCAGATCTTTTGACATTGGGGGGAGTTGGAGGGAAAAATCTTGGAAAACACTTTTGAGTGGAGGAATCAGATGAAGCTTGGTGGATAGAATAAGCAAATATCCTTGATACGTGATTGACGGAACCGTACTGGATTCGCTCTCTTTGGGGGATTTGGGGGGGAGGGGTTCAGTGATTTGGCGAGTTTGGTGCTTATGGACGCGCTAGGACGATGAAAATCGGTAGGCGTGTCAGGGAGCTGCACAAATTGACTTGATAAAGTCGCTTTCTTAGATTCGACCACCTGGGGGGCTAAAGGGAGAGGGAAGAAGGACATCGTGACTCAGAGCTCTTATTTTAAATCCTGACCGGCATTAAGCCTCTTATTTTCCATTTAAATCAATCCGTTGATTCATAGAATTTTGTTAGAGCTCATATCATATGATCTCTTGGCTCTTAGCTCTTCATGCCTCGTCACAAGTGCCATATGAGCTTTAGCTCTTGTTACATATAGTAATGGTTATTGGGAAGTGTACAGACGTTATTAGGGAGATTTTTCGGTTTGGGGGGAAGGTTAGAGGGGGGGGGGGGGTACGTAGCAGGATTTTCTATGGAGGAATTTGTCATGGGGGAAGATAATTTCAATGAAGGGGCGCAGGATTTTTTAGTATTATTTAAAAAACAATGAAAAATAAATATGAAACGTTTTTTCAACTGAAACTAAGGAGCAGCATTAAAACTTAAAACGAGCAGAAAATATTAAGCATATGAGGGATTCACCTCCTCGTTATACCTCGCTCTTTACGCTAGAGTATTTTTAATAACATCAACTGTTTTTTCTAGGCCTTTGTGATTCAGGGGTCATTCTTAAGGAATTGGGACAAAATTTGAGCTTTAGTGAGGTATTGATGAAGTGATACCTCACTTCTTTTAAAGAAGTGAGGTATCACTTCTTTAAAAGAGTGAGGTATTGATGAGGGTGCCAATCCCCTCATATATGGAATAAAAACATGCGAATATAGAAGTTTGTTACATAAGTTTATTCGTAAGTTACGTATATTTTTTGCTAATGAAAACGTTCGTAAAAAATTAAAAGTTATGGTTGCCTTTTTAAGAAACCAAAAAATTGGAGGACAACTAAGCCTCCTCCCACGCTCCTTTTTTCTCATAATCTTCCAATCAAAACTATGAAAAAGCCATTTAGGCAAAACAAAATTAATATGCCAATTTCGTTTTAATTATTTATGTGCGGAGAGCCAAAGTCAAAACATGCATTAATTCAACAACGTTCAGAAATTAAATAAAAAACAAGTTTTTTATTAAACTGAAAGTAAGGAGCGACATTAAAACTCAAAACGAACAGAAATTACTCCGTATATGAAAGGGGCTGTTTCCTCATCAACGCCCCGCTCTTTACGCGAAAGTTTGAGTCTTTCTCTCAACTCTACTTTTTAAAACAGTAAAATACTTTAGCGTAAAGAGCGGGGCGTTGAGGAAGAACAACCTTTACTTTCAGTTAAAAAAACTTATTCGGTAGTTTTCGGCTAGTATATTAATTTAGATTTGAATATGCTTTGGAAGCATATAAAAATGGATAAAACTATCCATTTTTAATTTATTTTAAATAAAATTGGGTTAAATTTAACGTGGGTGAACAAACTGGCTCTCGAGATCTGGTTTCAAATAAACGTAAAGCTCTATCTTCACTATGACTTTGATTAAACACCGTATTGTTCACTTCATTTGTTTTCCTGGGTAAAGACCGCTTCAAATGTGCCTGTATTGCCTTTTCAGCTTTAAAAAGCACCAATGGAGATTGCAGCTTTCAGAGAAATTACGAGCAAATTTGCATGAAAAAGCCATAATGGAGACATTTTTTAAGGCCGTGATTAAGTGATCTGATGGAACTCAAAAATCCCATGTTTGTTCGGTATAATGCTTTTGAAGTATTGTTATTTTAAACAACACATGACCACTTGGGGCAAGTTGATACGGAAGTCTGAGGGCAATTTTCTGTGTATCAACGTGCCCCAGCATAATTTTACGGTGATTCTACATTTTCAATTGATGAGCATGGTGCGAACATATAAGAGGAACATGGATAAGAGCACACCACCAATATAATACGAGAGACATCTACAGCTTAAGAAATCGACAAAGCGACGTTTTCTTGATTTGTTAAAAGAAAAATGAGTCAGATGGCACGGAACTGACAATAGCTTGTTGATTCTGATTAGTATGTACCATGAGAACATGTAGGCGATTATTGTGGAGCCAACATTGAGTTTAGCTTTTCTATACATAATTTACATTGTACTCAATAAAAACGTTTATACCTTGATTTATAACCACCTATTGATTACAATCCTTTCAAAATATTAATCGCTGTTACCACAGTACCAACTTGCCCCATATTGATATCAACTTGCCCCGATCTGGGGTAGATCGGTACATTTTGACCTGTTCACTAAAAAACTTATCTATTGCTTAGTTTTTACCAAAATAAAATAAATTTTTATAATATGGTGCATAGGCTTTAAGAATAGTTTTTTTTATGGTCTCAAGTACCCCCACTATACCTTAAATACCATATATCTGCATTTTTGAAGGCTAAGGAAAGCTTTCTAATAATCCACATGCAATGAAGTTCTAGTACCATTTTTAAGTGACCAAAAAAACTGGAGGGCACCTAGGCATCCTCCCACGCACATTTTTCCTCAAAGTCCCCGGATCAAAATTTTGAGATATTCATTCTATTCAGCCTAGTAAAAAACCTCATAACTATGTCTTTGGGGATGACTTAATCCCCCACAGTCCCCAGGGGAGGGGCTGTAAGTTTCAAACTTTGACCACTGTTTACATATAGTAATGGATATTATGAAGTGTACATACGTTTTCAGGGGGGATTTTCCGCGTTGGGGTGGGGGTGGGCCAGAGGAAGGGGTTACGTGGGAGGATCTTTCCATAGAGGAATTTATCATGAGGGAAGAGAATTTCCATGAAGGGGACGCAGGATTTTCTAGCATTATTAAAAAAAAACAACGAGAAAATAAATAATATTTTTTCAACTGGAAGCAATGAGCAGCATTAAAACTTAAAACGAACATAAGGCATTACGTATATAAGGGGGTTCGTGTCCTCCGCAATACCTTGCTCTTTACGCTAAAGAATTTTTAGTAATTTCAACTATTTATTTGGCTTTTGTGATTCAGCGGTCACTCTTAAATATTTGGGACAAAATTCAAGCTTTAATGTAAAGAGCGAGGTATTGACGAGGGGGCGAGCCCCATCATCTACGTAATAAAAGTTCACAAATATAGAAGTTCGTTACGTAAGTTAATTCGTAAGGTATGTATGTTTATTACTAACAAAAACGTTCGTAAAGAATAAAAAAAAAATATAGTTGCATTTTTAAGTAGCCAAAAATTGAAAGGCAACTAGGCCTCCCCCTCCAACACCTTTTTTTTATCAAAATCGTCCGATCAAAGCTATGAGAAAGCCATTTAGCCAAAAAAATTAATATGCATATTTCGTTTTAATTATTCATGTGCGGTGAGATGAAATCAAAACATGCATTAGTTCAAAAACATTCAAAAATTAAATAAAAAAAAAGTTTTTTTAACTGCAAGTAAGGAGCGACATTAAAACTTAAAACGAACAGAAATTATTCCATATATGAAAGGAGTTGTCCCCTCCTCAACGCCTCGCTCTTTACGCTAAAGTTTTTTTTATAGTTTTAAAGGTAGAGATGTGACAAAGCGTCAAACTTTAGTGTAAAGAGCGGGGCGTTGAGGAGGGGACAACCCCTTCCATATGCGAAATAATTTCCGTCCGTTTTAAGTTTTAACGTCGCTCCTTATTTGCAGTTAAAAAAACTTGTTTTTTATATTTAATAGCAAACAAAGGTAACTAGACCTACGTTTCCCGGGCAACGTGAAGTGTTGCGGCAACCTTTGTCCGTCTTCGCCGACTAAAGTGTTCTATCCGATTCTTCGCTATCGATCAGTAATCACATGATCAAAGGCTATTCCTCAGCGTTGAAAAAACAACAACAAAATAGTATCGAAAGAAGGGACTAAATTGACTTTGCAGCCAGTTGAACTTTATCCTTTTCAATCGTAGACTAAATTGACTTTGCAGCCAGTTGAACTTTATCCTTTTCAATCGTAGACATTGTGACGGATGAAAACTCGGAACAATATTTTATATAATCTAGGTGGTATTATAAAGCTATCCCTAACTTTTCAGGATTAAAATACCATAGGTGACATTCTATTAATTATTACGAAACTATCTCATTGTTTTACATTCCCGTTTGTGCTTGTTTCTTCACTATCGATTAAATGATGAAGTTGTCAGCCTATCGAAGTTTTTAAAACGGTATGTTCAAACAAGAACGCAATCAGTTATATCACATGACCAAAGGCTATTCCTCAGCGTTGAAAAAACAACAACTACAAAATAATGTCGAAAGCAGGGACTAAATTGACTTTGCAGCCAGTTGAACTTTATCCTTTTCAATCGTAGACATCGTGAAGGATGAAAACTTGGAACAATATTTTATATAATCTAGTTGGTATTATAAAGCTATCCGTAACTTTTCATGATTAAAGTACCATAGGTGACACTAATTATTACGAAACTACCTCATTGTTTTACGTTATCGTTTGTACCCGTTGCGTAAACACTTAATTCTGTCAGATTTAAAGAGATCGAATACAATGTGCACCAATTTGCACAAATTTCTAGCCCAAAGTGAACAGATTCTTACTTACAAGTTCCTCTCCCTTGATAGACATCAAGTTCATCGGAAACAAATAAATTGGTACACCAACTAGCAAAAGTTGCGAACCCCTCATGGCTGAAGATGATTGTAGCCCAACAACTGATTATTACTTACAAGTCCCCTACATATCTTACCACTGGAACCAAATTGATTTAACCATCGCCCAAAGTGAACTGACTCGCTTGAATAATCAAATGTATCTGAAAATATCAGTATGAAAAGACATTAAATTGCTTAAAGAGCGTAAACAACTGTACAACCTGGACTGTCCTTTAAAACTAGAATAATAAGAGAAGCTAAAGCAAAAGGCATTGGAAAATTGTCTGTAGTGATAAAAATCCAAAATGAAAAAGAAAGAAAAAATGAGGATTTGAAGATAAGCGACAGTGGAGTCAAAATTCGCCAAAACTGAAAATGATAGTTATGATAATTGGGTTTGAGATTCTTAGATAGATAAAATCATCAATGCTTACCATGCCTTTGTTTAAAAAAAGAATCGGCGATATGTATATCATAATTACAAAAGACAAGCCGGGGCAAAAGTCAAAGTTCAACATTTTATAAAAGCTCCAATCGATGAAATATCTACGAATAACAGCATTAGAATTTATAAGGACGTTAGCCAAGAACCTGATACTGCATCATCCTCTGTTAAAAGAATAAAGGTTTGGCGTTAAAGCTAGACCAATAAGGACAGTTAAAGCTGCCCTTATTGGGTTTGGGATTCTGAGATAGATAAGGTCAGCAATGCTTACCATGCCTTTGTTTAAAAAAAAGTTTCGGCGATATGTATTTCATAATGACAAAAGACAAGCCGGGATAAAAGCCGAAGTCTAACATTTTATATAAGCTCCAAGTACAGAAATAGCTACAAATAATGACATTAGAGTTTATAAGTACGTTGGCCAAAAACCTGATGCTGCATTAGCCTCTGTTAAAAAACAAAGGTTCGGCGTTATGTTTTTCATAATTACAAAAGACAAGCCAAGGGAAAAGTTAAAGGTCCAATAACAAAAAAAAAGAACGTAATTTTACAAAGGTGCTAATTCTAATTTAAGATTATTTAAAACGTTTAAGGGGTGGGTTGACGTAAATAAGGCACAGATAAACGTGGTTTGAAAACAAGTGAAAGTAAGAATCGCGACAGCTAACGATAAGGGCATGGAAAAAACGACAGTAGAATCACATAAAATTTTAAACGAAATTTTTAACAGTGATCTGTGGTTGGAAACTGGAAAAGATGCATTTGTTATCTATAACGCCTTAAAAAATTCAATGAGAGTATATATGAATCGAAACTGATAAAGCAAAAGCAGTGGAAAAACTTTCAGGTAAAGATGAACAAAAATGGACAATGAAATCTAGGGTTGAAAACAAGGAAAAGCGATGACTGGCCACAAAAACGATCTAAATAGGTTAGGACTTTAAGAAAAATTCCCATTTTTCACTGGGTGGCTATATCGAACTTGTGGTGACGCCATGACATCAAGAAAAGGTTCCAATTGTCTGCCGTGTTAGAAGAAATCGCTTTGTAGCAATCGGGATCCCAGTACTATATATATATATATATATATATATATATATATATATATATATATATATATATATATATATATATATATAGTACTGGAATCGGGACAACGGGACACAAATGAAGACCGGGACACAGGGGATATAAATGACGACCGGGACACTCAAAGAGAAATTACAGACTGGGACACCGGGACACAAATAACGACCGGGGCACAGGGACACAACTAAAACGGGGATGCCGGGGGGGCACAGGGGGATATATAAATGACGACCGGGACACAGGGAATGTTCAAGGGCAATCATTAGAATAATGAGGTATAGATCTGAATACGGATTTTTTTTTTCCCATGGACAATTATATATTGCATGTTCAAGGGTCGGTAAACCTGACAATCTATTTATATGCACAGACAATGGGACAGCGAAAAATGTTGTATATTCGTAAGATATAAGTATATAAGGCTTTGACCGGGACACCGGGACACAGGGACACAGGGAATATAAATGGACACAGGGAATATAAATGACGACCGGGACACTCAAAGAGAAATTACAGACTGGGACACCGGGACACAAATGATGACCGGGATACAGGAAATATAAATGACGACCAGGACACAGGGACACAACTACAACGGGGACGTCGGGGAGCAAATGGGGGATAGATAAATGAAGACGGGGACACAGGGAATGTTCGATTTGCGATCACCATTCGCAAGTTTTACGTAATTAAAAACATATAAATATCTATTTATCTTTGTATAGGGACACAATTACAATGGCGCGTAACTAATATGGCGCGTAACGACTTTAGAATAATGAGGTATACATCTGAATACAGATTGTTTTTCCCATGGACAATTACATGTTGTATGTTCAAGAGTCGGTAAACCTGACAATCTATTTATATACACAGACAATGGGACAGCCAAGAATGTTGTATATTCGCAAGTTTTACGTAGTTAAAAACATATATAGATATCTATCTATATTCACAGGTGGGACACAGGGACACAACTACAATGGCGCGTAAATAATATGGCGCTTAACGACTTACGCGCGCGGGGGGGCTTAGGGGGGCGCGAAGTGCCCCCACCAACTAGGTGTTTGGGCGGCGCGAAGCGCCACCCCAACAGCTAGTATATATATATAAATAAGTTGTTTGTTTGTGGGTCTGTCGAGTGACGTCATGTTTGTGTGTCGACTGACGTCATGTTTGTCGACCGACGTCATTATAAGAATTGAGCTGTATGTCGTCATGAAATTGTTTGTCAACTGACGTCATGTTTGTCGACTGATGAAATTACAGACCGGGACACCAGGACACAAATGACGACCGGGACACAGGGAATATAAATGACGACCGGGACACTCAAAGAGAAATTACAGACTGGGACACCGGGACCCAAATAACGACCGGGACAAATAAATGACGACTGGAACACTCAAAGATAAATAACAGACAGGGACACCGGGACACAAATGACGACCGGGACACCGGGACACAGGGAATATAAATGACGACCGGGACGCTCAAAGAGAAATTACAGACTGGGACACTGGGACACAAATGACGACCGGGATAATGGGAATATAAATGACGATCGGGACACAGGGACACAACCACAACGGGACACCGGGAGCAAAGGGGGTATATAAATGACGACGGGGACATAGGGAATGTTCAATTAGCAATCGAGGTGGGACACAGGGACACAACTACAATGGCGCGTAACTAATATGTAACTATGGCGCGAAGCGCCACCCCAACAGCAAGTATATATATATATATATATATATATATATATATATATATATATATATATATATATATATATATATATATATATATATATATATTCAGTACCGGGAGCTATAGCGGATCTGCGTGCGAAATGTGTTAAGTAAAATTATTCTGTATCTTATGAATTAAGAATTGTTTTCTGATTTCAAACTGCCCAAATACTTAACCCCCCCCCCCCTTATGTGTAAATACATAGCCCAAGTTATATATTTCTCATCTATTCTATCACTTGTGTTCGTCATGTCTCACGCTAAGCTGAAAGAGACAAACGAAGAAACCGGTTTGTTCTAAAGTTTTAAATAGCGTAAACTTGAGTGAGTGGCGTATAATACACAAGTACCGAATTTTCTTCCCCCTACAGAAAAAAACTCAAATAAATTCTCAAATCGGGAAAATATTATTTTTTACCGGGAGCATATATATATATATATATATATATATATATATATATATATATATATATATATATATATATATATATATATATATATATATATATATATATATATATATGTATATATATATATATATATATATATATATATATATATATATATTTATATATATATATGTATATATATAATATATATATATATATATATATATATATATATATATATATATATATATATATGTATATATATATATATATATGTATTTATATATATATATATATATATATATATATATATATATATATATATATATATATATATATATATTTATATATATATATATATATATATATATATATATATATATATATATATATATATATATATATATATATATGTATATATATATATGCATTTATATATATATATATATATATATATATATATATATATATATATATATATATATATATATATATATATATATATATATATATATATATATATATATATATAAATACATATATAAATATATATATACATATATATATATATATATATATATATATATATATATATGTATTTATATATATATATATATATATATATATATATATATATATATATATATATATATATATATATATCTGTATATATATATATATCTGTGAATAGAGATAGATATAAATATATGTTTTTAACTACGTAAAACATGCTAATATACAACATTCTTCGCTGTCCCATTGTCTGTGCATATAAATAGATTGTCAGGTTTACTGACTCTTGAACATGCAACATATAATTGTCCATGGGAAAAACAATCCGTATTCAGATCTATACCTCATTATTCTAATGATGTGTCCCTGTGTCCCGGTCGTCATTTACATTCCCTGTGTCCCGGTCGTCATTTGTGTCCCGGTGTCCCAGTTTGTAATTTCTCTTTGAGTGTCCCGGTCGTCATTTATATTCCCTGTGTCCCGGTGTCCCGGTCGTCATTTGTGTCCCGGTGTCCCGGTCTGTAATTTCTATTCGAACAATCCCTGTGTCCCGGTCGTCATTTATATATCCCGCCTGTGCCCCCGGCGTCCCCTCATTTTACAATTAAACATTTTTCCGTGAACAAATGTCTTAAATATCTTGAATGACGTCACCGTCAAAGCAAAAATGACGACAACTAATTTCATGACGTCAGTCAACACAGAAACATGACGTCACCTGATCCACAGACAGACAGACAGACAACTTATTTTTATATATATAGATATATATATATATATATATATATATATATATATATATATATATATATATATATATATATATATATATATATATGTTTTTAACTACGTAAAACTTGCGGATATACAACATTCTTCGCTGTCCCATTGTCTGTGCATATAAATAGATTGTCAGGTTTACCGACTCTTGAACATGCAACATATAATTGTCCATGGGAAAAACAATCCGTATTCAGATCTATACCTCATTATTCTAATGATTGCAATTGAGCTTTGTTGATGGTGATTTCTAATCGAACATTCCCTATGTCCCAGTCGTCGTTCATATATCCTCCCTGTGCCCCCCGGTGTCCCCGTTGTAGTTGTGTCCCTGTGTCCCGGTCGTCATTTATATTCCCTGTACCCCGGTCGCCATTTGTGTCCCGGTGTCCCAGTCTGTAATTTCTCTTTGAGTGTCCCGGTCGTCATTTATATTCCGTGTGTCCCGGTGTCCCGTTCGTCATTTGTGTCCCGGTCTGTAATTTCTCTTTGAGTGTCCCGGTCGTCATTTATATTCCCTGTGTCCCTGTCGTCATCTGTGTCCCGGTGTCCCGGCCTGTAGTCTCATCTTATAATGACGTCATATACAAAGCCTTATATACTTATAATGACGTCATATGCAAACCCACAAACAAACATGCAAACATACAACTTATTTTGATATATATATAGATATAGTTTCTTTTCTAGTTTTTTCTTTTTTAGTTTTTCTTTTTTTAGTTTTGCAGCTTTTTTAGTTACGTGCCATCGTAGTTGTGTCCCTGTGTCCCACCTGTGAATATATATATATATATATATATATATATATATATATATATATATATATATATATATATATATATGTTTTTAGTTACGTAAAACTTGCGAATATACAACATTCTTCGCTGCACCATTGTCTGTGCATATAAATAGATTGTCAGGTTTACCGACTCTTGAAAATGCAACATATAATTGTCCATGGAAAAAAAATCCGTATTTAGATCTATACCTCATCATTCTAATGATTGCCTTTGAGCTTTGTTGATGGTGATTGCTAATCAAACATTCCCTGTGTCCCGGTCGTCATTTATATTCCCTGTGTCCCGGTCGTTATTTGTGTCGCGGTGTCCCAATTTGTAATTTCTCTTTGAGTGTCATGGTCGTCATTTATATTCCCTGTGTCCCGGTCGTCATTTGCGTCCCGGTGTCCCGGTCTGTAATTTCGTCAGTCGACAAACATGACGTCAGTCGACAAAGAACTTCATGACGGCATAATGCTCAATCCTTATAATAACGTCAGTCGACAAACGTGACGGCAGTCGACACACAACCATGACGTCAGTACACAGACAAACAACTTATTTATATATATATATATATATATATATATATATATATATATATATATATATATACATATATATATATATATATATATATATATATATATATATATATATATATATATATATATATATATATCTATATATATAAAAATAAGTTGTCTGTGTGTGGATCTGTGGATGGATCAGGTAACGTCATGTTTCGGCTGACGTCATGAAATTAGTTGCCATCATTTTTGCTTTGAAGGTGACGTCATTCAAGTTATATAAGACATATGTTCGCCGTCATGTTTCGGCTGACGTCATGAAATTAGTTGCCATCATTTTTGCTTTGAAGGCGTGACGTCATTCAAGTTATATAAGACGTATGTTCGCGTAGAATTCTATTAATGCTTAAGTTTATAATGACTGATGAAGATGCTCAAAGAGTCTATGCCAAAAAACTTGCTGCTGATAGAGAAAGTCAGAAAAGAAAGCGTGCCGAGGAACTACCAGAGCAACGCGAAAGCAGACTTGCTGCTAAAAGAGAAAGTGAAAAAAGAAGGCGTGCCGAGGAACTACTAGAGCAACGCAGAAGCAGACTTGCTGCTAAAAGAGAAAGTGAAAAAAGAAGGCGTGCCGAGGAATCAAAAGACCAGCAGGGAAACAGGCTTGAGGCTGATAGAGAAAGAAAGAACAGAAAGCATGCCGAGGAACTACCAGAGCAACGCAGAAGCAGACTTGCTGCTAAAAGAGAAAGTGAAAAAAGAAGGCGTGCCGAGGAACTACTAGAGCAACGCAGAAGCAGACTTGCTGCTAAAAGAGAAAGTGAAAAAAGAAGGCGTGCCGAGGAATCAAAAGACCAGCAGGGAAACAGGCTTGCTGCTGATAGAGAAAGTAAGAAAAGAAAGCGTGCCGAGGAATCAGAGCAATCTGAAAGTTATCGCCTGGCATTCAGGTACAACCCAGTCGATGATTATAGCTTGAGTAGATGTGTTCAAATCGGGACAATGTCTAAAATTTGTCCCTATTGCAAGGCCTTGAAATTCAATGGTGAAACAATGGGAATGTGTTGCGCCTCAGGAAAAGTTAAACTTCCTCTATTGGCTGCACCACCAGAGCCATTGAAGACTCCTTACTGGAACTACGTCAGAATCTAAGCGTTTTTTTGTCAAAAATCAGACAATACAACTCATGTTTCCAAATGACGTCGTTTGGAGCCCAAATCGAAAATCCAGATCAATTTATGTCTACTTTCAAAGTAAAAGGGCAAATTTATCATAAAGCAGGGTCCCTTCTACCATTCTCAGGCGAGAATCATAAATTTTTACAATTGTACTTCATCAGTGATAGAAATTCTGAATTGAATGCACGTTGCGAAATTTCTCCCAACGTTGAAAGGACAATCGTTTCCCAATTGCAACATCTTTTCCACGAAAATAATAATTTAGTGCGTCTGTTCAAAACAGCCATCGATTTGATGCCTACTGATACTCATAAAATTGTTATTTCCGCTGACAAAACGCCTCCTGGCCAACATGTGCGTAGATACAATGCTCCGACTATCGACGAAGTGGCAATCGTTATGGTCGGTGATCAGTTTTTACCTCGAGATATTATTCTACATAAGCGAAACGCTCAGTTGTTAAGAATTGCTGAAACTCATCGATGCTACGATGCCCTACAATATCCTATCATTTTTTGGGATGGAGCCGACGGCTGTCACTTTAATATTAAATTGATGAATCCAGCCACTAACAAAGAAATGAATGAGAAATGCAGTGCAATGCATTATTATTCCTATAGACTAATGATTCGGCAGGATGAAGAAAATTATATTTTAAAATGCCGTGAATTGTTTCACCAATTTGTCGTGGATATGTATGCTAAAATTGAATCAGAACGTTTGCTATATATCCGCCTGAATCAGACCAAGCTCCGCTCTGAACAATACATTCATTTGCGAGATGCAGTTATAAATGACGGTAATACCACAAACGTTGGAAGATTAACAATTTTACCTTCGTCATATGCTGGCAGTCCCCGTCATATGCATGAATATGCTCAAGATGCTATTGCGTATGTTCGTCTCTATGGTCATCCGGATTTATTTATTACATTTACATGTAATCAATCTTGGGACGAGATACTGCAGCTTTTACTTCAAGGACAATCGGCGGTTCATAGGCATGACATTACGGCACGTGTCTTCCGGCAAAAGTTGAAATCACTGATAAACTACCTTGTAAAACATGAAGTGTTTGGGTCAGTGCGATGCTGGATGTACTCAGTGGAATGGCAAAAACGAGGTTTGCCACACGCACATATACTAATCTGGCTACATAAAAAAATTACTTCAAACGAAATTGATGATGTGATTTCCGCTGAAATACCTGATAAAAATGTCGATAAGGGGTTACATGATATTATTGTAAAAAATATGATACATGGACCTTGCGGTGCACTGAACGAAAATTCACCATGCATGGCCAAAGGAAGGTGCACAAAGCAATATCCTCGACTTTTAGTACCCAAAACAATTACTGGCAATGATGGTTACCCACAATATAGAAGAAGATCTACTGAAGATGGCGGTAAAACAGCAATAATAAAGAAGCGTAACGGTACCACCATCGAAGTAGATAACCAGTGGGTTGTTCCATATTCCCCTTTATTATCAAAAACATTTAATGCACACATAAACGTTGAATACTGTAACTCCGTAAAGGCAATCAAATACATATGTAAATACGTCGGAATAGCCGCAACATTGCTGCCTGGTGGAAGAACTGCTCATTCCGCTTTGAAATTGCCTCTGAACTTGCATTCTACAGAAACTCCCACGTGCAATATTTCCAAATCATCTGGGATGGGTAAAGTATTGCAGCAATGCAAACTTATTATTTGGGATGAGTGCACAATGGCACACAAAAAATCGCTCGAGGCTCTGGATCAATGCTTGAAAGATTTGCGAGGGAAGTCGAAACCCTTTGGCAGCACCTTAATATTGCTTGCGGGAGATTTCAGGCAAACAATACCTATAATACCTAGATCAACTCCTGCAGACGAAATGAATGCTTGCCTGAAAAATTCTAATTTATGGGCACACGTAAAAACATTAAAATTAACTACAAATATGCGTGTCCGATTGCAAAACGATGACTCTGGTCAAACATTTTCAGATCAATTGCTGGCAATGGGAAACGGAAAGCTCCCAGTAGACTCAATTTCAGGACGTATACAACTACCTGCTGATTTCTGTAATTTAGTGACGTCCAAAAATGAATTGATTGAAAAAGTATTTCCGAATATTCTAAAAAATTATAAAAATAATAAATGGCTAAGTGAAAGAGCGATTCTCGCACCCAAAAATATAGACGTCCACGAAATCAACAATATTGTTTTGACCAAGATTCAAGACCAGGCAGTCCTTTACAAGTCAGTCGACACAGTTTTGGAACCAAATGAAGCGGTTAATTATCCATCTGAATTTTTAAATTCCATAGATCTTTCAGGGTTTCCACCACACGTGCTACAACTAAAAATAGGCGTACCAATAATACTTTTAAGAAATATAAACCCACCAAAGCTTTGCAATGGCACTCGACTTGCCGTAAAAAAAACAATGGAAAACCTAATAGAGGCCACAATCCTGACAGGGCCTTTTGAGGGTGAGGCTGTTCTTATTCCTCGCATTCCCATGATTCCAACAGATCTGCCTTTTCAATTTAAAAGATTGCAATTCCCAATTCGATTAGCATTTGCAATCACCATTAACAAAGCTCAAGGTCAATCATTAGAAAAATGTGGTATTGATCTTAATACTGATTGTTTTTCCCATGGACAATTGTACGTTGCATGTTCGAGGGTCGGTAAACCTGACAATCTATTTATATGCAGCGAGAATTGGACAGCGAAGAATGTTGTATATTCGCAAGTTTTACGCAGTTAATTTGTATTTCGGAACCAAATGAAGCGGTTAATTATCCATCTGAATTTTTAAATTCCATAGATCGTTCAGGGTGTCCACCACACCTGCTACAACTAAAAATAGGCGTACCAATAATACTTTTAAGAAATATCAACCCACCAAAGCTTTGCAATTCACTAGGGAATGCGATCACGGTCAAAGGACCAGGATCGGCCAAGCAAGTAGCGATTTTAGAAGACTGAAGCAAGTTTGGAAAATGTCAGAGATACTCCCAACGCCTGAAGCTGAGATTGTTTAATAAAAAGTAATTAAAAAAAATTCCTAAAAAGAAGTTCTCCAAAGAAAAGTAACGGCCATTTTAAAATTAAGATCAGAAGAAATAAAAGCTAACAATAACTCAAACTCAACATGACCGGAAATTACTATTAAAGAGTAAATGAAACCCAAAACGAACAGAAATTAAATTCACAATCCTAGAAAAAATACAAACAACAGCTACTGTTATAAATGAATAAATAAATCTTAAAACGAGTAAAACTTAAATTGAATATGAAAATCAAGCTTAAAACCAACAAAAATCTTTTGCTATTGAAGCATAAATGAAACTCAAAACTAACATAAATTTAATAATCAATGATAGTAAAAAAAAATTACAACAGGTACTGATATAAATAAATAAATCTTAAAACTTGAAAAACTTAAATTGAATATGCAAATCAAGCTTAAAACGAACAAAAGTCACTATAAACAAGAGTTTGGATACCACCTCCTTCTCTAACTAGAAGTCTAAACCCTACTGCATCATTGGCACTTTACTCAAAACTATATGTGTCTTAAACAGTCTTGGAAAGAACTAATAATATCAAACTGAATATTTAATATATAGTGATATTCATTTTTGACAGCTCATCAGTTCAAGATTTTATTTCGCTATAATTTCTAATTTCATTTTCAATGCTGTAATAACTAGAAAAGAAAATATTTGTAATATA